>NW_024424341.1:4018687-4101758 GCF_017311325.1 Ursus maritimus | reverse complement strand
CCCCCCCCCCCCCACCTCCCGCAGGCTGGTTCTGTAGACAGCAGTGCTGGTTTATTTAGAGTTCCACAGTAACTCCAGAGATTTATCTTGTCTTTGTCGTTCCCTTTGTCCACGTGGCCCGTCTGTTTGCTGCCGTGACCTTTGGTCTCCTTGAGGACAAATGAACCAGGATCCTTCCTTTGCCGCCTCCCCGCGCGGCTCCTGGCCCGGCCCAGACTGGTTTATGCAACCCCGGACCCGCCCAGGTCTTTGCTTTGCAGGCGGTTCTGTTTGCAACCCACTTTTTTTTTTTAAACTCTTAATGTCTGTTGGTTCCACTGAGGTGTCTATGAGCAGCCAAAGGAGGGCTGTTTTGTTGCTGCTTTTAAAAAGCGACAATGAAATACGCAGAGTCCCCGTGCATCGGATGACCTAGTTTTTAGCAGTGGGAGGAATGGATTCCTGAGTACATTCCTCGCCCAGGTTAGCAGCTCTGGGAAGAGGAACAGTTTGTGGTTATGAAACCATCCTGCGGTGTAATAGCAAGAGATGGTAACACTCTAGAAGGATTTCTCTTCCTGTTTTTGTGGAACAAGTCTTGCCAAATGCTCCTCGGGCTCTGAGGAGCGCGGTGCTCTCTGGGTCCCACTTTATAAAAGTTCTTCAGGAGCCCAGACCAAAAAGCCGCAGTGAAATAAAATACCTTTTTGTAAATAGCATTGCTTTGCAGAAGGTAAAATCCCGCCCTCTGCCACCAGGCTGCCCGATCTGTCACTTTGGTGACTGCCGGGTTTACATTCGAATTTACCCTCCATTGAAATATGTCAAAGGCAAAGGAACTAGCAGACGGTTTAAAAAAACCAAACCAAACAAAGCAAAACTAAGACGGTCCGGACGAGGAAGTCTACCTGGGGAAGTAAGCTGGTGTGTTGTGGACAGCATCCCTCGTTCGTGCACACGCAGGAGGTCAATAGCTTCCCTCCTCCACCGTCAGGAATTGGGTAAGAGCAGTACGACCCTTAGCTCCACGCGGCTGAAATCAGCAGAGCATTGTGAGCTCGTAGTAATTCGTAGGTTTTGACGATTCAACCCCAAACGTCAGAGCACAAGAATTTGGTCAGCCTGTCAGTTATGTGTCTAGTTATAGCCCAAAGATCTGAGTACTTGGAAACTTCTGGATTCTAGGTGTTGTGTTGCTGGACACTTGCTTCCTCAGCCTCTGCTCTGCCACCAGCCTTCTGTGGCCCGTGGCTTTGTTGGGACTGCAGGCCTGGGGTTTTTAGAATTCGTGACCGTCCAGGGGCTCTTCCCAGAAGCATCCTTCCCAAGCGAGAATCTGTAACGTCTGGTGTGAGCGGACCCCCTCGTTCGACTCGAGTCCCCCGGTTGCTGGCCGCTTCAGTAACCCGCCGGCCTAACGGGAGCGGCAGCCCTCGCCCGGAGCCGGGACTCTCTCTTCTCCGTACTCACCATCAACTTGCAACTGGAACCATTTTTCTTCTGAAAATGGAAACAAGGCCACAAAATCTAAGCCCCTATAATCAGAGACCACCTCTCATTTTGTGTGCTAGTAGGACCTGTCGTGCCGTCGGCACGCAACCCACATAGAAAGATGACAAATCAGGTGAGCGGTGTTTCTGGGTCTCCTGCCCCCAAAATGAAAAGTTCTCGCTTCCTGCAGATTTCTGCCCTATCATGTTCTGATTTTTTATGTTGTCTGTAGGCTCACTCAGCCCGCAGCTTACATGTGTGCTTTTTTCTATGAAAAATGATGTATTTTACTACTTCCTATGTACAAAAGTGTATTGTAAATTTTGTGTGTGTGCTTTGCATGAACAGGGACCACGTTGCTGTTGTTTCAATAAAACTGGTTTGATCTCTGAAGTGTTTCCATGACGTATCTTTTCTGGACAAATCTGAAGTTTGTGAAATAAAATATTTAAGATCTCCCTCGAAGGCTCTTCGCTGTTTTGTTTTCGGCACTTCTACTGGAAACGTCACACCGAGAAGGGGAGATGCTAACCGCTGCAGTATTTTCTGGAAACCTCCACCTGATAAGCAGGAAGAGATGAAGAGATGTCGCTTCAAGTGTGCAGACTACGTGTGGATGGGGTAGGGGCGGGGGTCTTATCAAAATACACATTCTGGGGGCGCCCGGGTGGCTCAGTCATTTGAGCATCTGACTCTTGATGTCAGCTCAGATCATGATCGCAGGGTCGTGAGCTGCAGCCCCGCGCCAGACTCTGTGCTGGGCGTGGAGTCTGCTTGAGATTCTGTCTCTCTCTCTGTCTCTCTCCCTCTTCCTCTGCCCCTCCCCTGCTCAACTCTCTCTCTCTCTCTCTTTAAAAAAAAAAGTGCAGATTCTGGTCCAGTGGCTCTGGGCTGGAGCCCTAGAGCCTGCATTTCTCACGAGCTCCTAGAGACGTGAGTGCTGCTGGTCCCCAAGAGCACACCGTGTGTGTCAGCTAGGGTTCTGCTCGGGCGCCCGCAACCAAGCACCTCACACCTGGCGGCTTCCACAACAGAGATTTCATTAGTCCCTCCCAGTTCTGGAGTCTGGGAGTCCGAGATCAAGGTGGCAGCAGGGTTGGTCTCTCCCAAAGCCTCACTCCCCACTTGCGGACGACCACCTTCTCCCTGAGTCCTGGACTCTGGGCGAGCACCCCTAGTCCTACTGGGTCAAGGCCTCACCCTTATGACCCCATTTAACCTGAATCGGTTAACCCCTTAGAGGTCCCGTCTCCAAATACAGTCATGTTGGGAGTCAGGACTTCCACGTTGGAACTTGGGGCGCAGGAGACACCAGCCCCTTTTGGTGATTGCCGTCATGTGTCCCCATGTGTCCCAAAATGCTGTAGCTGTGGGGGGGTTTGGGTGACTTGGCTGATCTTTACGTCTCACTGTCAGTGCTTCTGCTTTGTGTTCTCAGCCCCCCCGTTTATGTTCTTTCCGTTGGCGTTGGGGGTAGCTTTCCTCTGTAATGTGTAGATCTAGGCTTTGAAAACGTTGATTTAAAAATATTACATGAGCACTCGTGCAGCTGGATTGCAAAAATCATGGACATTGGATAATGACTGCTGTCTGGTGCATGCTGGTTTCTGACAAGTGCATGGTCAAGTCCACGGAAATGACCCTGTTGGCAGCTCCCCCTACAGGGCATTGGGGACCCTCCCCTGCCACCCCCACCCCAGATCTGCAGCCTCTTCCTCCTGTAGCTGGTTCTGTCCCTTTTATTTCACATACAATCTTTTTCCATCCTAGAGTGTCCATCTGGTTCTTTTCCTAATTTTCTAATTCTCCATGAAATTTTTCATTTATTTTGAAGATATTTTCCTTTATGACTTCAGCATAGATATGTCAGCTAATTCCTATCTGAGTCATTGTGGGATCACTCACCATGGATTGCCTTTTCTCTTGAGCAAGAGTTGGCACACATTTTCTTAAAGGACCCAACCAGGAAATATTTTAGGATTGTGAGCCGTAGCATCTCAGTCACGACGCCTCAGTTGTGTGGTTGTAGTGTGAATGCAGCCATAGGTAGGTGTAAGTGGATGACCATGAGTGTGGTCCAGTAAAACTTCTTCTTCTTCTTCTTTGTTTTTTTTAGAGAGAGAGTGCAAGTGGTGGGGGGTTGGGGGGGGGAGAGTAAGAATCTTAAGCAGGCTCCACAGCCAGCATGGAGCCCAACACAGGGCTTGATCTCATGACCCTGAGTTCATGTCCTGAGCTGAATCCAAGAGCTGGAGGCTTAACGAACAGAGCCACCCAGGCACCCATAAAATTTCATTTTTTAAAGCAGATGGCCAGCCTTCAAGGCATCGTTTGCTGATCCCTTCTCTTGAGTATGGACATTTTATTTTATTTTTTTTTAAAGATTTTATTTATTTATTTGACAGAGAGAGTTACAGCCAGCGGGAGAGGGAACACAAGCAGGGGGAGTGGGAGAGGAAGAAGCAGGCTCCTAGTGGAGAAGCCTGATGCGGGGCTCGATTCCAGAAGTCTGGGATCACACCCTGAGCCGAAGGCAGACGCTTAATGACTGTGCCACCCAGGAGCCCCAAGTATGGACATTTTAAAAACACTTTTTTGTATGTCTAGTAATTTCGGATTGTATCTTGGACATTGTGTTGATGCATCATGGAGACTAGATGGTTATGCTTTGAGCAGGAAATTTACTTGTCTGGACTCAAATTCTGAACACAGTGGCCAGCAGCTGAAGTCATTCGGGTTTGTTGGCCTTCGCTGCTCTGTGGGAGTCTGCTCTGTGCATGATCGGTTCAAGGGTCAGCGAGAGACTTGGACATTCCCCTCCTGCGGCTCTCTCCTTTCTGGAGCTTCCCCTCTCCTCTCTAGCTGCTATGTCCTCTGGGTCTTTAAGACTTCAGGCTCTTAGTAGACGTCTACTCAAACCTGCATGGTGCTGACTGCGCTGTCTTCATGCAAAAAGTTGAAGAATGTGTGAGACTCCTGCAGTGCTATCCTCTTTCCTCCAATATTGACTCCCACATTTCCAGCTGTCTGCTTCTCTCGATAAGCATCAGGGAGCTAGTTGTATTTTATATTTTTCCTGGGGATTATGGTCTCCATGTATAGAATGGTTGGTTGGGTTATAGCTGCTCCGCCATTACGGGAAGTAGAACCCTCTGAGTCTGTGACTTAGAAAAACAATGAAAGAAATAGCTTTCCCAGAGGTCTTGGCCAGTAAATCTCTACTTACACCCCATTGGTCTGGATTGGGTTCCACAGCCACTCCCAGCCATAAAGGAGTTTGGAGATACGTGTAATTTTTACTGTGCACATTGCAACTCTACCTGGAAAGGGGGTCTTACTGAGGGAGAAGGAGGGGAGGGGCCTTGAGCAGGCAAGGTGCAGCCCTCCTGGGAACTTATCATAGGTGCATTAATTTCCGGGGGCCACCGTAACAAATGACCACGAATCTGGTGGCTTAAACAACTGAAGGTTGTTCTTTCACAATTCTAGAGGCCATAAATCTGCACTCTGGGTGTTGGCAGGGCTGCACCCCCTCTCAAGGCTCTGGAGGAGAATCCTTCCTTGACTCTTCAGGTTCTAGTGGCTGCAGACATTCCTTGGCTTGTGAGCACATCCCTCCCATCTCTGCCCCATCTTCACATGGCTTTCTCCCAGTCACTGGATTTAGGGTCGCCCTAAACCCAGGATGAGTCCATCTCAAGGTCCTTAACTAATTGTATCTGCAAAAACCCTATTTCAAAATAAGATCACATTTTGGGATTCCAGGAGGTCATGAATTTAGGGGGATGCTATTCAACCCACTCCCAACAGGTAGAAACCTATATCCTGCAGGCTGAGTGACAGCAGCTTTTGGGCATCTTATCTCCCTGGACACCTTGCTGGTGGAGACACCGCTGCTCCCTCTTTGGGATTTTGCTCAAGCCCTTTTGCGGCTTTTCTCCATCAGAGCAGTGCTCCCGGGATTGCTGAGTGGTGTGGCTTCAGTGTTTTGTCTGTGCTCTATCCCCTTTTTCCTCTTCAGCTTCTCTTGGCTTGAACCTTTGATACGACACTTCTGAGGGGCAGGAGAGGAACCTGGAGCCAGCAGGTCTGGATGCAAATCCCGGCTCTACCACTTACAATCCGGGAGACCTTGAACAGGTTACTGAACCTTTCTGTACCTGTTTCCTCAAACGTAGAATGGGGATGATAATAGGGTTGTTCTGAGGCTCAGACATGTTAAAATCATTTTTAATTTTTTTTTTTAGATTTTGTTTATTTGATAGAGAGCACAAGCAGGGGGAGAGCAGCAGAGGGAGAGGGAGAAGCAGGTTCCCCGCTGAGCAGGGAGCCCCATATGGGGCTCGATCCCAGTACCCTGAGATCATGACCTGAGCCGAAGGCAGGTGCTTCACCGACTGAGCCGCCCAGGCACCCCTAACATCATTTTTTTAAAAAGCGTTTGGAAGCCTGGCACATAATTAAAGCTTTAACATGTTAGCTGTTACTGCAACTAATGGCATGATTTTAACAAATGTGCTGTGCTCTCCCAGGGCTTTTTCCCTCTAAAACCCTCCCCTGAACCTTCTGGCGGCGGCAGCCCCCACCCTGTCCTGGCTTCCACCTCAGTTAAGGGAGGCCCCAAAGGGACAGCAGGGACAAGAGGGTCCGTTTGGGCTTTACAGTGAATTTCAGACTTGCGGAAGAGTTTCAGAAATGTTACCAGTATTCCCAAATACCCTCCATTCGGGTTCCCCAGGCGTTAACTAGCATTTACCACATTTGCTGGATCCTTTTCTTTTCTCAATTATTAAAGAGGAAGTTGCGGACATGAGACCCTCTTTGCCTCTAAACATGTTTGTGTGTATTTCCTAAGAATAAGGGCTTTCTCTTGCTCAGAAGGAGAGATTTCCTTACATAAATCCTGGTAGATTTACCTCAGTTGGAAAATTAAAGTGGGTACATTCTGCCACCAAATCTACGGTTAGAGACCTTGCTCAGACTTCGCCCCCGTCCCAGGAACGTCCCCGCGGTAACAGCAGCTCTCAAATCACGAATCTCGTTCGGCCGCCATGTCTTTTTAGTGTCCTTGACTCGGGCAGGCACCTCCCTGTATCTTCACCTTTTGGGATGTTTTAAAGATCATTGGCCGAATATCTTGTAGAGCGTCCCTCAAATTGAGTTCGTCGGGTGTTTC
Organism: Ursus maritimus; assembly: GCF_017311325.1. Lineage (NCBI taxonomy): Eukaryota > Metazoa > Chordata > Mammalia > Carnivora > Ursidae > Ursus > Ursus maritimus. The sequence goes on along the minus strand of NW_024424341.1, from coordinate 4,095,112 downwards.
TTCATTAGCAGACTCTGGTTAGACATTCGGGGCAGGAATCCCCCACACGTGATGCTGTCCCTGTCTCAGTGTGGGTCGCCGGAGGCACGCGTCTGTTCGTGCTGTTGCCGTTGATGTCAACTTTGACCACTTGGTAAAGGTGATGTCTGCCACATTTCTCCACCGCAAAGGTCTTTCTTTCTTTTTTTTTTTTGTAATAATTATCTTGGGGAGACCTATGTTGAGACTATGTAAATATCCCATTCCCCATGAAACTCTCACCCGTTAGTTTTCGCCTCCATTGATAATTCTTGCCTGAAAGAAGTATTCTGGGGTGGGTGTCAAACGGTAACTTTTCTGATGACGCTCAACCTTCCACTTTTATTAGTTGGTACAACCCTGGCGTGTCCGCTCTTCCTTTACTCACACACACGCTAATGTTGTATTTTGTGTTCTGTAAGTATGTTATATATCTGCGTATACTTTCTGTATGACGTGCGTGCGTCATACCTGTGCACACACGCTGGTAGGGTTGACTCTAGCGCCGTGCCGGGGATGACGCCGCCTCACCCATTTTCCGTCCCGCGGCTGGCTCGTCCCAGACTGGAGCAGCGGGCGCCCGGCCAGCTGGCTTCCGCGTGCCTTTGACTTGGGCTTCATCTGTTCTGGCACAACAAGATGTTCCCGGCTCATCCTGTCCTTTCCTCTCCCCAGCCCTGGAATCAGTCATTTCTCCAAGGGGCCCTGGTTCCTTTTAGTGGAGGTTGTATCTAAGTAGACATGAAACTCTCTGGCAGAGAAGACAGATTGAAGGAAAGGATGCTTGTATCTCAAAAGCCAAATCTCATGGAACACACAGCTGATCTGGGGAGAGTCTGGTTCTTCGCCTCCCCAGGCTCTCCAGCAGGAGCCCAGAGCCGGGTGCCGGCCATCAGCTGTGGGGTCCCCAGCCCGTGAGGTGGAGCCCCCTCCTCCTGGATGCCCACTTCCCCAGACCCCCCTCCCCGCAGCTAAGGTGCACGCAAGCAGCACGCCTCCAATCCTTGGAACTGGGAGCCCCTGATTCAAGGCACTTAGTGTCCAGAGACTTCTCTCAGAGAAACAGTGGGGGCTTTAGGAGCAGCAGGTAGAAATGGTGGATTTAAGGAAGATAAAATGTAATAACAAAATATTGTGTGGAACCTACTTTTACGAAAATATTATTCGTTGTTTATCTGCAATTCCGATTGAACTGGGTCTCTTGTGTTTTATCTGGTAACCTCAGGTGTGGGGCAGACAGGAGAATCCAGACTCCCACCCCAGGCTGCGTGCCTATGCTCAGCCACCTGGCGGGGGGAGAGGTCCCACCAGACCAGTTTTGTGGTGTGATCTTGGAGGTTGTTTCTGGCTGCAGAAGTTTACCACCTTGTCCTCCAGCCCTTCCCGAGATCCCGCGGGATCCTCACGTTTCCCGTAACCAATCCCTTTTCTGTTTCCATGAGTGCAGGGCATTGGGAAGGGCCACCTGTGCCCTCCTCTCGTGGTGCAGAAGCCAGGTGCAGAAGAGGGGAGGAAGCCCCCAGATCAGTCTGGGAAACCAGAGAGTAGAAAGGACTATCCACTACTTCCTTCCAGAACTGTCAGAATTCCCAAGCCCACAGGCCGAACCAACCATCCGTCCGTCCTTCGTTCTATCCATCCAGTATCTATCCTTCCTTCCTTCCTTCCTTCCTTCCTTCCTTCCTTCCTTCCTTCCTCCCTCCCTCCCTCCCTCCCTCCCTCCCTCCCTCCTGGGGGGGTGGGGGGTGGTTTGGCACAGTTAGCCATTTTCTGTGCCAGGTATAAGAAGTGCTGTGAGAAAAAGAAACCAGACAAAGGAGGCTGGGAGTGCCCGAGGCCGAGGTTGTTGATATGTTAAACAGGGTGGTCAGGGAAGGTGCCTATCTCCGGAGGTGACTTTGTAAAGGGGGCTATGGAGGTGTGGGAGGAGCCAGAGGGTGTAAGAGGGAGGAGAGTTCCCGGGAGCTGAGAAGCAAGTGCCCCTGGCCCCAGGGACCCCGGAGGGCAGCACAGAGGGAGAGGTGACAGAGGGGCAGGTGAGGGCGGCCATCAGGCCTTGGGGAGGACTTGGGCTTCCAGTCCAGCGAACTGGGGAGCCATAGGAGGGTTCTGGGCTGAGGAGAGATGGGCTCTGACTTCCATTTCTAAAGGAATGTGAGCTCAAGGAGGGGCAGAGGGTGCTCCGAATGACCTGATTTAAATCGGAAACAAGTACAACCAGGATGCTTTTTGCTGAATGGCCAGTTTGCTTCTACCGAACTTGTCAGCTATGGGGGGGGGGGCGAGGGGGGACCTCGAGAGCTAAAGAGCAAGGCTCATTATAGAAAAATAGAAGTGCACCTTGTCTTGCAACCTGGGCATGTGCCTCGGAAACTCATGCTGGCTCAGGTGCCTCCTTACATGGATTCCTCACCACAGGCCGTGAGGCAGGTGCGAGTGTCCCCATTGCCAGGCAAGGAAGCCGAGGCCCGGTGAGGCTGAGCGCCTTGCCGGCCCCCCGGCCCCGGCCCGCCCCAGGCTGCCATCCCCCTAGAGCACCAACCTTGTCAAGCCTCCTTCCAGCCTGAGTCGCCGCTGGCTTGCCTTCGCCTTCTGTGGGACGTTGAAAATCAAGATGGAAATTACCAGGAGCCCAGGCGGCCTTTCCATCTGCCTGCACCGCTCCACCCTCCCTGTTCGGGTTGGCCTGGAAACAGCCCGCTCTGGCCAAATGGGTCAATTGAGAAGGAAGCATTTGCTGATGGGCGTGGACATGTGTTAACTTGGTTTTGCCCAAAAAATAAGGTGGTCTTGTCGTGCAGAGGGGGGGGGGGCACAGGAGTGCACGGACAGCCGGAAGGTCCCAGAGCAGCCCCAGGCTGAGGTCTGCGAGGACCAGCCTCCTCCCCTGGCTGACCCGGTGGCCTGAGCAGACATAATGGTCAAGAACCACCTTCTCTGGCTCCCGAGGCCACTGGGATGACCTGCCCGCTTCCGGAGGAGGTTGGCAGTGCCACGAGACGTCTGATCCCAGATGGAAAATGGAAACCACGATTCTCCGTCACTGTAGCCATTTGTCACTGGACAAGGACATATATAAACAGCTTAATTGGGACCAGACCACCTTCCCCCTCCCTCCACTCCTTCCCGGGGCCTCCCCTGCTCACTTGGGGAAGGGAGCAAACATGGTGCAAGGTCAAAACCCAGGGCCTGTTTGATCCTCCTCGCTGAGCCGAGCCTGCTAACTCACCACATCTGGTCTCGCGACAGCCCCCTGCCCATTTGTCCAGGAGGAAGCTGAGGCTGGAGTTCCATCATCTGGCCAAGGAAATGCAGACGAGGCGCAGAACCAAGATCCTGGCCAAGGCTCCCTAGAGACCCGGATGCCCTTTGTAAACGTGGCGCTCAGGCCAGGGACACGCGGCCCGGGCTTGCTGGGGACCAGCACACCTGTGCCGTGTCCCCGCACCCCCTGTCTTGTTGGGTGTGCTCAGCCCCCTCCACCCCCCAGAGCCCCAGGGGGAACCTCCCTGTCAGAGTTGGACTTCACCCCCGCACCGCACGACCACTCTGGACTCAGTTTCCCTCCCTGTCTCACATCTCAGTGCTGCTGCCTTCTGAGGATGCTGCCCCCACGTCCCAAGCTTGTGCCATCAGCACTCCCTCCCGTGGACCTTTTTCACCCAGCATCATCAGAGGTGGGGATAACTAAGGAGTTAGTAGCCCGTGGGTTAGAGTCCCAGCATGGCCCCTTCTAGCGGTATGACCCTGGGCACGCTCCTTAACCTCTCTGCACCTGTTTCCTTATCTGTACCATGGGGACGGAAATAGTACCCTCCTTGTACAGTGGCTTCCATGAGAGAGCGTGTGGGAAGTGCTTACGACAGCCTGTGGGCACGTGCACGCTGCTGATTAATTGTAGCCGAGCCCTGCGGATGTGGTTGTTAACGTTACAGTAACACACGGAGCCCTGATGCCGGGAACGCGGATGAGCGCACGAGCCGGCGAGCACCAGGCTGGTGCACCAGCCCCGAGGACCGTGTGCGCCAGGCTGGTTCTCCTCTCCCGGGTGTGCAGGCACGTGTGGGCGCCTGTGTGCACGTGCCTGTGCACGTGGGTGTGTGTGAGTGCGGGGAGAGCCCAGGGGAAAGGAAGTGGGAGACGCGGGAACACACCCCGTGTGACTGAGCCACGGTCCCCAAGAAGTGGCGTGATGCCGCTTTAGCTCGGAGATCGTGTAAGTGAAGCTGGACAGCCAGCGTGTCCCAGAAAGGTTCCTGTGTCACGCGTTTGCGCTGGGCGCTGTTCCCGGCCCCTCACAAGTATGAACGCATCAATCCTCATGACTATCCCATGAGGCGGGTGCCATCTTCATCCCCATTTCACAGACGAGGAGACTTAGACACAGAGAGGGTAGGCAACTTAGCCCAGATCACACAGCCTGGAGCAGTCAGGTGAGAAGCGTGCCCCTGGCTGCGAGGCCGCGCCACCCTCACCCAAGAGCATGTGACGGCCACCCGTCAGAACCACATGACAGGACACGAGTGCTGACCGGATGTGGGGGCATCAACTTCATCACGCACTCAGTCCTCCGAACTTCGCTCCGAATAGCTGTCATAGTTTCCAGCTCGTGGGTCAAAACGAGAAACACATTCTTCAGAATCAACAAGTCAAGAAAGACAAAGACAGGCCGAGAGACTGTTCCAAATTAAGGGGACGAGAGAGACCGCATAACCGAGCCCTGAACCCCGGAAGCAGGGACGGCCACGGAGCGCTTCTCGGAGCCACTGGGCACCGCGGGCTGGGTGGTGTGTTCACCGAGGGAGACTGAATACGCCATCGTGCTCTGACGGCCTGACGTCCGTGAGATGTTCGGCGTCCCGACGGGGATCGTGCTGCTGTAGTTACGGGATTCAGGAACAGAGGGACTCGGGTCTGCACTTCACTCTCCAATGGGATGGGAGTAACACGTACACACACACACACACACACACACACACACACACACACACACACACACAGAAAGTGCTACAGCCACGGGACGAATGCACACAGCTGGCGAACCTGGCGAAGGGTGCACAGGAACTCCTTGTATTAGGCTTGCAACTTTTCTGTAAGTTTGAAATTATACCCAAATAAGAAGTTACGGAATAGAGTAACCAAACACAGCAACAAAAAAGGCACCGAATCTGTGTGGTCACAAGTGCGGTCTGGGTATGGACAGGTATGGACGTCCCCACCAGGGTGGCGTGCCTGTACCCTCCTGCCCGCCGAGCGGCCGCTGGACGTTGTCACGCCCAGGGGGGCAGCCCCTAGCTCAGTGTCCGAGAGGCCGCGGGTGCCCTGGACACCCTCGCCTCCCGCACCCCCGCTCCAGGGCGGACAGAAGCCCCTCCTGTGTGCTGGGCACTGGACTTGACCCTCGCGGCCCCGTGGTCCCTGCCCTCCGAGGACCAACAGACACAGGACAAGGATGAGGGGGCTCCAGAGCAGAGGCGCAGGTGCTGAGGGGGACCCGCCAGGTGGGAACAGTTTGTGCAGGAGGAGAGGAAAAGCTAGGGAAGGGGGAGGGGGAGGGGGCAGCGTGTTTCCCAGCAACCCTGTGCAATAGCCACTATGAGCCCGTTTTATAGGTGGAAAAACTGGCTCCAAGTGTGTGGTTTGCTGGCCCGTGGCTCGGGGCTAGGTTGTGGCAGCCCTGAGGTTCCCACCTGAACGCTGCCACCCCCTTCCTGCAAGAAGGAGGGGTGACGTCTACAAGGAGATGGAGCCCACCAGTGCCCACGGCGGGAGGCACTGGGCCCAGGGCTCCAGCCTTAACTGGCCCCCTTGTCTCTGGTCTTCAACCTGCCCGAGCTGCTCCGATGGCCTGCGAGCGGGAGCGCGGCAGGGGGGAGTCTGGGTGTGGCCTGGCCCAGCTCCCCCACCTATAAGCCCCGCATCATGAGGCTAAACCCCCATAGTCTTGTCTCTCGAACAGACACTGATGGTGTGCAGAGCCTTGGCTGGTGCTCGACAAACTTTGTAGCAACAGAGGTGGTGTTGAGCAGAATGACGATCGCTTCAAGGCTAAAACACTTTGTCATGCTCTCCATTTGTGGCCCAGATGCAACGGAACTGGGTCCAGATCGTACTGTTTGGCCCCCTCCTTTCCTTCCAGACTGTGTGGGTTTGTTTTTTCTCTTGCTGCTTTGCCAAAGCCAGAGTAACAAACCCTGCCACCTGCCACTTGGGAAGAGGAGAATTATTTTTTTTTAACCAGTTTTTTTTTTTTTTAACACTGATTGCAGTGGGAAACCCTGAGGTGTGGGCAGCAATGGGTCCCCACTTGGGACACCCTCCCACTCTCCACGTGTCACCCCAGAGAGGCCTCTTCCTGTGTCATTTCTGCACTGGCCCCAGGGGCCCTGTGACCTAACCCTACGGATAGCCAAGGAACGGGTGTTTAGAGGCCACTGGAAGAGTCCAGCTGTTCCCTTGTTGGGCTGGACCAGTGGCCTCAGGCTACCCCAGCAGCTGTCTTTCAGAATGGCCCCAGGTAGTGTCAACTGTGGGTGAGCGCGCACGCGCGCGCGCGCACACACACACACACACACACACACACACACACACACACGGGCCCAGGCGGCTCACTCATTGATAACAACAGCCATTGGGTAGTCCTGGGACAACAACTGTGTCTCCAAACCGAGCCGGGGGCGAGAACAGCGCGGCGGGGCTCCTTCAGAACCCGGATTCCCTCCCAATCCCAGGAGCAGGGAGCGCACAGAACCCAGCGGGGATTCGGGGGACCACCTGTCTGCAGTCTCACTTCCTGCTGAGCTGTGTCCCGAGAGCCTCTAGGCCAAGAGCCAGATCTGTCTTGCTGATAAGAAGATCGGGCGATCGTGCCGTCCTCAGCACTCAGGGAGGCAATTTCGTGGGTGTATACAGTGAGCGCCTCTCGCTGGGTGATCAGCAATCCCGAACCCCCCCTTCCCCCAGAAGGCCAGGTTGAAGAAGGCAGCCATGCCCCCACCGTATGAATCGTGATGGCACTGTGTTTGCGGACGGTGCTGAGTGCTGGCATCTGTTCCACCCACGGTGCGTTTTCAGAGTGCGTGCTCTCCGTACGGAGACACTGGTTCCCAGAGGCACCATGGCTGGGGGCGGGCAGATAGTGGGCCCACAAACACCTACGAGGACAGCAGGGTGTAGCACCTGGTGCCATGGGGGGCCGTTTGTGTGTGCAGACAGGGAGGCTTCCTGGAGGAGGAGTCTGGTCTAGGTCCCAAGAGCAATGCGCTACAGCCTTTGAAGCTTTAATTGGGGGGGGGGGCGGTGATGAGATCAGATTTGCATTTTGAAAGCATGTTCCAGCAACACTGTGCAAAGTGGATTGTTGGGATCCGGAATGGAAGCCAGAAACCAGGTGGGCGGCCATCGCCAAGCCCTGGGAAAGGCCGCCAGCCAGCTCTTTCTCAGGTGTTTCCCTCTGTGTCTGAGCCGGGCAGCAGGCAGCTTGCGGTGGCAGCCGTGGGGATGCAGAGAAGTGGGTGTATTGAGAGAGATTGGGGCAGCAGCATGACAGGACTTGGGGTACACGGGGTTTGGGGAGAGGAGGAAGCAGGGTCAAAGCCGCCTCCAGCGCGTCTGGCTTAATTAGCTGAACTGGCCCGATCGCTGTGTCTGTCAGTCCAGGTAACTCTAGGCTGGGAAGGGAGAGGAAAAAAAAAAACTACCTTTGTCATCGTAAGTTAAAAAAGGAAGCGTGATCTGCAGTACAGTATTATCTTCCTTTACAATGTGTGGAAAAAACACAGAAACTTCCCTAGCAGTTAACAGGGGTTCTCTGTGAACACGGGATCGTCGTCTTTCACTTTTCTCCACTTCCCGAGTAGTCTTTTTTTTTTTTTTTTTTTTTATGTGACAGAGAGACAGCCAGCGAGAGAGGGAACACAAGCAGGGGGAGTGGGAGAGGAAGAAGCAGGCTCACAGCAGAGGAGCCTGATGTGGGGCTCGATCCCATAACGCTGGGATCACACCCTGAGCCGAAGGCAGACGCTTAACCGCTGTGCCACCCAGGCGCCCCTCCCGAGTAGTCTTTGATGATTGCATGCTAATACTGTGATTAGACGGAACCACATGAACATATACATATTTTCCATGAAATCAGTGCTGCCGTTGGAGGTCGTGTTTGGCTGGCGGGAGTCGGGAGGGGTTCTAGGAGCAGGGACACGGTGGCTCTCGGTGACACCTCGCCCCCGTCCACCAGGATGTGCCCGCCAGGCTCGGCCCTCACGGTGCTCCAGTCCTTCAATCCGGGTCTGTGGACTGCGTTCTGAATTCCCAAAGTTCAGTGTAAATGTAGTGTTTTAACTTCCTTCTTACCTTTTCTTCCTTTCTCCCAAAGAAACGTGCAGAGCCAGACACAGCTTGACGTGGTAGACATGTTCCTGCAGCTCTGGGGCCTTTCGAAAAACGAGAGGCGTTCCCTCCCCTGGCTTCCCAAGCCGGGAGACAGCTCTGTTTTGTCTCACTCCTGGCCCCGACGAGATAGGGTCTGGTGGGAAGAGCCACTTGGAGGAAACTTCCGCCGAGACACCACGTGTTTGCTGGGGAGGGACGGGAGATGGCGGGGATGCTCCGAAAGCACGAGCCTGAGACGGGGCCTGGCGCCTCGGTGCCATGAACTTTGGGAACCGTTTGGGAAAGCCCTAGCTGTGCTGGGGGAGAGGGACCGCGCCGCACCCCAGACAGTGAGAAAGGGCCCCCCCTGCCTCTACACCAGCGGCCCCTGCTTCTGGGGGTGCAGGGCTGTGAGCCGGGTTCCTGCCCCGGGAGCCCAGAACTCAGCCAGCAGGCTTGAGAGGTGATGGTCCCTCCTTGAAGAAACTGGGAGGACAGAGTCCTGCTGCCTTGCCAGACTAGTGACAGGAGCAGTGATCGTAGCAATAATACTATGAGTAGGAACACTGGCAGTAACGGTCCGAACGGAAACTGTAGGAAGAATAGGGTCGTACCAGTAGCAACAGTGGTAACCGTATGGATAGCAGCAGCACTGACAGCAGTCGTAGTAATAGTAGGAGAGCCGTAGGAAGTAGAGTAACACTGGAACAGCACTAATAGCAGCAGTAGTAACAACTGGAGTAGTAATAGGAAGAGAGGAGCGATCGTACTAATAACTGTCACAGAGACGCCGTGATGGTAGCCGTAGTAACAGTACTGGAGGTAGTAATTAATGATAGTGCTGGTAATCGCACCGCTAGTAATGGTGGCGATCGTAATGACAGGAGTAGTGCAGCATGCATGCCTCCCGCAGACATCACTGAGCATCATGCCCTGCGCCGAGCACCTGCTGTGTGCCTCGCCCTGCACTGAGCACCTACTCTGTGCCGAGCACCAACTGTGTGCCTCACCCTGTGCCGAGCACTTGCTGTGTGCCTCACCCTGTGCCGAGCACCAACTGTGTGCCTCGCCCTGCGCTGAGCACCTACTGTGTGCCTTGCCCCGCGCTGAGCACCAACTGTGTGCCTTGCCTTGTGCTGAGCACCAACTGTGTACCTCGCCCTGTGCTGAGCACCATGGGGGACCAAGCGAAACAGATGCCCCGCCCTCACAGAGCTTAAATTGCCTCCCTTTGCTCTTCCATCTGTCCTTGATGACGTGGGGAGCACTTTGTGGGGGTCGAGGGATTGAGGAATAAGGGAAGGTCCTCGTTGCCAGGCCTGGACTGGAGGTGCCACCCCGGTGCCCCCTGGCCCGGTGTGTGGAACACTCAGTTCGTCCTTGGCTCCAAGCTAACCCATCGTCCAAACTTCCCCTCTGAACCAGTTGCATAAGTGTTCCCTGAGGCCTCGAAGCTTCCAGATGGCCCTGCGGCCCACCCTACCAGCTGCTCCCGGGATGTCAGCCCTGGCCACTTTCCTGGGCCCCGGAATTCCTGGAGCAGCCTGACACAGAGCAGCTGCTGAAACCCGGGTGGGGGGGGCACGCTAAGTGCGCACATCAGCCCCCCCAACAACCTCAGTGTGCTCCCCGCCCTACCCGAGAGCAGCTGTGCCCGGGGGCGGAACTGGGTCCCTGTGACCCTGGACGTCTGGGCCCACAGCACAGAGCAGCCTGGAGGAAGGCGCACTGGTGACCCCCTTAGCCGAACAATCTGCCCTTGTCCCTGCTGTTCTGCGTGGACATGGTCCCGACCCCTCTTGTACGATGAGCTTCTTCCTACCTGCACTCAAGCATTCTCACGGCCATGTCCAGCGACCACAGGTTCCCAGACCCCCAGGTCCGTCAGAATCTCTGGAAAGCTGGTTTAAAATGTCCGTTCAGGGGGCGCCTGGGTGGCTCAGTTGGTGAAGTGTCTGCCTTCGGCTCTGGTCGTGATCTCGGGGTCCTGGGATGGAGCCCCGCGTCCTGCTCCCTGCTCAGTGGGGAGCCTGCTTCTTTCTCTCCCTCTGCTCCTCCCCCTGCTTGTGCTCTCTCTCTCTCAAATAAATAAATAGAATCTTTTTTAAAAAAATAAAAATAAATAAAATGCCCGTTCAGGGCACCACCCAGGGAGTCCTATCCCTTAGATCTGGGAGTGGGCTCGGGAGCTTGGTTCTGGACAAGGTCCCAGGCTCTTTGGGTACAAGTCTTCCTCAGGCCACACCTGGAGAAACACGGACACAGATGGAACATTCTCTCTTTACATGACAGGTGATAGGTGCACGGGGGAGGGTATCTATTTTCTCTCTCTCTCTCTGTCTCTCTCCCGATGTGTTTATGTACTTAGTCACGTATAGACAGAGATCTATTGATCCGTATCGTGTGAGTTTCCTGTGGCCACTGTAGCAAAGGATCACGAACCACACGGCCGGAAACATTAGGAGCATACTCTCGCACTCGGCAGGCCTCAAGTCCAGATCAAGTGTCCCAGGGTCGCCTCCCTCCCAAGGCTCCAGGGGAGGGTCCTTCCTGCCCCTTCTGGCCCCGGGGCTCGTGGCTTGTGCCTGTGTCGTCCAGCCCCTGCCTGTCTTCACACGGCCTCTCCCTTGACCGTGTGTGCTCCTTATCTGTGTCTGATGAAGACCCGTGTCCTTGGGTTTGGGGCCCACCCAGATGATCCAGGATGACCTCATCTTGAGATCCTCGATGACAGCCATGATGACCCTGCTGCCAGATCAGGCACCTTCACGGCTCCGGGGGTCATGGTGTGATGTATGCAGATCGCAAAGTGTCTCACAAATCAGCCTTCAAGCAAGAGGACGGGCAAGGCGCCTGAGCTCGCTCCCACCCCCAGGACAGAGCCTCTGGCTCTGCCCCTGCCCCCCTTCGGGCCGCACAGGCCATGCACTATGGTCGGCTACGCGGTGGATCAAATGGTGGCTTTTCCTTAAAGACCACAACTTCCAGCTGGGGTCTGCCTGTCCGCATCTCCATCTCCTCCCTCACAGCCTCCCTCCCTCCCCGGCCTCTCCTCCTGCTCCCCTGCTGTACCCTCTGACAGCTGGCCCTGGGCCCCTTCCGTCCTCGGTGGATCCTCCCTCCTAGGAAAGCTCATTGTGTCCCAACGTCACGTGCCCTTGCCACGAGGCAGCCCTGCCCCATCTTCAGCTCTTGTCTCTTCTGAGGGCCATAGCGTTCCAGGGCCAGTGGGTCACTGGCCTGTCCACTCGGACACCTTCCTGCCCCTTCAGCTCACCGGTTGTCCAGGTAGTGAGCTTCCTAGCCTGCCTGCACCCCCACGGCCATGCCTGTGAGATGAGGATTAGGGGTAACTATGACGTCAGAGGGCCGCATGGGAAGATACAGTGTGGACGCTGAGCACTGGGGAAGCGCTCGGAATCGATGGCGAATGCAAACAGCACACCCCATAGCTCCAGGTCAGGAGCCCAGGGCAGCTGGAAGGTGGGACCTTGGCCAGGTTCCCCCACATTCCAGGCTCAGAGGAGACAGTTGCTCTCCAGGGGTCTAGAAAGACACCCCTGCCCGTTTGTTCTCCAGCCCATGAAACATACAGCCAAGGAGGAGCCTTTCTGCCCTTCAGTGATGAGCTCTGGGATGGAGCAGAAATCTCCCTGGAGAGGACAATCAAGAACTGGAACTTACTCTTACTAAAGTACAAATGACTGATAGCAGATCAGTTACCAAGAAAGAGCAAGTATGAGGAGGCTGGCCTGGGGGCCCCTGGCGCAGGTACCCCGGCTTCAGTCAGCAATCAAGGGGCACCTCCCGAAGGAGGGGGCCCCGAATTGCCCACCACCAGGGGGCAGCAGAGCATCAGGGATCAATTTATAAATCTAAATCCAGGGGTCCCAATTAATACTCGGATAAGTTGCAAAACTCCTCCCCTACTCCCATCTAGGTAGTCCTTGCTTCCAAACGAATGTGTGCCTCATTAGTATATCCTCCATAGCACGCCGGCCGGAGGTCCAGAAAAGCCCGAAGCACCTCATTCAAGGAAGGTTCCTGTGGACCAGCCCCAGTACTACAGACTTTCTCAAAGTGGGGAACCCCGGCTGGCAGCACCGGCCTCACCTGGGAGCTTGTTGGAAATGCAGATTCTCTGGCCCTGCCCCAGGCCGACAGCTTCAGAATCTCTGGGGGCTGGGGCTGGCCATGGGGGTGTAAACAGGCCCTCCCCGGGGGGCTCTCAGGGTGCAGCTCAGCCTTGAGAACTACTGCTTTTGATGAATCGGGCAACCTGGGGGCCGTGATTTATTTGCAGACGTGGCGATGTGGCTTTGAGGAAGAAAAGGCAGAACGCGGTGGGCTGGTCTAGAACCGGGGATCCACTGAGCGGTCACTGTTATGGACCAGCGAGTCAGCCGCCGTCACAAAGCATCGGGACCCAGCCCAAACAACTTCCGGAAGGAAGAGTGAGACAGCGGCCTCAGGGTTCTGGCTCTCCACGATGAGCAGAGATGCAGCTAAAAAGGAGTAAAAAGGAGCCACCGGGCCTTTTCCAGGCACTAGAACGAATACAAGCTGGGCCACGCTGCTCAGTGACTCAAACTCTCTGATCCTCTGTTCCTGTCCCTGAGCAGTGGGGACAATAGTAGTCCCTGCCACCAAATAAGTGTACCGTCCGGATAAAATAATTCCCGGGACCCCTGGCTCAGAGTCAACACTCAACAAGCTTCTGTGCATCTTCCTCATACATGGGTCACGTATGTTGGAAACACCTGTGTTTTCCCAGTCCAGCTGCTCCCAAGGTGACACAGGCTTCCTGTATGACCCGGCGATGCAGGAGACATCCAAGAGAAACGAGCACTTAGGTCGCCACGGAAACGTGCCTCTGGCTGCTCCCAGCAGCTCCTCCCAGCAGCCAGCAAGGGGACCTGAGGATGGGGTCCACCTGCTGGAAGCGTCCCCGGGCCGTAAAGATGAGAGCAATGCAGGCAGGCGCAGCACGGCAGACCGCCATCGACAGTGTCCTGCCCCATGGAAGACGCCGGTCACAAAGGCCGTGCCTCCGGTCATGCGGAGCGTCTGGAAGGGGCAGATCAGAGACAGAAAGCAGATTCGTGGTTGTGGGGGCTGGGCTGGGGGTTCTAGAGATTAGAGGGGACAGCTAAGGGAACAGGTGATGACAGGTTCGAGAATGGACTGTATTGATAGCACGACTCTGAACACGCCCCAGACTATGGAGTCGTACTCTTTAAACGGCTGAACTGTGTCATGTGTGAACTCCATCTTGCAAGAACTGTTAAAAAAACCCACGTTTTCCCCCTGAGATGTCCTAAAGCTATTTTTGTTCTTAACTGGGGGTGGGGGGGGGGTATCCTGTGAACATTTTAATTTTTCCCAAATTGACAGCTAAGCAAAAAAGCTTAGGAAAGGTACTCGAGCTCCATTTTGTCCCCAAGGGCGAGGGCTCTGTCATGGGCCCCTCGTTCAAGGTCAGGCCCCCAGAACAGCAGAGCGAAGCAGCCCCTCACAATGTGAGTTGTTTTTAAAGGCTGCAGACTGTCCAGTTGCATTTTGTCTGTAAACGTCATGCAGACCAAGGTGGGTTAAGCCCCTAGGATCTTCGCAGTCTTGGGGATAACTCATCAGAAAAATTCCAGCCTCTCCAGGCTTAGGGAGGCAAGTCCAGATCCACAGCTGTCCTTGAAGGCAGCCGCCAGGGAGGCCTGCCCAGACCTTATCTCCAGAAGGAAATGTCCCCACCCTGCTCCACATGCTTGTCCAGAAGGAGGGGGCCCAGGCAGAGTGGCCGTGGGCCAGAGGGAAAGTCACCAGGGGAAGGAGGGGCTCCTGGCACAGAGGCTGAAGGGTGCTCGTCCCTGCCTCCCCTGCTGCTCACAGCTTCCCCTGGCTTCCCCTCTCCCTCCCATGGCCTTCAGGCTGGGCGGGGGCCCTCAGCTCCTGTAGCCTGCCCCTGCCTGCCTGTGCAGACTCTCCTCAGCCCTGATGCTTTGCCCCCTCCCCACACCCCTGGGCCTTTGCACGGGCTGGCATGGGAAGGCTCCACCAGGCTCTGGCTGCGAGCCGTTGGGCAAGTCCCTCTCTCCAGGGCCTCGGTCCCCACGGTAGGGTGAGGAGCCTCGGCAGGCTGCTTGTGAGGAACCCGTTAGGTAAAGCCCACCCAGGTGAGCCCCGGGGCTCAGGGCTGAGCCAGTAGTCTCACTGGCTCCCACCTGCGAGGAGACTCCTCTGGACTCGGCCTGCTGACCACCCGCTCGCTTCCAGCTACAGCTTCCCTCCTGCCTTACCCCCAGAACCTTCCAGAACGTCCAGGCGTGGTGGGGCTCCCAAGCCCATCTGTGATAGTCTGGTGGCCTGTTTGCTCTTGGGTCACAGCGGCCACCCCTGGAGCGCTGGGCTCCCGTTGCAGTCCCCCCAGCATGCCCTGCCTCCCCCCACCCGGCCTGTTGCAGGCTCTCTGCAGGGATGTTCCGTGGAGTGAGTCTCCAGGAGACTCTCTCTGCCATTACCTTTCTGGGTCTTCACCGGTCCCTGGAGGCAGGAAACAGGCTACTGGTCTGTGTGGACAGCTGAGAAACTGAGCCTCAGGGGACCGGGCTGAAGGCCGGCCTCGTCCTCAGCCTCCCGGGGTCTCCGAGAGAGTGGGAGAGGGCCACCGGCCACAGGCGCGAGGTGGCACGTGCACCGCCCCTCCATGCCTGGCACAGCTCCTCCGATGCCGTTTAAACGAAGCCTCCAGGCCCGGCCAGGGCAACAGGTCATATGTCCTTTGGCCGAGGCTGACCTGCGCCCCGGGCTCAGGCCGCGTGTTTGCTGATTCATCAGTCCTGTCCCCTGAGCAGGCGGCCAGCCAGGGCTGGAGGAGCCCCTCTGCCTCCCGGCCCAGCCTGAGACCCAGCGCGCCTGCTCTGTTTATCTCCGCCTGCAGGAAAAGAGGGGCAAAGTCCTAGGGGACCCTGAGGGCCACCCTTTTGAAGGCAAACGTGGACGAGCTGTTTAGGCCAGCGAGAGACATGGTTTTTTGCAGCCAGCTCCTGCAACAGTCCAGAAAGGGTGATGGAGTGGTCTAGAGACTGGGGCCGGGCTCCTGTCTCCCTGCAAGGTGACCTTGGGAAAGCAGTGACTCCCTCCACCCGCATCCCTACCCAAAACAGGAGCAAGGGGTGCGTAATGACACCCTTATTCTGAAGGACACTCATGGAGGGAAGTGTTGGGCACAGTGCTGGACACAGAAGTCCTTGATTAACATTCCATATTTACAAAAAGTGTGCTTATTTGTAAAATTCCTCAGAAGGCCTCAAGGAACAGGTAGAGTGATAGAAAGCTGCAGTTTCGGGATGGGAAGGATTGGGGGTTCACTGAGAGCGAGCCGCTCTGGACGACTGAGCCTGTCCTGTGGGAGAACAGGACAGAAGCATGTGTCGCGCACTGGTACAGTGGCGGATGGGATGTGTCCACATCAGGGCGCTCTCATAGCTCCCAGGTGGCTGCAGGGAAGGACTGTGTCTTTGAGGGAGGGAGCAACTTGGGGAGCCCCAGGGGTCCTTGGGATTTATCTGGGTTACATAGGACTGCCATTAGCTGACACTGGGGAAAGCCAAGTCTGTGCTTTGTGGAGCGTGGCTCCACAAAGGGGTCTTCACGAACCCCGAAGGCCTGGTCCAAGTCTGTGCTCGGCTGCCACACGGCTTCCGGGTCATAGTTTCTAGGGACTGGAATGTGGACGTCTTTGGGGCCATTATTCCGCCTTCCACGTACTCTCTACCCGCAGGGTCTATCCCTCGTAAAGGTGTCGGAATATTATTCACACAGCTTCGAGTTTAGGGTTTGAACATAACAACTTTTCTTTCTACATATGCCACCAATATCCATTCCTTCTTCCTTGAATGGTGGAATGCCTCCGCTTCACTGGGCCTAAGACTGCTCATTTCTCAGCCTCGTCTGTGGCGAGGAATGACCCCATGGCTGTGTCTGGTCTGTGGAGTGGGGACAGGGCTGGTTTGTGGCACTGCCAGATGGTGCCTTTAAAAAGAATGAGCATGCCTCCCTTTGCCTTTTACTTCCTCTCACTACCTGGGATGTAGACGTGATGGCAGGGTCTGTAGCAACCACTTTGGATCAGAGATAAAAACCACATGCTGAAGCTAGCAGAGCTGTCCTCCTAGCCTTGGACCCATCTCCCTCTGGACGGTGAGAGAACTACTGTCTTGTTAAGTCAAGGTATTAGGGGGCCTCTTTGTCACAGCAGACAACGCTGTGGGTATACAGTACCCTTGCTCAGACATATGGACCTATGTATCTGAAAGGCTGCCTCAACCCTCACATTGCCAGTGACCCCAAGGGCCTCTGCCTCCTCGGTCCTACACCTTACCACCGCTGAGCTTGTGGAAACTACAGGCAAGATCATCAAACCTTTCTGACTCCAGCAGAGAAGTGATGTTGTCAAATGTTCGCGCATGCTCAAAGCCCTGGCCATAGGACATTGGCATCGCCTGGGGGATTGCTAGACGTGCTCACACCTTCTGCATCTGTCTCTGCACTTAACGAGACCCTCACCTGGGACGTCTGATCTCAGCTCTTCGGGGCGTCGTGTCCAAGCTGCCCCTGAGTCCCTAGGGTGGTCCTTTGGCTCCTCGTGAGGAAATGGGAAGCAGGTGGGTCCAGGTCCCCACTCCTGCTTTAAAAAAGTCAACAGCACAGTTTTTGTTTCATTGGACGAGGTTCTGCATAGATTAATTTGCTAAAGTGGAGGACTCTGGAAGTCCTGGTCCTGGGCTGGGTCCCCTCCGATGACCCCTGCAGGGCTTGCTGGAGGCTCCAGGGCACGAGGCTGCAGAGAGGCCAGTGCGGCGCAATTGGGGATCCCAGGCCTCTCTCGGGCCTCATTCCTCTGTTCCCCCATTTCCTTTGGAGGAGGCCGTCTCCGCGGGTGGAAAGGCCTGGCGTCTCATCTCCAGGTGCATTGAGATCCTTATTTCTATTTAGTGTTGTTTTTAGATCCTTTTCATTCATTTGTTGACCGTGTGCTAGACACGCGCACTGGGACTAACGCACTGTTCACACCCAACAACTTCTCTCATTTTTCTACGTGCGCGTCCAGGAAAGAGATCTCAAGTCAAAAGGAACAGCCAGTGCAAAGGCCCTGTGGTCAGAGGTGCCAGGAGCATGTGTGGGACATGGCGGCCAGCTGGAGTGCTGTGGCTAGTGAGTGAGGGGAGGCAGCAGGAAGGATGCACAGAGGTGGGGCAGTCACAGGTATATGGGGGTGGCTGGACAACATAGCAGATCTGCTGGATACCCCCCGTCTGTGTCCCCTCTGAACGCACCGTCGCAGTTCATGCTGACAGCTTCTTATCTGCAGTGCATGGGAGCAAGTTCGCCATGCATCAGGGGCCCCGGAAGAGCCAAAGAGTTGAGTGACCAACTTGCGCCAATTTGCCCAGGATACTCCTGTCTCTAACACTTAAAGTCCCAGAGCCCAGGAAACACCTTAGTCCCAGGCAGACTGGGATGGTTGGTCACTCTATGGAAGAGTTAATGTCCCGGGAGCAGCCCTCTAGAAAGAAGGACAAGCATGGGTATATAAACCCCTGGCTCCCTGCCCTTCATGTGGGATACTCCAAGTCGTCCCCTGGGGTTCCCAGCAGGATGCTCACTCGGGATGCCTGCCATGCCCCTGCCCCACCTCCCTTCTACTTTCCCTCACTTTTGCTTCCTGGGAACACGTACCCATAAACTATTCGTACCAAATCCTTGTCTCAAGCTCTGCGTCTGGAGGACGCAACCTGAAGCCTAAGGCAGAGGAGCTAATGAATACTGTGGGGAGACTAAGCCCCCCCCTTGAGCTGCCCCTGTCTTGTGGGGAATGATCTTGGAATTTGCGGGTGTCCCTGTCCTGAGTCCCCTCCAGGCGTGCACTAAGCTTGGCCTTGAGTCAGAGCACACGTTACAGCTGAGAAGCCGGAACCATGGGCAGCTTCCCCAGACACTTGGGTCATCCCAGCTGCTCTGCCATCTTGGCCTCCCCAACAGCCCTTCATCAGCCCCTCCCCAGCAGGAGGCAGCCAAGGTCATGGCCAAGGGTAAGTGGTCTCTGTCCTCAGGCAACAACAGGGTCATTGCCAGGAACCCCAGGGCTGCGAGGCAGCTCCCTGCCCACTGCCAGGCTCTCTGAGGCCCAGTCACCATCTCTGTGCTGACTCTGGCCTATGTGCTCAGCCGTGGCTTGGTTTGGCGCCCAGGACTGACACTGGCCTGCTGACCCGGCCTGCCCTTGCTCCCTCTCTCCTGCACTTGGCTCTGTTAGTGCTGACCTCGAGTCCCTTTCTTGGCCGCCAGCCCCAGCCTCTCTATTCCTCTTGCCATGGGATGCCCAGCTGTGCCGATGGCCTTCCCAGGGCAGCAGCGGCCCCTCCCCGTGCTCTGACCTGCGGGGGCCTTGACTGAGCCCACACACTTGGGCCACTGTGACCCTCTCGGGCCAGCCGGGTGGCTGCAGCTCCTCTGAACCGAGGCCAGGGGACTCCCCTTGCATCGCCTCCCGCGGGATGGCAGCCGCTGGAGCACAGCTCCACAGAACAGAGCGTAACCGTGTCTTCTGGATGCATGTCGGGCGGCGAGCAGCCCTGTGCCCGCCCATGGCCCCCTTCCCAAGCTCACGGCAAAACCCAAGCCTTCCGACTGCCACAGTCCGGGCTCGTAATGCTGGTGGCCCCAGGGAAAGGATCTTTCCCGCTCTAAGGACCATTCTGGAAACCCCTTTCCCCCAACACCTGAATTGCGTCCTGCCTTCATACCAGCTCATGGAAAGTTCTTTTGTTCTCCAGCTAGCTTCACAGAATTGGCCAAATCAAGATTTCTTTTCTGTCATAGCTAGGCAAGAGTGATTGTGAGGTCTGCAAACTGCTTTTTTCCAAAGGAGGCCCCCCCTTCCTTTCAGATGAAAAGGTTCTTTTAGATTCAAAAGACAGCTTTGCCTTTAGTGGCCTGTGTGCCCTGGAACCAGTGACCCCTTATCCTTCCTGCAGCCTCTCCTGCTCTGTAATAAGTCACTTCCGTGTCCGAGATTGGACTCCAGGTGTTGCCCGGTTCCCTCTGGGGCCCTTGCGGTCAGAGCCAACATACTAGAGCACAGCAAGGAGGAGTCCTTTGTGGTTCAGAATGTTTCCATTTTATAAGAGTAATAGCTGTGACCATTTATAAGTGTTTACAAAGTGCCGTGCCCAATCTCCGTCATGCCCTCGACCTCCCCGTGAGGTGCTCCAACTGCTGTCCCCATTTTATAGATGAGGAAACAGAGGCTCGGCAAGCTTAAGAAATTTGCCCAAAGACGCACAGCAGGACTCAGATCTAGAGCTATCAGAGACGGCCGGAGGGGCCCCCGTGACTCACTCTGGAGTGTCCAAAGACTGCTTTTGGAATCAGCATTTATTTTACTCTTCCGTCTTCTTGTGGGTTTTGTTTTTCCAAATCAAAACCAGTTGTTGTTGTTTTTGATTCTGTTGGGTCCTAGGAGGACCTCCCCAAAGCAGGAGGAGATGCCTTTCCAGCATAAATGGAAACCATTGACACAATAGTTGTCAAATGCGTTAGCAGGAAATAAATCATATAGGATAACGCTTGAAAAGCTGAAATAAATCTGTGTGGGCAGCTGGTTTAACCCCAAAATTGGTTCCAGCCTTTTTTTTTTTAAACCTTTTCCCCTCTTTTTCTTGTTTATTTCAGCTTTTTTTTTTCTTACGCAAATTTTCCAGGCCTGGCTTTCTGCACTGTTGTTGATGAGTCAAACCCTTCTGCGTATCTAAATGCTAATAAGGCCACCCTGGTTCCTGAGGATCTTCATTCAGGCTCGAACCCCAGGGTGGCGGGGAGGGGTGTCCACAGGGAGCAGTTCACAGAGGGGTCGCAGGCCCTTGCCCTCGCTGAGCTCCGCCAAGCCCCTTCCTGTCAGGGGTCCCAAGCCAGACCTCAGGGAAGCCGCAATGCCTGGGGAATCTGCATTCTGACGCGTGCCCCGTGTTGGACCCGCTGCTCCCCCCGCAGCAAGCTGGGGCAGACGGAATGCTCCGTTAGGGCTCCTGGAGCTCAGTGGGGACCTGAGCCCTCAGCCTCGGTTCGTTCACCTGAGAAACAGTTCTTTGGAACGATGTGGGGTTCCAGCACCTTGGCCCGGCCGGCTGGGTGGCCACGCTTACCCCAGGGCAAACCTCTGCCAGTTTGAGAGTGAAGGAGCTGCTGAGGAGCCTCGGAGAATATTCCAAATATTCCATGACCACCTTCACCGTCACCTCAGCGTGGACCCGTCACTTCAGTCTGTTTCCACTTCCTTCTCCTTCAAAGCATCAAAAATAACTTCTAAGAAAAGTTAGGAGCTCTGTCATCTGTGTGTTTCTGAACACACAACAGGGGGAACCCTTGGAGTCACGACAAACCCTTTCTCTGGGGCTCCCATGGTTTATCTGCTCATCCAACAAACCCTTCTCTGAGCTTCTACCGCGTGTGAAGCACAGACTCGGATGGACAGATGGGCGGGAGCCAGGCAGCCGGGCCCCTGCCCACCCAGGGCCGACAGCCGGGGGACACCCCGTGTGATAAATTATGGAACCGGGGGCTCCGCGGGTTCACAGTGGGCTGTGACCCAGTTTAGGAAGCCGCGGACTGTGTCCCCGAGAGCTGAGGGGGGCGGACGGTGGGGCGGGAAGGGGGCTGGGCCAGCATTCCTGACAAAGGCGGCAGCACAGGGAAGGCCCCGTGGTGGGAAGGGGCTTGGGATGTATTAGGGTCTGGTGAGACGGTGTAAGATGAGGCCTCATGCACCACATGAAGGTTCCAGAACACCCTGCCTGTCCTGCTTGTCTCCAGCCACGTGTGGGACAGGATCCAAGGGGGATCTGCCTCTCAGCTGTCCCTCTGGCCATCAGATGTGACATTCCTCAGGGGCCAGGGCACCCAGTCCCAAGTTAGCTGAGGGCCGTCATCGGAGATTGGGAAATCGGGTAAGGTTTTCCAGATGTCCAAGGCAAATATGGGCCTGGCTTGTAAGAAGGACAGTTTGTTTGGCTTTCGGAGGTTTACAAACAGAGGGATGAGGTTCCCTTCCTCTCCCTCGTGAGGTCTGCGCGTGAGGAGGCCAAGGGCCAGGGAATGCCCACCCTGCCATCCCCATGGCTCTGGGGGGGGGAGGGGGAGGGCTTGCCGGCTGGCCAGTGCTGTCCTTTGAGGACGCGGGGCTTGTTCCGATGGCTGCTGCTGCTCACGCCATCCGTCCTGCACCCTCTGCATCCTGGGACCCACCTGTAGGGACCAGCTGCCCTAGGGGTCCTGTGGGGTTTGGCCTGTGGGAGACACCAGCGGGAGCTGGAAGAGATAAGTGGGTATTTACTCCTCCAATTTCCTCCCTGTGGGTCTTGGGGGCAGGCCACGTCCCTCAACTGCAGGTCTGGGCACTGCACACAGACCTCCCAGGCTGGCCAGTGGCTCCTTCCTCTGCCCCTCGCTGCCTGCGTGAGCACAGGTGCCCCGACCCTCCCTCAGTTATCCTGATGGGGGCAGGCCTGTGGGGCTGCTCCGCACAGCCCTGTCCCGGGAAGTGGCTTTCCCTCTCAAACCCAGGGAAGTCCTGTTCCATGACCACCCGCTTCCGGCCCGATCCCCGGCCGGAGAGAGAGCCCACCACTTTGTGCAGAAGCTGTTCCCGCAGCTGAGGCTCAGCTCTGTAAGTTCCTACACCCTGTGGCCGTTTTAAGAGGGGACCCTCCTAAAATGTATTTCTGAAAGGTACGAATGTAGGTCATAAGAAGCTAAGCACGAAATAAAGCGTGAGATTTGAAACCGTGTGGATGTGACCCATCCCAACTACCCCTGAACCGAACAGTCTCTCCCCCGCATAAAATGGGGAGAATCGTCATGATGCAGAAAGGTGATAGGGTCAGATAAAGCTTGGCCAACACCCTGGGCGAATCGCAGTGATGTAAAGATAAAGGTTGATAGTCGTCAGAGCCGTGTGCCCAGCACCCAGCTCATCACGCGCATTTTCACCGTGCTATCCGCCAGGGACTGCGATCACCCCATTCTGCAGAAGGACAAGTTGAGGCACAGAGAGGTCAGGTGACCTGACCCCCAGTTAAAATGCTAGTGAGTGGCATAGCTAGTCTTGACTCCAGGTCCGTCCGACCCTAAGCCCAAGTTTGTAACTGTGATATCCCCCAAAACCCGCCACGGGGATTACCATGGTCTGCGCGCCCACCTTCTTAAACAGAGACTCGGGTTCGCATAATCGTGAATATCGCCTGGGCTAGTAACTTCCCAGGCTCGGCGTTGATTAAAACATCATCCACTCTGATCCCCAAAGGTCTCTCTAAGTCTCGGGTATCTTCCGTAGCATTTCTGCTCCCCGTTCAGGGGGTAAGGAATGGCTTCTGTTCCGCGCCCAAGTGCCCAGAGTCCCCAAAGAGACATAGAGGCAAATCCCACAAACTCAAGGGAGGTTGTGCTTCACTTGGACCAAGCGCAGAGGATTCCAGGACATGCCTTTGGCGCAAGCACAGCCCCCCTGCAACCCACGAGACCCCCCGGCCCCACGTGGCGCCACCCCACGCAGACACATCCAGCAGTCTGCCGCCAGGCTGAGCTGAGGCGCCGGCTGCTCCGACATCGGGGCTCGGCCCCCGAGATGTGGTGGGGAGGCCTGGTTTCAGATGACAAGACACGTCGCCTGTTTTCCCAGATAGATGTTGAGCATGCCTCCCTCTGACTCACTCAGTGACAGACGCTCCCGTGAGCAGCCCCGCCGGGAGGCGCCCCCAGCACCACAAACCCAACACACAAACAGCTCATTGCTTTTCTTCCAGAAGCTTCTGGAAGCCTTTGTGCTCTGGACCCCGACGATCCTCCCTTTCTCCCCCGCCCGTCCTCCAGAAGCTGGGGCACCTCTTCTGCAGGTGAAAATCTCTCTGCACACCCCCGTTCCTTTCTAGGCCCTCCCGCTGCCCGCATCCCTACCCCAATAGACTGCACAGCTCCAGCCAGTCTCCCCAGAGTTCAGCCTTGCCCAATGTGGGGCTTTTGTTTTGTTTTTTCAAAATAATTAACTAGGGTGAACACCCATTACATATAATTAACTATCTGAAGTGAGCCATCTGGAGGCAATTAGAACACTGACGATGCTGTACAGCCATGAGCTCTACCGGCTTCCAAAATGGTCCATCACCCCCAAGTAAAACCCCCTGCAATGAAGCAGTTGCCTCCTATCCACTGTCCCCCCAGGCCCTGTCTCTGGACTTTTCTGCTCCGGACAGCTCATACAAATGGAGTCATGCAATACGTGACCGCTCGTGTCTGGCTTTCTTCACATGGCATCGGGTTTTCAAGGTTGATCCATGTTGTGGCCTGTGTGAGCGCCTCATTCTTCTTTACGACAAAATGAAATTCCATCGTACGGCTAGACCATGTGTGGTTTACCCGCCATGGGCTGACGGACGCTTGGGCTGTTTCCAACTTTCGCTCTTGTGAAATCCATGTACAAGCACTTGCTCCAGTCCCCGCTTTCATTTCTCTGTGTATTTATCCAGGAGGGGGATGGGGGGGGTCATAAGATGACTCTGTGTGTAAATTTTCGAGGAGCGCATGTGTGTCTGCGCATTCTTTGGCCTCCTTCCTTTAAAGGTGGAGGCTAATTCCCCTCCCTTCGGTGTGGACTGGCTCACCAAGTCTTACTTCTAACCAACAAATGTGGTGGAAGTGATGCCGTCCCACCTCTCAGACTAGGTCCTGGGAAGCACACCCTCTGCCTGCCTCTCCCTCTCTTGGGTCACTTGCTCTGGGGGAAGCCAGCCGCCATGCCATGAGGACACTCGGGCAGCCTGTGGAGAGCCCTCGTGGAGAGAGACTCCTGCCAACAGCCAGCACCAACATGGCGGCCATGAGTGGTTCCTCTCTCTGCAACCAACCCTTCAGGCCTGCATGTTGACCCTAAGAAACCCCACGCCCGCACTGTCCCACTGGGAGCCATTCCCAAATACCTGGTCCACAGAAACTATGAGAGATCATACATGTTTACGCCTCAGTGTTGGGGTGATTTGTTACACAGCGATGGCTAGCTAATACACCGTCCCACACCCATGCTTTCCCCCCACAGCAGCTAGAATGGATGAAACATGCGTGATGCATGGGTAGAAACAAAAGGAAAGGATAAATGAATAAATGAGGGGGAAGAGAAAGCTCCCTTTGGAAAAAAGCATCTCTCTGACAATCATAGATCTGCCAACTAATAAATGCATTAGGAGCGGTGGAGTTAGGTCATCCGTGGATGCTGAAACCTCACAGAGACAGTGTTCGAAGGGACAGGATATTTATAGTCTCAAAGTATTTCCCCACAAATTATTTATAATTTACAAAAGGGAAAATGGTAACTTTTCAGTGGAGAAAACAGGCAGACAAAAGCCTAATGAAGTCGTCGAAACTAACGTCAGCAACCTCCCCGCCATGCAAGCCAGCCCCCGCCCCCCACCCCCGGCAGGTGGGGTCCGAGGCTGGCGGGGCCCTCGCGCGGCTCCACAGAGCATTCTCCCAGACCAGCGGGACTGCCCCCGGGCAGAGGAAAGCACCAGCTGTGGCACGGGGAGCACAGGCCACAGGGCATGTGGCCGTTCTTTCTAGAAGGTTCACTGGACTCGAAGCTGGCCCTGTTCCAGAATGGAACGTGAGTCTTCTGTTCATCGCTTCTGTATTTATGTTGCACATTTGGGGCAAGTATGCTCATTCACAGATTCGGCTACATCCATCTGTTTGTCATCGTAGTAGGAAAAAAATACAACATATCTTGGACCAAAAGCATAGTGATTTTCTGTTCATGAGAGAGACATTTTCTGTAAGCTTACAGTTTTACAGAGAACTTGAGAATTGATTTTGAGGAATCTATTTCTTCCTAGAACTAATCAACTTTTGAATTTATTTTTTGGAAAAACACCAGTGTCATCCATATTAGACCAAACCAACATCATGTCTCCAGAGGAGACACATTCAGGGGACCAGAGAGTATCACTTCTGCAGGATTCCTGCCCCAAACTCGGAAACAGGGTCTAAGTGTGAGACAAACCCAAATGGAGGGACGGACATTCTATAAAATAACGGGCCCATACACTTCAAAACTGTCACCACAAAGACAAACAAAGGAGGAGGAGGAGGAGGAGGGGGAGGAGAAGGAGAAGGAGAAGAAGAAAAAAAGAAGAAGAAGGAGAAGAAGAAGAAGAAAAGGCCCAGTAGGTCCAGTACCCTATTCACAAGGAAAGAAAACTCAAGAGAACTGGCAGGTAAATGCAATGTGGGTTCCTGGGTCACGTTCTAGAAAAAGCGAATCCCACCACAGAAGATGAGCAGGACTGTTGGCAAGATCTGAATATGGACCACAAGTGAAATGGATTAGATACGAGGATGGCGTCCGTGCAAAATTCCTGACCTCGAGCTTCGTACCGTGGTTAGGTAAGAGAACGTCCTTGTTCTCGGGAATTGCACACGAAGTATTTTTTTAACCACTTTATTGAGGCATGACTGACATCCAAAAAGCTCTCCGCATTCAAGGGGCACAGCTTGATGCATTTGGGGGTAAGGCTACACCCATGAAACCACCCCATAATCTGTGCCGTAAACATACACATCGCCTCCAAAGTTCCATCCCTCCCTCCCTCCATCCAACCATCCATCCATCCATCCATCCATCCCTCCACCCCTCCAACCCTCCATCCATCCATCCATCCATCCATCCCTCCACCCCTCCAACCCTCCATCCATCCATCCATCCATCCATCCCTCCCTCCTTCCATCCAACCATCCATCCATCCATCCATCCATCCCTCCACCCCTCCAACCCTCCATCCATCCATCCATCCATCCATCCCTCCCTCCTTCCATCCAACCATCCATCCATCCATCCATCCATCCATCCATCCATCCATCCATCCCTCCATCCGTCCGTCCGTCCATCCCTCCATCCACCCCTCCATCCATCCATCCAGTTGTAAGCACACTGAGCCCACGCTCCTCGCACGCAGAGCAGCATTTTTGACGACAGGCTCTTTGCTGCACGGGGGGCCTGTGGGACTGACTTGTCTCACAGAGCTGATACCACGCGCCCTTTGATGACTCTCTCTGACCCTAAGAGTTTGACTATTGGATGCGTCCCGTAAGTGGTTGCCTGCAGCGTTTGTCCTCCTGCGTCTTATTATTTCTTAGTGTCACGTCCTCCGTGTTCATCCATGTGGCTGCAAATGGCAGGATTTCCTGCTTTCGTCAGGCTCTGTAATCATCCGTGGCATGTATTTGCACGTTTTCTTTCTGAGGGACACGTAGGTTGCTTCAATCGCACTGAAGTGTGTACAGGTAACAGCGTCTGCTGGCTGTGACTTAGGGTCACATGGCTCAGGGAGGGGACATGTATACAGACCCACCCAGAGCAACACGTGGTTGCGAAGCAAACGGGGCAAAACCCAAACACTATTGAGTCCGCATGAAGAGCACACGGGAGGGCCACGTACTGTTCTTGCAACTTTTCTGTGACTTTGAAATTTTACCCAATTTTTAAAAAAATATTCAGTGCTGGCCAAAGCAAACAAGCTGTTTAGTCCAGGCGAGCCCACGAGCTGCCAGGTTTCAGGATGAGGACTGGCCTATAACCAATGTGGGGGCAGACCCGTCTCAGCTTCCCCACCCAAGTCCCCAGAATGGAGAACAGAGTCACACATGAAGTGGATGCTCAGGACTTGTCGTTGGGTCAGAGAGATAGAGCCCAGAAGCAAGTGGGACAAAGAGAGGGTCTGGGACAGTCCAGGGAAGGAACTGGGTGAATTGAGCCTTCTTGCTGTTCCTCAAACATGCTAGGCACACTGCCGCCCCAGGACCTTCGCACCTGCTGTGCCCTCTCCCGGGAAACCCTCCTCCAGTGACCTTACTTCCTTACCACCCTCCGTGAGACCTTCCTTCCCCAGGCTACCCCAGCCGAGAGTCCCGCAGCCGCCCCCTTCCTTATTTTTTTCCCCCACAGTGCTTTTTGAAATTTATTTTTGAAATTTATTTTCTTTTAGAAAGGGAGAGGGAGATAGAGAATCTCAAGGAGGCTCCATGCCCAGTGTGGAGCCCAATGTGGGGCTCGATCTCATGACCCTGAATTCATGACCTGAGCCGAAATCAAGAGTCAGAGGCTTAACCGACTGAGCTGCCCAGGAGCCCCTCGAAACTTATTTTTATTTATTTATTTTCTTGTCCATCTCTCCCACTAAAATGTAAACTCCATAAAGGCAGGATTTTTTGTTCTTTTCATTTGCTGCTGAATCCCCAGTGCCTGGCAGAGTATCTGGGACATAGTAGGCATTTGATAAATATTTGGCAATATCAAAAAAAACAGGAAGAGAGGGAGGGAGAAAAAGGAGAGAAGGAAGAGAGGGAGGGAAGAGAGAAGAGAATAATCACAAATCTCCCCTCCTCCTTGGTCAAAGCTTCTTCAGCCCTGTTTGAGGGCCTCCAAGTCCCCCCAACTTCCTACTGCCACGTAGGAGAGCTGGTGTCCAATTTGGGTCAGCCCACGCTCAGCCCGAGGCTGTTGGCCAGGGAAAGACCTGGCCTCTCTCCAAGGACTGAGTCTTCTTCTTAAAGCCGATTGACATTTCCACTTAAAAAGAGATTGTCCAGCCCAAAGAAGCCCATTGCACACTTCCTGTCTGCTGCTTGCTCAGCTGGGGCCTGGGCCGGGCCAGCTCTGGCTTTTCATCCTATTGGAGCATTTAAGTGACCCCCTGCTCTCGCCCAATTTTGGCTGCCTGTGGCCCAACTGGCATCTACAAGCCATTTCCTGCAGGCAGCCCGCTACCCACCTCTCATTAACAAGAGGCAGAGTGGGAATCCAGGCTGCAGGGCAGATCTTCAGTGGGACCGGCAGAGCTGGGCTTTGGCGGTGGGTCCAGCCAGAGGCTGGCACGTTGTCTTCATCATACTGTAATTCTCCCTCATCTTGGTCAGAAAGGAGTGGGGCTAATGTAACACTGTGGATGGGCCCGTGAACCAACCAGAAAGAAGGGGCACACTTCCACCTCGGGTGCCGGGTGCAGATGAATACCAACAGTGGACGGACCCCCCCAGGCCTGCTCCTGTCCGTGGGAGGCTCCCAGCCGGCCTCACAGGCCAGGCCTCTGGGTCATCACACATTTTGTAAAGGGGGAAACTGAGGCTCCCGGGGCTCTTGCCTGACGCTAACGGAGACAGCCGGGTCATTCCCTTTCTTTTCTCCTTCCTCATTCAGGACACACTTGTTCAGGGGTCCTCCCTCCCAGAGCATTTATTTAGGTGTGTGTCACGTAAGCATCGCGCAGGTCACAGAGGGCGCGGGTTCGTGCTGAGGCTGGCTTCACGCAGAATCTGGCTCTGCCAGATCACCCCTGGACGCAGAGTGACTGAGGTCCCTGTTTTCTGTGTGTCACCAAGGGCATGGGGCCGGCGGCCATCCTTACAGGAGTCCGTGTGTCAGGACCAAAGCCTTAAACTGTCTTCACCATGATCGTGTCGTGCAAGACGCACCCTGCCTTCAGAGATGTGGGGAGGGGAGGAGTTGGGGACAGACGGGAGGCACCACTCAGGCCGCAGCACCTGCCTCGTGACCACCGCCTGCAGGACAGTGATGTAAAGTCTGCAGACCCATCCAGAGATGTTCAGGATGCGGACCGTGCCTCTCAGGTGGGAGGAAGCGTGGCCTCTCGTGCCCGCGGGGAGGGACGGCTGCTTCTCCGGGTTGGAGCCGGGTTCAGGCAAGGCTTCTCCTGGTGCTGGCCAGGGCCAGGTGAGCAGGAACCGTGGGAACAGCAGAAACAAAGGGTCAAGTTTGAAAGAAACAGAATGTACCGCGTTTGGTCTGAATGGGTGACCCAGGGCTCTCGTACTTTGAAAAAGGGAAGAGGCATTTAATGAAGGGACGTGAGAGGGACAGAGCCTGCTTGGGCCCAGCTTCCATTTTCGGGAGCAGAGGCCAGTGTCTGGAGCCTCTGGCTTTGGGATTCTGGGCCCCATCTCCCAAGTCGGAGGCAGGCAGGGCTGGGTAAAATCCAGAACATCTGACGGGATTGCCATGCTTGGGCCAGCCACGTCCCCCATGGCCAAGGCCACTGCTTGCTCAGAGCTGGATTTCAGTCCCTGTTGCCCCTGTCAGGTGCTTTTGTTCAGTGCACAAACTACACAGCTGTAGGAGTGGAGAGGTGGCCCTGGTCACCAGTCATTAGGTCTTAGGAAGGAGCAGCATCATCCTGCATTCATTAAATATTAATCAGTCTCCTAATGCACGAGCCAAGCACCAGACAGAATGGCCAGAGGTCCTCTCACATGCCCAGAGTGATTAGTAATGCCTGTTTGGAGAGCTGTGATCCATTCGTGATGTCTGCCATGGCCCAGGGAGGGGACAGGGGAGCATGGTGTGTGAGCAACCACTACTGGTTCTATTTCCCAGCTTGTCCCCGGGGGACACAGGGACAGGAAGCATCGACAGCCCCTGCTTTCAAGGGGGAGTTCATAGGCATAAACAGAACAATTAGTTCACGGCTCTAACCCAGTGTACAGTTCATGTGTGGCCAGATCGTGTTCAGAGGTATTTGTTTATGCTGAATTTTTTTCAGTGGGTCTCCCCTTCCCCCCCCCAAAGCCCAAGTTGGGGAGAGGCCGCTGGCCTTCCTGGCCTGGCTTCCCAGCGTCCCAACCCCATGGGGAAGGCAGAGCCGAAGCTGAGTCACCAGCTGGCAGGAAAGAACCAGCACGACTCCCACAGGAAAGAGGTTCAAATACCACCTCAGGGCTACCAAGCTGCACAAACCCAGGGGTGCCGTTCCCATCGTCCTTCACCACACAGCCCCTGCTGGGCCCCGTGGCCCCTAAGCCAAAGAAATGACACTCTAACTGTGAAATTTCAGGCCAAGTGGGAAAATAAATCTTGTGAGTATGAGGGGGTATAAAAGGTCCTTCTCTGAACCATTAAATTCATTATTTTATTAATTTGTACTTATTAGTGTATTTTATTAAATGAATACATACAAGTCCATCACTACTTTGTGAAATTAACATAAAAATTATATGTTAATATAAATCTATTGTCGATATATTAATTACGATTTAACGAATCACTGCTTGCCTGCCATCAAGCATTCCTAGGTCCGGCCCCTTGGCCAGCTCAGCGCAGCAGGCTGACTTCGCGTGTCCTGCCTGTGCGCCTGAGGCAGTGTCTCCATCAGGATGGGCCGCCACGGGGCTTGTAACAAGCAAACCTGACTCCTGGCAGCTGGAGACAATAAGGAGCTGCTCCTTGCTTCCTGTCCATGCGCACGGCAGGTGAGCAGGGGCAGTGTGCTCCCCAGACACCAGGGACTCCAGCAAAAGCAGTCAGACTATGGACACACACCATGCAGGAGGGGCTTGCCGGGCGGCAGCAGGTCTCCGCTGCTCACACCTCATCTCCAACGGGTGGTCCTACCAGGGGCCCCGAAGAGTGGGGATCCAGAAGTATGTGGTGGCCGGTACCCACGTCCACCCAGGCAGCCTTCCAGCCGCAGTCAAATCAATGTTGGCGTCGTGTGGGCTGGGCAGCCTGCAGTGAACACGGTTCATGGACAGTCCAGCTGGGGAGAGAGGGGCTGTGGAAGCCCTGGGGCCACAACAGGTATCGTCTTTCCCAGGAACTGCTAGACAGCACTTATTGCTGGAGTAGAGCATGGAGGGTGAAAAGAAGCTGGGAAGGCCAGCAGTCACATCATCCACGGGCTTGTAAGCCAGCTTTATGAATCTGGCCTTTATCCTGACAGCCATGGGGAGCCATGGAAGGTTTCAGAAGGGGAGTGGTGATGTGGCAATGGACAGTGCCCTCTGGTGGCTATGTGGGGGATGGCATTTCCGTGCTCTGGAAACTGCAGCCGGGACCTGTCGTGGGCTTGGTTCTATGTCTTCCTTGTGGTCCTTCTGAGATGACCGCCCTGTCAATGCTGGTGGACACAGCTCCCAAAGGCCAGCCTCCCAAGGCATGCCACTGAGACACGCTCTCCAGGGGACACCATAGGGACCTGCCCCCAGGGCAGGAAGCAGACACATACAGCACGTCTGCCGGCCTGGGTTTCTTCCAACTGGTGCGGGTCTGGGTCTGACCTCAAGGAAGGGAGGGGTCCGATCACCATCCCCTTAGTCATCTCCAACCTTTGATCTCAGACCTTAGATGAGTGTGTGCATGTGAGCGCTCAGACAGACAGGCAGCCAGTGAGCAAAGACGGAATGATGGGAACTGTAATCCTCCACATTACGGCAGGCAGATAAGCCCCAACCAGCCAGAAGACGGGGATCTGCGGTCTGCTGCCCACGCCCGCCCTCGCACGCTTGCGACCTGTTTCTGCCTGAACCTGCAGATGCTTATCGCAAATGGCAGGCAAGGGGCTAGTCTGGCTCGGGCACTTCTGCCGAGCACTGCGTCAAGCTGCAGACTTCTAGCAGCTGTTTTTCTTCATTTTGTGTGTGTGTATTTCAGACAGGATGACTTGAGCCAACTGGACTTTTTGGAAAGAGGGATGAGATGTTTTTCCTCCTCCATTTTCAGAAAGTAACGCCCATGGCCAGAGTAACAGAGCCAAGGGGACGGTCAGGTACCCCGCCTTCCTCTCACCCAAACCCCCATTTAGCAGCCTCTTCTGCCCTTCCAGACAGACCAGGCACATAGGGGCAACCACGAATCGGTAGTCTCTATGAAAATTTGCTCCTGTGAATACGTCCAGTCACGTGCTGGCTGCTGGCTTTACTTCTATAGAGGAAGGGTATTATAAAACAGCTCAGAGATTTTCTTTTGGGGTGCCCCCCCATCAGCACCCCTACTGCTATCACAAACCAGCCACAGAATGCAACTCGTCACTCAGGGAGGAGGAGAACAGATAGAAAGGGACAAACACTCAGCTTTGAGCTTCAAAATAACTTTTTGAGGTTTTCCTAAGTCCTTAGTCAGTGGTCTCGGAAGTCAGGCGTCCAAGTGTACATAATGTTTCTGGCCTTCCCAGACCTGGGTGCTCGCCCGTGAAGAGCCACACGTGGAGGACTGACCTTGGCCTGAATCCGAGGGGAAGCTGCAAGACGCAGCCGAGGGAAAAAAGAAGTCCATGGAGGGGAAGAGCAGGGGAGGCGAGTGGCGGGCTGGGGCTGCGAGGTGGGAGGTGGAGGCTTGCTTGCCACCGGGGTCCAGCCCGGGAAACACGCTGGTCCGAGCACTTTGACGGAGGACACTGAATGCAGGGAGCTGGCCGTGTAGGCCACGGAATGCTGCGAAGCCACACAGCTGTGACGCAACCTGAGCTCAGCGAGCACAAGAGGTGGTCCCTGCTTCTGGAACGGAAGGGAAAGACGTGCTGGGGTCCGGGAGGGCGCAGGAGCCATGGGAGGAGACCCTCGGCCACCAGAGCTGTAGCCACAAGGGAGGAGGGGGCAGCTGGCTTCTCCTCCAGTGCCCCCACTGGCCTCCGTCCACAGCCCCAGGCACCTGGCAACACAGCCGCCGGGGATCCTGTGATGCAGAGGATGACAAGGGCCAGGACCCCCAGCCCAGCCTCGCTTCCACATGGGCCTGGATGCCAGAACAGAAAGGGCGCGGGTGGGGTCCCGCGAAGGAGCCTGACCAGAGAGCCCTGCTTCGCACAGCTTGTGTGTAGCATGTTGCATTTTAGACGTTCCGTGGGCCCCAGAGGGGACAGTGGGATATGGCTGAGGGGGCAGTTTGGTGCACTTCAGGCAGGGGAGAGGGGTCACCAATGCAAGGAGCAAAGTGACCGCGACTGAGGGTCACGGAACAGCCAAGCTGGGGAGCGGTCAACACAGTATCTGAGTTCAGAGTTCGATGGCTCAAATCCTGGGATGCAAGGGACCGAACACCAGCGTGGCACTGAGGCTGCCGGAGCCCTGCCTTGGGAGCCCGAGAGCAGTTGGAAGAGATTTCAGGAAATGTGAGAGTAGAATGTACTTCTAAAGAGCCAATATGATTTTAATTACGTATAAATACTATAATTTTTAAAATATTTTATTTATTTATTTGACAGAGAGACAGCCAGCGAGAGAGGGAACACAAGCAGGGGGAGTGGGAGAGGAAGAAGCAGGCTCCCAGCAAAGCGGGGAGCCTGCTGCAGGGCTTGATCCCAGGACCCTGGGATCACGCCCTGAGCCGAAGGCAGACGCTTAACAACTGAGCCCCCCAGGTGCCCCAAAATACTATAATTTTAAAAAACAAGAGCAAAGAATAATTCACTCGTGTTTGCACATCTGAATGCCCGTCTGCAGGTTTCAACAACCCGACTACAGTGGCTGAAATGCTGCCGGGCGCCACAGCCTTCACTGCCCCTGAGTTACACGTTATTCTGTGTGTCTTTGGCACCTGTGTTTTTCTGCAAACTCCTCCTCATTCCGCATTATACGTCTTTTTGGGGTGAGGAATCACCCTAAGCCCCAGTTTGGAGAAGCACAGGGTACTAGTTAAGGACACGTAAGCGGCTAAAACAAGCCAATCTCCACGTTTCAGGGACTTAACACAACTGGAGTTCGTTTTCTGCCCGATAGTGCAAAGCAGGTGTTAGCTGGGTGACTTTTCCACAGGGGGACTTAGGGACCAGGCCCTTCTTGTTTTTGGCTCTGCCACCCACCAGCAGCCCTCCGCTTCAGGCTCCTGCGCAGGGCCAGAGCAAGGAGGCGCAGGTGTGGGACGTCTTTCAGAGGAGCTCAGGACTTCACCTGCGTTCAGTCACAGGGCCACACCGACTGCAAGGGATGCTGGGAAATGTAGTCTGGCTGGCCCAGGAGGAAGAGGAAATGGGGGTGGCGAACAGCCAGCCAATCCCCCCAACTCACACAGAGGCCCCATGAGAGTGCCTGTATAAGGCCGTAAACATCCCCCAGCAGACGGAGCTGGTTGGAAGCCCACTGGTTAGACCTTCGTTCCAAGGCCTGTGGGCACAACGCCAATCTCACTGCAGCGCTCCCTGGGCCACGCAGCCTGGACGTGCACCTGGACCACCATCTGCTCACTGAGCAACCCTCTGCAGCGTGCCTCAGGCTGGTCCCCAAGCCCCTGAGGGCTTTCTGTGTCCCTGGAGCCAACAGACCCAGGAAGGAACTGCAGAACCGCGGAGGGAGGTCGGAAATCCTCCCTGCGCACCTGTGCAGCTGGAGGTTGCCTCGGAGCTCCAGCGAACGACCCCCAGCTGAGGTCAGCTTGAGGAAGGACGCCGCATTCTCAGCAGGCAGCCTGCTCTGTCCCCCGCCGCTCACCGGAGGGGCCAGACCGCTGACCCTCACCGCTGGCAGCCCACGCCTCTCCGAGCAGGAACTGGGCTCTTGGAGCTGCAACTTCGTGCAGGTGGGTTACTCATGCGCGGGGTTGTGCCTCACTCGTGTGCCATAGGGGCCAGATAATTCATTGCCGTGGTGGGGAGGTGCTGCCCTACGTACGGTAGGATGTTTATTTATCTGCATCCCCGACCTCTGACAGAGACCGTGAGTGTCCCCCAGTCTGAGTTGTAACAACCAAAAATGTCTCCAGACCTGGCCAAATGTCCCCTGGGGAGCGAAGGCGGCCCCAGGTGAGAACTGTTGGTCCAAGAGCCATGGTTCTCAGCACCTGATTACACGTGTGGCTCGCCTGGGAAGCTGCGGGAACTTACTGGTTCAGACCGAGCACGTCCGCTCCTAGGTGCGTGCCTGAGGCAGACGAACGGATACTTCCCCAGAGACAGTAGGCCAGTGTCCTCTCAGCGTCGTTGATAGTATCGGACCACTGAGAGCTTCTCCTGCCCAACGGAGAACAGATGATTGTGGCACAATCCCATGGGTTTGAAGCTCTACAACGGGCGCAGCTGATCTCTTGTGATAGCGGCTGGGAGACGGGTTGTTTCTGGGGTGCCGTCCGGGGTGCTGGGATGTTCTCTCGTGATCTCCAGGGGGCCACGCGGGTGTACGTGCTCATAACCGTCCATCGGGCTGTGCACTTCGCCGTAGGAAAGCTATTTCTTGTGTGCGTTTCTGCGACCGCTGTCGTGAATTCTGTGAACTTGGGGCTGTCGAAGAACAGAACTGATTCTCTCTCAGTTCTGCAGGCCATAGCGAGGTGTCAAGGCTGTGCTCCCTCTGAAAGCTCTGCTCTCTTCTAGCGGCTGCTGGCAGTCCTTGCTTTGTGGCCACATCCCTCCCATCTCTGCTCCTTTCCCTCTGTGTGTCACACCTCCCTCTGCCTCCCTGCGGGGACCCAAGTGCTTTAGGACCCACTAGATAACCCAGGATCCTGCTTATCCATCCCAAGAGGCTTAATCGTAACGGCAAAGTCTTTGCCATGGAAGGAAACATGTACAGGTTCCAGGGATTAGGACCTGGTATCTTTGGGGACCATTATTCAGCCTGCCACATGCCTAAACTAAAAAGAAATTTAAAAAATTCCCAGTGTGACGGGCCCACCCCACACCGGTTGAGCCGGAATCTCTGCTGCTTTTGTTGACAAGTTCCGCAGTGGTCCTGGTGCTTCCCGTGGGGCACGGGGACTGCACGTTGCTCGGCTGTCACGTGCTCACCAGCACACAGCTGACCTGATGAACTTCCCAGACCCTGAATGAGTGAATGCACGAACGGATATAGACACCACTAAGATCTGTTTTTTACTCACAACACTTCTGACACCGAAAGTGTGGGTTTTCCACACCCGGCCGTTCTCTGGTTCTCTGTGGACTCCAGCTGGGGGTCCTACAACTTAATTCAGTCCTCACAGTCCCTGGAGTTAGCACAGACCCCTCAGGTTAGGGCTCAGACCCACAAGACTATCCCCACTTTAGAGGCCAGTCGCAAGCTCTGGGTCCCCAGATTGCCCACACTTCTGTCCGACTTGGCTACCCATTGAGGGTTCCTATGACCCCCTCAAGTTTGATAATCTGCGGTATCAGCTCACAGCACTCAGGGAAACACTGCATTTACTGGTTTATTATAAAGGAGACAAATCAACAGCCAGGTGCAGAGGCACATTGGGGGAGGTCCAGAAGGAACTTCTGTCCCTCAGGGCTTGGGGTGTGCCACCCCCAGGCACGGGGGTGCATTCATCAGGCCAGAAGCTTTGCAAACCCCTCTGTTTAGGGTGTTAATGGAGGTTCCATTCCGTAGGGGGGATGGGCTCAGTCATTGGCCTCTGGTGATTAACTCCACCCCCAACCCCTGCTCCCTTCCTGGAGGTTGGGGATAGGCTGCAAATTCCAACCTTCTAATCATACAGTTGGTTCCTCTGGCCACCAGCCCCATACCCAAGCTATCTGGGGGCCACCAAAGGTCACCTCATTAGCACCGACTCAGGTGTGGTTGAAGGGGTCTCGTTCAGGATAAACCAGGACACCCCTCTCACCCCTATGAGGAAGTTACCTGGGTTTGAGGAGCTCCTGTGTCGGCAACCCAGGACGAAGCCCACATATGTATTTCTCATCACAATAGAGAGTGTGTGTTGCCACCATAAACTGGGCCAGTTTAAAGTCAGAAGACTCAGCTTCAAACTCCAGCCCTGCCGCTTACCGGCTGAGTGACCGCGACCCCGTCCTCTCCCCTGTCCCACCCTGTTTCCTCATCAGGAAAGTGGGGATGCCGGCATCGTGTGGAGATGATGTCTGTCGTTGCAAGCTGTTAGAAATCCGAAACAAATGCCCTTCGTCTGTGTGGAAGTGTCTGACACCGAGCCTGTTTATAAATACTTCTGGGTAAATCAAGGTCAAAAGACGCTGGGTGTTGGGGGGGGGGGGACGCGCGTGCCTGCCTCCGTGTTGGTGTAAGATACGCTCCCTGCAAACGTGCAGGGCTTGCGAGACGGCTGAGCGCTCCTTGAAGACTATGAAGAGGGACCCCCAAGGAATTTAAGCAGGGATGGTTTAGGCCCTTTTGAGGAGGAGAGCTGCAGAACCCTTTCCAAGTCGGTGATGTCCTAAATCAGGTTTGCTTTGCCCGCATGGCAGTGGTGCCATTTAGTCCGACAGGGAAAAACTAACAAACAAGAAAATAAATGCCAACAACAACGCAAGCCCCGTCTGGGAGAGCTTGAAGTCTAAAGGCTTTTCCATAAGAAACCCTGCTTGGTCTGGGATTTCAGGCAGGTTTGTAAGGGAAGAAAAGGGACCAATCTCATGGAAATTTCCTAGTAGGGTTTATTTTGAAGCAAAGGTTTGGCAGCCCTGACCCAGTCTCCTTGGCTAGACAGTACCTCTTTGAAGAGAGTCAAAAACAGCAGAACGATGGGAAATGGTTCTGGAATGAGCTGGTGTTAGTGGAATCCTCTTCGTCCAAAAAGAACTGCCAGAGACCAGGCCAGGCTTCCCTTGCTTGATGGAATTCAACTCCACTCACCTGTGGTCAGCAAAATAACACCCCCCAGACATCCTTGCCCTAATTCCCGGAACCCGTGCGTATGTGACCTCGCATGGCAAAAGGGACTTTGCAGATGGGATTGGGTTTGGGACCTTGTAATATGGAGGTTATCCTAGGTTGCCCAGATGGGCCCAACTTTTCCGGCTGTGATCAGAGGAAGAGGGGAAGGCTCCGAGAGATACAATGTTGCTGGCTCTGAGCTCTGGGGGCGGGCTGTGAGCCCAAGAATACCCCCTTAGAAGCTGGAAGAGCAAGGAGTAGGTTGTCCCCTAGAACCCCCAAAAGGAGCTCAGCCCCGCTGACACCTTGACTGAGCCCAAGGAGACCCGTGTTGAACCTCTAACCTCTAGGCTGGAGACAGTAAATCTGTGTTGTTTAAGCTGCTAGGTTTGTGGAAATTGATCACAGCAGCAATACAAATGGAAACGTCACCTTTCTCGGGCACCTGCTATGTGCTGGTGTTGCTTGGAGGGAATCCCAAACCCTCATGATCACTGATGACACTGAACTTGCAATCCCGTCACAGCTCCAGAGGCTGAGGCTTGGTGACATGACAGGACACCGAGAGGCCTAATGGGGGACAGAACCCTTGGCTGAGTCCAGCCACCCGAGCGTCCGGCTACTCACAGCTAGGATGGGCATGCGAGGGTGATCCTTCCTTCCCGATGGCCACTGTGGACCCATTATCAAGTCCACCCTGGCTTCTCGTGTGCAAAGCCCTCCCCAACAGACGCCATCTCGGTGGATGAAGGCTATGAGGCTCCCACTGGCAGAACGGGAGGCAAGGCCCTTGGCTCCTCACGTAGGCCCTGACTGATGGCTGTGTGACCTCAGGTGGGTCCCCACACCTCTCTGGGAAGTGTGTCCTTTGGGTTGGCAAACATTCCCTGCAGAACCAGCCTCCAGGGAGCCTGTGAGCCAACTCGGTCCCCAGTCCCCATCCGGAGGACTGGCCGGGGTGGCGGCTGCTGTGGGGTCTGTGCACACAGCCTGGGAAGTCACACGGGGTCCTTACGACAAGGTCAAGTCCTTCTGCCATCCAACAGGCAAAGGCGCCGATTTCTCTCCATCATGAGTTCCGCTCTTATCGCCCATCCTCCACTGGGCCTGTGTGCGGGGCTGGGGCTGAGACGCTGAGCTTCCTTCCCCAGGTCACAGCCCAGCCCCGGCCTAGCACCGAAGCTCTGCATTCAGGCGTGGCTTTGCCAGTGGGAAGCCGGCTGACCTTAGGTCAGCTGCCCCTTGCAAGGGAAACATGGGGAACCTACATCTGTGAGGGCAGGTGGGACAGCCCAGGGGTCCCCAGATGTGCCTGGCTGGCCCCCTCCCCCAGACATGGCCAGGAGGGAATCATCACTCCACCCAGCCTTTCTGACTCCTCACTGTCAGCATGGGAAGGATGTGCCCTGTGAAAAGATCTGTTACCCCCAAAGCTGTGAGTGACCTTGTTTGGAAATAGGGTCTTTGCCGATGTCAAGTTAAATGGGGTCGTGCTGGATGAGGGTGGGCCTGAATCCAGTGACGGGAGTCCTTATCAGAAGAGAGGAATTTAGACACCCCAGGAGAAGGCCATGTGGTGGTGAGGTGGAGGTTGGAGGGACAGGTCCGTAAGCTAAGGGACGCCCAGATTACTGGTGGCACCGGAAGCCAGGACAGCACACGAGGGTCCTTGAGAGAGAACGCGGCCGCCCGCAACTTGCTTGTAGACTCCAGCCTCTAGACCCGCACGTCTGCTGTGTTAAGCTCCCCGTTTGTGGCAGTTCGCCCCAGCAGCCCCAGGACACGCACGCGCTCACTGCCTCTGTCTCCCATTTCCCAGCCAACACCCTGAGGGAACCCGAGAAGATGGGCTGGCGTTCCTCCCAGCGGGACACGTCCAGATTCCAGGGCTGGCCTTTCTTCACAGCTCGTGTGCTTCCTTCGTTGTGGGGGGGGTTAAACTATCTTTCTGTGAAGGGAACGTGGCCAGCGATAGCCCATCTTGCAGATGGAAAAACCGAGTCTCAGAGCACTCCCCAGGCCCACGCAGTCACTCCACACCGCCCTGCCGCGTCTCTTGCCGCCTGGCCAGTCCAGTACATGGAAGCAGGTCAGCCTCCTTCCTGCCCAGATGTTGGACCAAGTCCTCTGAATTCCCGGCAAAAGGGAGAGGCCTACAAGAAATTTCAGAGCTCAAATTAGGACAGTTGCCTGGCTCTGTGACCTGCTTCGTGGAGAGCTTGGGAGGTGACTCGAGCCTGGGCAGCACGACCCGTTTCCATGAGTGCAAACCACCCTTAGCTCTGCTGAGACAGAAGCAGGCTCCAGGCCTGAGGTTGTGGCCGCCGGGCTCCTCGAGCCCCGCTGGTCAGCCCAGCCCAAGCCACACAGCCACCAAAAGCCACCAGAAGCCACAGCAGTCTCCCCACCCAGGTGACCTCTCCTGCACTGTGCAGGCCCTGTTGTCTGCTTGAGCACCCACAGCGGCGCCCACCCCAGGGAGGGTCAGACCGGGTCCGGCCTGCCCTCCCTCGAACGCACTGGGCACACATGGGCTGCCGGGAAGGCCCCGTGGGCATCGTGCGTCTGGGCAAGGCGCTGTTTCTGCAGAGCCACGGGGGCTGGAAGGGCAACTGGCAAATGACCACCTTCGAGCCCTGGAACCCCGTATCTCAGAAGAGGACACCGGGCCCCGAGAGGAGGAGCGGCTGGCCCAAGGTCCTGGTATTTACAGCCTCCCCTGGTGACAGGGCACTTTGCAGGGCACACAGTAGGTCACAGAAAGTTGGGGTGTGGGAGGAGTGTAGGCTCTTGGGGCAGGAGATTGGCGAGGCTGGGGGGCAGGGGGTTGAGGCCAGTGTAGGAAGGGTGTCGTGGACCGTTCAGGGAGTCGGAACACTCTGGAAACACAAGCAGACTGTAGCAGGGGTTGACAGGGTCAGCTCAGTCTGTAGCTCTAAGCTACACTGGGGGGCCTGTCCTTCCCTGCTGGTGCACGCCACACTTCCCGAAACTCTGTCTGGTGATTAGCTAGCTCTCCCCATTGATGGCACCTCTGTCCTGCCGCTTTCTCAGGCTCAAATCCCTTGATGCCTCATTTCCTTGAATCACACACTCAAATGCTGCATCACCACCTGTTACCCCACCTTCAAAATGCAGCCCAAGGCCAGCCACCTCTCCCTACCTGCACTCCTCCACCTGGCCCGAGCTGTGTGTCCTCTCACCTGGACCTTGCGGGGGGCTCCCTGCTGCTGTCCTTGTGCCCGCCCTCGGTTCTGTGGTCTGTCCCAGTGCTGCAGGTGAAGGCATGCTCCAGTGTCTCCCCTGCTTAGAAGCCTTCAAAGGCTTTCCATCTGTCTTGGGGTGAATAGTGTCCCCCCATAATTCACGTCGTTTGGAACCTGTGCATGTGAGCTTATTTGGAAACAGTCTTGGCAGATGTCAAGTTTAGATGAGGTCCTACTAGAACACGGTGGGCCCTAGAGTGATGAGTGGTGTCCTCATAAGAAGAGGAAATTTGGACACAGGCATGGAGGGCAGACAAGCCTGCGAAGACCGCCAAGGGACGCCTGGGGCCACCAAGAACTGGAAGAGCAAGGAAGGATCCTCCCCTGGAGCGGTCAGAGGGAGCTTGGCCCTTCTGATACCTCCTTGCTCTTGGGCTTCTAGCCACCAGAACTATGAAAGAATGTCTTTTAGTTTATGCCACCCAGTTCTTGAAACTTTGTTACAGCAGTCCCAGGAAATGAATGCAGTGGCCAAACATGGTGCAGAAACACTGCATCCTCTATCTGCCTGGTGGAGACTTGCACTGCCCATTATATAGCAAAGGTCCTGAGAAGTTCTGCAGGGAAGGGCATGTTCCATTTTCCTGAATGCATTCAAACGCAAAAGGATTCATTCTCACCTACGCTTTAACCTCTTACGTGATACCGTTTGGGAAATGTTGGACTCGAAAAGCCATAAGGTCCTCTCCAGACTGAAAATCCTGTGGCTTTTGGAATTGGAAGCCAGGCTGTGAAATAAATAGAAATTTATATGCATAATTAGGTGCTCTTCCACTTGGGGGGGAACAAAATCAGCCCGTGGAAGAACAGCTGTGCTAGCTGACCCAGCAGACATGAACTCCGTTGACCACATAGGACCCTCTGTCTGAGCTCCATCAGTGTGTGAATGCGAACAATTACATTGTGCCGGGTTATTTCCTTGGGCTATGTTCCTAGAAGTGGAGTGGCTGAGTCAAAGACTTTGTATTTTTAAAGACATTGGATTCATAGTGTCAAGTTGCTCTCCAAAAAGTTGTTCGGTTTTAACCTTCCAGCAGCACAGACCGGAGGTGTCCCTCCATGCCCGCGGGGGGCAGTATCCTACTTGACACATTTAAACTGCCTTGTGTGTTTTGACCACAAAGGTAAATAAGAGCTTTTATTGGGTTATCTGAGTTTCTACTGAATCGTGTCCAGACCTGCCCGCTAGCCTATCCTGCCAGTGGAGGACTCTTGCCAGTGACCAGGCAGCCGTGCCCTGAGGTCAGGCCAAACTTTTCAGAGGAAACAGCAAACCTCACTCAGATTTGGCCCGAAATACTAACCTCTGAAAAAGAGACGATTCT
Source organism: Ursus maritimus (assembly GCF_017311325.1). Taxonomy (NCBI): domain Eukaryota; kingdom Metazoa; phylum Chordata; class Mammalia; order Carnivora; family Ursidae; genus Ursus; species Ursus maritimus. The sequence continues at coordinate 4,052,712 of NW_024424341.1, read as the reverse complement.
GTGTCATTGGATCCTTCCCCAGGGGCAGAGCCGGGTAGAGAAAAGAGGTCGGGATTTGTAGGCAGGAGAGCCCAGGGTTTGTCCCGGCATGGCCCCTTTCTAGCTCTGTGACCCTGGGCAACTCACATGACCTCTTTGTGCCTCTGTTCTGTTATCTTTGATGTGGGATAATGCCACCCCCGGCCTCTCTGAGCCTTGATGAGGGTTAGATTATTTCCTTGTTGTGAGATGCGCTTTGCGGATGTAACCCTACTGTGAGCCACGTTTCCGGACGGCACAGTCTAGAGAGTGTTGCAGAGAAATGTGATCCGGCCACCGACCGGCAGAGGAAGGAGTTTGGATTTTTACTTGCAATTCCCTAAAACGTTAAAGGAATCTACTTCTTCACCCAGAGTTTTGTTTCCCAAATCCTGCAGCAACCCCAGGATGCCTCCCTCATTCACTCACCCCGAACTCGCCCCCCAAATCCAGCTTTTGTGTTTGCCTCTTGACCCCTCCCAGCCTCAGCCCTGCTTTAGGATGAAGATGAGCTTCCTGTCCCCAGTTCTGCTTGTTTTCTCATCCCTTTCTCTAAGATCTAGATTCTCCGCAATAAGGGGGAGAGACCTCACCTGTATTCTCCTTCTTTAGGTCCTGGTTCCCTCCCTCTCTCCCCAGTTCTGCCTAGAACCTGGAACCAGCCTGGGAACAACAGAATTCTGTTAGGAAAGAAGGGAGGAAGCTGAATGGGTGAAGACAAGACATCCCGTAATTGGTGGGGGGCCCATTCGCATGTGTGCATCCCCATGTCACCAGCCCCTGGCTCCTCTCAGCTTCTCTTCTCCTCTTTTAACTGAAGCCCTTGACATCTTCTGAGCCTCTCCCTAGAGAACGTGTTTCTCCCTCCCTCTCTCCAAGGGAGAGGTGAGAGGGGGCAGAGCATAACCTGGACTTGGTGGCCAACATGACAGCCCCAGCCTCAGGCGGGCCTCGGCGGGGAAGGGGCTAGCCCTGCGCTTTGGGGAGGGTCCAGTGGGGGAGTCTCTTCCCTCCCATTGTCCGGGGGCCCTGGTTGGACGCACAGTGTGCTTACAGGGTGTGTGTGCAGATAGAATGCTGCCTCAGGGTCACCTCTCCCCCTTGTCCTCACTGTCACTGCTGGCATCTCTGAGAGTGCCAGGGCACAGGCCATGTTTCCCACTTCCCCCTGAACCTCAGCTCACCCCCTTGGTTCCCCAGCACACTCTGCTCCTGTGTGTCCCCTCTGGCCCTGACAGGAGGCAGGGAGCAAGGTTCGGGGTGGGGAAGAGCTGGAGTCGGCCAGCTCCCACTTGTAGGAACTGTGTGGCCTCAGGTAAGATCCTGACTCTCTCAGAGCCTCAGCTTCTCATCTGTGAAATGGGTGTGATTGCAGAACTGTTAGGTGTGCTTAGATGTGGCATCAATGATGGCTGAGATGACTCTTTGCCATCTCTTCATCCCCCGGCTGTGTGCCAGGCATTGTGGGCTCACCGTTTACTGCTCTGTGCTAGGGGGTCCACTCACTCCTGGAGATACCAGGAGGAATGGAGGCCAGTGTGGCGGCTGCCGACACAGTGCCCATAGGCTACAACCAGTGGGTTTCTGTGCTGTGCTGTGCTGTGCGTACGGGCCTGTGGGCCCAGAGGAAGGGCTGAGACCCTGGGAAGGCTTCCTGGAGGAGGCAACATCTGATCTCGGCCTTAAACAATGAGTGAGAAGTAGCCATTCCCTTTTTCGTTCATTTGATTAACAGGCATCTCCCCTGTCCACGAAGTGGGCAGGCAGCCAACGCTGTCAGGTGTTGGCTCTGGGAGGCCGGAGGCCAGGAAGCCAGAGGACATCTCTGACCTCCCCTTCCAGGCCGGCCTGGGGCCTGGGGCTTGGCCAGCCTGGGTGTGGGAGTGCGGGCAGGGCTGGCCCACACCTGAGGGTCACAGTGCAGGGGGGCCCGGGGGCAGCCGTGCAGGGGAGTCGCGTGCAGCGCGGAATGAGATGGAGTGGTCTGTGCGAATGTGAGGACGGCGAAGTGCTGGGCAACACTGTGTGGCCGTGACACAACAGGCACGTGTGTGTGCGTACACAGAAGTGTGTGCGTGTGCGCGTGCGTGAGTGAGCCCAGGGCAGGGACTGGCCGAGACATCCCCCGTCCGAGACTGTGCTCCTGGAGAAGATGCTGGCTGCTAATCCGAGCGGCCTGAGCTCAGGGTTGCAGAGAGCCAGCACGTCTCGTGGGGTTGGAACAAGGCCCGCAGGGGCCAACGGGGGCTGGGCTCCCAGGGCTGTGTGTTCGTGCGGTAGATGCGTGTGACCTGTGCACAAACACGGGGTGGGGTACCGCATAGCTGTGAAGAGGAAGGGAGCTCCCCCAGGCTACCACATGGACGAACCCTGAAGACACGCTCAGCGAGGGAAGGCAGCACGGTTGTGCGATCGCGTCTGTAAGCAACGCCGGGCACAGGCAGATCGGTAGCGGCGAGGTAGACAGGCGGTTGCCAGGGGAGGAGTGGGGAGTGACAGCTCGTGGGCACGGGGTTTCTCGGGGTGGGTGCCCGACTCTGAGGCCGCAAACTGCCACTCGGCTGTTCACTTCAAAGTGGTTAATTTTAGGTTATGTGAATTTCGCTTCAATAGGTTATTTAAAAAGGAAAACAAGGAGCACCTGGCTGGCTCAGGTGGTGGAGCGTATGACTCTTGATCTTGGGGTTGTAAGTTTAAGCTCCACATTGGGCACAGAGCTTACTTAAAAAAAAAAAATTCAAATGCTGTCCTGGGCGCACGTGCATTTAGGGGAGTGGCCAGGTAGGAATGAGGGCCCAGGGAACCCGTGACTCTCCCGTAGCCAGGGGCAGAGTGCCACACCCCTGGTCCAGCGCCTGGATGGCCACCCCCACCTCCTCGGGCTCTGCTGGGAGAAAGGAGGGCAGATGGAAAAGTACCTCCCAGCAGAGGGAAAGGCCTAGACAAACATGAAGACTCTGGTGGCTTTTAAAGACATGAGCAGCAGCCTGTTTAAATTTGTGGGGGATTGCAAATGTTTGCTCTGGTGGGACTTTGTTATAAATGGACTTGGTTTTGTTTGGCTGGTTAAGTTTTTGTGTTGAAAAAAAAAAAAGTTCTGCAAGACCATCTTAACTGAGAACACTGTGTTAGTCCAGAAAAACCAAGAAAAGGGCAAAAGACACGGACGAGGAGTCCAACCACCCGCTGCTCGTCGGGCGGGGCGTGAGGTCTTGCCGTGGCCGCAAAGCCCTGCACCCCCTAACAGACACCACTGCGCACGGGCATCCCTGTCAGCCTTAGGGCCCTAAGTCTCCCGTGGGCTGCAGGGGGGAGGACTGTTATGGCATCGTTTTGCAGATGAGGACACCGAGGCACAGAGGGGAAGGTGCCTGCCCCAGGTCACGCAGCTGGACGGTGGCAGGTGTGGGAATTGCAGCCACGCCTGGCAGGCTCTTTCAGCCCTATCTCGTGGCCACTCAGAGCCAAACCTGCCTGTGGAGGATCCTGGAGGCCACCTGATGGCCGAGCTTTCTGGGTGTTGAACAGAGTCCCTTGCCAGCTAGCTGTCAAAGCCATCCAGTAAGCCATTGTCCCCAGTGCCCAGATGACTGGGTCTCACCTCTACCAAGGCCAGAGAAAGGCCATGCACAGACCCCTCCTGGCTACTTGAACCCCCTCCCCTGCCCCCCTAAGGTGCTTTCCACAGCAGATGCCAACTCACTCCTACCCCTGCCCACCCGAGGACTCCTAACAACCCACCCTGGAGGGAAATGTCTGAAGTCCCTGATCTCCAGAAGCCCATCTGCTTTGCTCCTGGGCTCTGGGGGAGATGGCTAGCCTGTTCTTTAGGAAACCTACTTTGGATGAGCCTCCGCTTCACCTGGCTCGTAACCTTTGGTGTGTGCGTGTGTTAGCACACCTGGCACCCTCTCTGAGCCCAGCAGGCTGGGCCACGTGAGCTCTGCCAGCTCTTCCCACTCCAGCATTCTCTTGTTTCAAGCAGCTCCAATTCCAGCTTGATGTTAAGGAGACAAAACTCACCACCAGCCAGACTTTCCCTACCCCAGGACCTTTGCATGTGCTATTGCCTCCACCTGGATGGCTGTTCCCTCCCCCAGGTCCCTTTCCTGATTCCTCATTCTCCATGATGTGCACCCTGGTATTCCCTCTCCCTGCTGCTGTTCATTTATAGCACAAATCACAGGATATAATTATCCATTTAATTTCTTGTATCCGTGTCTACTGAGGGCAGAGGCCTCATGGCACACATCAGGCATTCAGTAAGTATATGTGGACCACCTGGCCGGATGAGCCCTGGCTGGAGGACTAGTGGAGATCTGCTGTCTGGAGGCGCCCTCTGGTGGACATTACGCTGATGTCAGGCTGAGGGCCAACGCCAACTGCTTTCTCTTTCAGCTTCCTTGCCCCTCGGTCACCCACTCGAGCAGGGCCCTGGACACCAAGGTGACGTACGTGAGTCCGTGAGCGGCAGAGGTTGGTCCTCCTGGTGTTCTGTGAGCTGCTTCTGGATGGGCAGCTGAGTTGGGAGGTCAGCCAGCTTCTCACGTTATTATTAGACTGTTAACGTTAACATTAAATGTAAATGTCATTTTGTGCCACCTGTGGGCTCCGAAGCAGCCTCTCCCGGTCGGTTGTCGCCTGGGACCCTCAGGGCCTGAGTTCCCTCCCTCTCTTGGCTCCTCCAGGCTTCGATGGATGCCGTGGTGGGCATGTCCTGGCCACTGACCCAGCTCCGTCCCCCCAGGATTTGCATTAAAGCTCACAGAGAAAAGATAAGGTGGGTTTAGAGTCTGGGCCAGGTAGGGTTAAGCCGTGGACACACACGTCCCAGACACTAAAAAATCAGGGTCTGAATGTCAGAGCGGAGCCCAGAAATTCCGGATTGGGCCGCACACCTGCACATGTGTAAAGACCACCACAAAGGCTTCCCTGGAGGGAAAGGGTCATGAGGACACGGACAGGCGTTGCTCCAGTGCCCAGGAGGACATGAGCCTGGAAACAACAATGAAGTTTTCAGAATATACTTTGCAGTTCAAACGCAACTAAAAATATTTTATTGAAATAACCTCAGTGAGGTTGCAATTTATGTTACTGTTTTTGACTTATTTACTCAAAAAGGGTTTTTTAAAATTACTTCTTAAACTCAGTAATTAGAAAAATAAAAACAGGAGCTAGATTAGAAAAAGTATTTTATTCTAGCCCGAATGCCCATGTGGATGGAATCCTCCTCTTTCCATCCCTGCGAGCACCGGGGCACTGCTGTAACCTCAGGGAGTCTGTCTTCTGGTCTATGAGATGGGCATTCTGGTATCTGCCTCCAGGCTGTTAGGGAGATGCGATCAGATCACGGACAGGCGTTCTGGAAACCGGAAGTGTCAAAATGCTGTCCTGTGGCCACTGTCATTATTAAACCTTGCCCGGGGAGCTTTTCTTGGAACTCAAGCCAATTCTACTGGCCTGGTGAAAATGAACTGGTTTGTCAGAGGGCCAGTCTGGAGGTGGACGGTGTCCCCGTCCGTGTGCACAGGCATGCCCACCCGCGGCGGAACAGCATGTTGGGCTCGGCGCCTGTCCGAACAGGGGATTTCAGAGCTGGTGCGTGACCTTGCAGGTCTTGCCTGTGACACAGCAAAGCCTGACTGCAAAGTCAAAATACTAACGCGTCTTTACAAAGAGCTCCTTTCAAGTGGTCCCCTGGGAGCCTCCCTGCTGATTTGATGATGCCTCTGGGGCTTAAACCAGTCCTTCAGATAAGTAAGGTGCCTTCACAGGTGGGCGACTTCCCTCTGGGATGGCTGGCTGGGGCCAGTGGTCAAAGCCATTCCTAGAAATAATGCCAGGGAGCTCCCCGCCGTGCCACAGTGACACCACCCAGCTCCCAGAGCAGCCGGCTTGGTGGCTCTGCAGGAAAACGGTTTTCACCTCCCAGATGACACCATATTCTCCACTGACTGAACTGTTTCCTGCTTAAATAATTGTAAGAGCTGCTTGTCCCTCAGCCACACTTCCTACATGAACTGTTACCAACTTCTAGGCTTTTCTCCGTAAGCCATAAACTTTTCCCAAAATGATTAAATTCTAAAACTTTTTAGAGTAGATGATGAATAGCTCAAACCAGTGGTCTATACTTCCTGGATCGAGTACTTTTTTCCTTTTAATTGCTGCTTCCACAAACATATGGCCACTTTGAAACGAAAATTCTCCCAAAGGCTCGTCCCCGCAGCAAGTCCAGCTGCTTTCACTTTCCTGTTTGTCCTTCCTGTTCCGACGTTACAAAGATGTGGTGTACGGGTGTAAGATCTTGACACAGGAGTAGAAGACGGTCTTCTTCACTTATGCAAGTATATTTCAATGTTCTCAAATGGTTAAGACTTTCATTGAGGTGCTACCGAGGGTTAATTAACTCTTCCCATGTTGGCTGACATTTAGATTTTACTATTCAAGGCTTGGGTCTGTGGACCAGCAGCATTAGCGTCACCAGGAGTCGGTTAGAAATGCCGAATGTCAGGCTGCACCCCAGACCTGCTGAATCAGAATCTAACTTTCACCAAGATGCCCAGGAACGGACGCACATTATGGTGTGAGTAGCTCTCGTTCAGAACTTAGAGAACGTTGGAGGTGTTTGAACAGAATGCCTTTGCACAACATCACGATACCCTTACAAGAATTAGGCCTGGCAAAGCAGTCAGTTTTGCAGGTTTTCATGTGGGGGACACGATTAAGAACTCGAGGGGCTTTGGGGCCCCAAGTAAGTGTACATGCTTGCTCCCATCTCATCAGCCTGCATGGCAAAGCTCCACCGCCCAACTCGGTCCAGGCAGACGGCTGCACCGTGGGCCAGGTATTCTCAGGATCTGAGTTGACGAACACGAGAAGGGAGGTGGGGTGAGAATGGAGATCCCAAGTCTCCTTAACTGGATGAAGTAAGATCTCTGCAGTAGTCTGGCCTTACCTGGTTGTTGTGTTTGTGTTTCTAGGAAAACATGCATGTCAGACCTGTTCATGTCAGACCTGTACCCTTGCCAACGTTCCCATCGCCCCTTTCTTTTAAAGCTCTTGGAGGTTCATGCGTCTTGCAGCAGGCCTGTGAAGGTGGCTGTTTTGGAGAACTTGTCACCAAATGGTCTCCTTGGTCTTAGCTGGTAGGAGCCTTCGTTTCCTCCTTCCTAGCTCGTTCCACACGATGTTCTCAAGGGTGATGATCAAATCAAGGGGATGCAATAAAAGGAAGCATAATGAAACCCAAACATTTCATTTAGTTTCAATTTTGCTTCTTTGTCAGTTTGAGGTCTCAAGTCCCTCCTCCCCCCCAAAAAATCCTTCCTCAAGATAAATGGGCCACTAACACGCCTGCCCCCCTGGAGTGCTCCTGCAGGACGTCAGCTGTGCCCGGGGCTGCCCCGGCACTCGTGCAGGTTAAGTCCTTCCTTGTAATGGTGTGCTGTCTCTCAATCCAGTCTCGGTAGGCTGAGTGTTTCTCCAAGTGCTTCCTCTCTAGGTTGTCCGGTGTGTGGGCACAGGATTTTTTATCGCAGTCTCCGACGGTCATTTTTATTTCTGTGGCATCGGTTATAATATCTCCTCCTTCGTTTCTGATTTTATTAAGTCTTCACAGACCTATAACTAATACTGAAATTGAATCAGGAATTAACACCCTCCCCCCCAACAAACCGAAGTCCAGGACCAGACGGCTTCACTAGTGAATGCTACCAAACACTGAAGGAAGAATTCAGGCCAGTCCTTCTCAAACTCTCCCAAAAATTTAAGAGGAGGAAACACTTCTAAACTCATTCTATGAGGTCAGCATGATGCTGACACCAAAGCCAGACACAGATACTACAAGAAAACCACAGGCCAATGTCCCTTATGAAAAATGTAAAAGTCCTCAACAAAGCAGTAGCAAACGAAATCCAACAGCACATTAAAGAAACGTACACCACGACCAAGTGGTATTTTCTCCTGAATACAAACAAAAATCAATTCACGTGATTCACCTACATTAACAGAACAAAGCATACAAATCAACGGTCATCTCAACAGATGAAGAAAAGGTGTCTGGCAAAATTCGACACCCTTTCATGCTTAAAAACAACAAACCAAGCTCTCAACTGTAAATAGAAAGTACCTCAACATAATAAAGGTCATGTATGAAAGCCCACAGCTAACTCATCCTCAGCAGGAAAAATCTGAAACAAGACAAGGATGCCTTTTACTTTCACTACTTTTATTCAACACGGTACCGGAAGTCCGAATCAGAGCACTTAACCACAAGAGGGGCGCCTGGGTGGCACAGCGGTTAAGCGTCTGCCTTCGGCTCAGGGCGTGGTCCCGGCGTTATGGGATCGAGCCCCACATCAGGCTCCTCCGCTATGAGCCTGCTTCTTCCTCTTCCACTCCCCCTGCTTGTGTTCCCTCTCTCGTTGGCTGTCTCTATCTCTGTCGAATAAATAAATAAAATCTTTAAAAAAAAACAGAGCACTTAACCACAAGAAAGAAGTAAAATGCATCCAAATTGTAAAGGAGGAAATAAAACTGTCCCTTTCTGCAGACGACATGATTTTATATATCAAAAACTCTATAAAGATTCCCCCCAAAACAAACCAAAACAAAAAAATAAAAAAACTGTTAAAACTAATAAATTTAATAGAAGTTGCAGGATACAAAATCAACATACAAAAATCAGTCGCGTGTCTATACACTAACAAGAAACTACCTGAAAAGGAAATTAGGAAAACAATCCCATTTACATCAAAAGGAATAAAATACTTTGGAATAAACTAAGGAGTGAAGAACTAGTATAAACTACAAAAACGCTGATGAAAGAAAGGAAAGACACAAACAAATGGAGAAACATCCCATGTTCATGGATTGGAAGAGATATTACTAAAATGTCCACACTACCCGAACCAATCTATAGATTCAGTGTGATCCCCATCAAAGTCCCAATGTCATGTTTTACAGAAATAGAAAAACAATTCTAAAATTCATAGAGAACCACAGAAGACTACAAAGAGCCAATCAATCGTGACAGCAAAGAATAAAGGTGAAAGATCACACTTCCTGATTTCAAAATATACTTTGAAGTGACAGTAATCAAACAGTATGGTACTAGCATAGACAGATACGTAGACCAAAGAACCGAACGGAGAGTCCAGAAATAAACCCAGGCATATATGGTCAACTGATCTTTGACAGAGGGTGCTAAAAACACAAGAGGAGAGGACAGTCTCTTTGACAAATGGTGGAGTTGGGAAAATTGGATATCTACATGCCTAAGAATGAAAACGGACCCCTAACCTTCCCACATACACAAACAGCAACTCAAAGAGAAGACCCAGAAATTACAACTCCTGGCAGAACACACAGGGGTTGAAAACTTAGGTCCACGTAGGTCCACACAGACACCTGCATGTGGATGTTTCTAGCAGCTCTGTTCATGACTGCCAGCGCTGGGGGGCACGCAAGATGCTCTTGAGGTGGAGACATAAGCTGTGGCACACCCCGACAATGAAATATCAGCGTGAAAAAGAAACCAGCTATCAAGCCATGAGAAGACCTGGAGAAACGTACATGCTTATCACTGAGTGACAGAAGGCCATCTGAAAAGTCCACACACAGTAAGATTCCAACTAGATGACCTTTCTGAGAGACGAAACTATGAAGAGAGTGAAGAGAGCAGCGGTTGCCAGGCAGGGTGGGGGGAAGGAAAGAACAGCTGGAGCGGAGGCTGTTTAGGGCAGGGAAGATACTCCATGTATGGACACCTGTGTCATTACACATTTTCCCAAACCCACTGAATTCACACTAAGAGCGAACCCTAATGTAAACTATGGGCTTTGGGTGATGCTGTGTCAGCGTGGGCTCGTCACCTGTGACACAGGTACCCTCTGGTGGGGGATGCAAACAGTGGGGAGAGAGGGCACATGGAAACCCACTGAACTGTCCCCTCAGTTGTGCTGGGAATCTAAAACCACGTTTTAAAAAGCTGTGTTTTTTTTTTTAAGAAAGAAAATATGGACAAAGGACCTATAAAAAGCCCTTGGAAATTAAAACTGTCGTAGCCTAAATAAAATATTCAGCTAGAAGACAAAATTAATATTTTCAGGAAACAAAGCGTAGACAGAAAATCAGAGGACCAGTCTAGGCAGTGCAACATTCAATTTGTAAGAGTTAGAAAAACAAGAAAACGGAGAGGATGGAATTCCCCTAAGATGTGAGACAGCACGTCTGCCAGGACTGAAAAGCATGTGTCTGGGACGGGAAGGGTGCACGCGCACAAGGCCAGCCCTGGGGACATCTGAGGATCTGATGACAAGAGGACATAAAGGCTTTCCTGTGGTTGAAAACACACGCACAGACGCGTGAGGCCAAACATGGGAGCCAGAGGGCACAAGGCTGTGCTGGGGTGGGCGGTGGGGCAGATGATGGGATGGCATTTCCAACAGGAGGAATGAAAAGACCGAAACTAGAACCCACGATCTGGCTACACCATCTGTCAGCCAAAGCGAGGGTAGCATAAAGACATTTTCCAGCAGGTTACCATGTTGAAAACCTTGACTGTTAACACCCGCTGTCAAGGAACCAGCAGAGAATGTTCTGTACCAGCTGCAGGATCCAGATGCGGAACCAGGAAAGGGGGGCTTGAACACACAGGCTCCGGGAGCGGGAGCAGGTCGGGGAGGCCGGGCAGAACCACCCTGGGACCAGACAGGCCTGCTGGGTAGAGGAAGACCTAGCGGTGGGGACCAGGGCACACACTGCACTTCTTTCTCTAGGAAAGCAAGAAAGACTACTCGGCTTGGCAGTTTTTTATCTAGCCGCCATAAACATACAAGGAGTAAGATGTCAGGCTGTGAATACGCTGGGTGAGTGGGGATGGGAGGGGTGAGGGGAGCAGGCTGGGAATCCTGGGAAAGCACGTGTTCCCGGGACTGCAGGTGTGCCCTGCACAGAGTTCCCCCGTCTTTCCCTCCAGGCCTGATGGCCGAGCCGTGCTTCCTTCGGCAGATCGGAAGCAAAACCAGCCACAGATCAACATCGCCTGTCTTCCCTGTGTCTTCAGGCTCTCTGCTTCCATTATCAGCCGATGAGAAGCACTGTGGTTTCAGTCTGGTCCCCAGTCAGGGCTGTAGGTGGCTCACCCTGTCACCGAGAGCCCCAGAATGCTACTCTGGAACCCCCTTGGATTTTATGGGCACCCTGCTCTTCAAGAGCTTTTTCCAGGCCTTACAGGACACTCTTCTCTGCTTAGCAGCCAAACCGAGTTCACATTCTCTAGAAGATCGGATTTAGCCACCTTCGCATCTGGGTAGCATTTCCATTATCCATCTTAACGCCAACGTCCTACTTCTATACGAGGAGTCTACCTCACACCCTAACAGGAGGAACACAGGGAATCTGGCAGCACGTCCCACACAAACACAAGTCTGAGAGCTGCCACTGGCCTGGCTGCCGGGCTCAGGGCGGTGTGTCCGTGAACAGCGGCAGGCACCTCACGGAGCGGCGTGCGGGCAGCGTCCCCGCTGGTGGGCACAGTGGCCACACACATAGCTGCTCTTCGTCCTGCACGGTCGCCCTCTTCACGGCCTTGGGCTCCCTCGAGCACAGATTTGTTCAATGAAGCTGTAGGTGCCTGAGATTCTGGATCCAAGACAGAGATTTTTAAAAACTGTTTTTATTTCAAAGTGCACTAAAAAAATGACAGGAATACTCCGAATCAAGTCAAGCCGACGGCACGCCCCGACTTCGAGCAGACAGTAACCGTGGGTAGGGCAGTGCCCGCCGGCCCACGTCACTCGGCATGGCACCTGAGCATTTCAGGGCTTGGGGACAGTGCCACCGTGACGGCGGCGGCCAGTCTGCTGGTGCTGACGGTCAGTGAGGACCTGCGCCACTCACCCAGCTGTCCGTGGCCGTCAGCGACGACTTTACTGCACATGAAAGTGACCCCGAAGAGGTGAAAGTCAAGGACACTTGATGTGCACACACTTGCCAAGTCTCACGGGGTTCAACCACTTCGACCATGTTTTTATTGATAAACAGGTATACATATTAAAAGCCTCACACTGAAGCCGAATACACGTCCACCCCAGACAACAGATGTGCAAATGAATATGCCCCACGACCTTGGGATGCGTGTTGTGTCCGGCCCCCTCAGGCCTGTCCCTCTGGCGGGGACGCGGCCCCTCCCCCGCGGCTCACACCTGTGTGCAGAGACTCGGTCCATTTCCGAGACCTCTTCCAGCTGTGCTCGCCGGGCGACAGCTGTGTCTCAGGTAGGTCCCCCTGTGGATCTGCGTCAGCAGCAGCAGAAGCCCTGATTAGGAGAGGACACGGAGTAATTCCAAACAGAAACAGAACAGTTCACAGATGAACGGAAAGGCGTCAAAGCCAGGGAGGAAAGACCAACTCTTCTCAGCGTGCAGGCAGGCTTGCGGGAGAGCCTCGGACTGGGCCACGGATCGCTTCCTCACGAGTCCCGCAGAACAGGGACAGACAGGCAAGTTTAAGGCGAGTCCCCGGGGAGGGGAGCTGTTTGCTTTCTGGTAGCATTGTAGCTCTGCACCGAACGTCCTGTTTCATCGCTTGTGACGTGGGTAGAGAAACAAACATAAATGATACAAAAAATAAAGCTGTTGCCATCCTGAGTACTCTCTGCGAGTGAGTGAGGCTCGGAGTCCAGCACCTGTCTGTCTCTGCGAGTCACTGCGGCCACGCTCCCCCTCCACGCCCGCCACCGACATCAAGTGCAGAGTATGAGGCCCCAGGAGCCTTCCCTGTTCTCGTACTGAAGTGCTGTCCATACACTGCTGAGTTGACTGGACAAAACCACGTCCATTCCCAGGCCCTCACGCACCCAAGATCTTTAAAATAAAGTTAAAACGGGAGGGCAGCGAAGGACCACACAGGAGTGATTGTTCTTTGGATCAAGATATTCTCCAAAAATGCAATACATTCATAGTAAACCCCACAGGACGAGGGTCCCATGGCAGCTCTCCCCTCTTCCCTGAAACGTCGGTTTCTAAAAGATAGCTCGTGGGCTGCACGCAGCTATTACCTGTTATGTCACCTAGACAACACTGCCGACTTTAAAGCACAACGCACGCGCACGTACACACGCGCATACGCACAGACACACACAGAAACACACACGCGCAGACTTGCTGAAAGGGTCCAAGCACGCCTCTTCCAGGGCAGTGGGAGTGAACCTAAAGCCACCTTCACTGTTCAGTGCTCAGATCTTTTGCAAATTCAGTGCAAAGTGTCAGAGCTCATTGAGACCAAAATGCATTTCTATGTAAACGCCCCTTCTTGCTCGAGGGAGTGCACTAATGAAGCCCAGGGTCAACAGGAATTCCCTGAAACCATTAGTTGGAGAATTCTTATTCACTGCATTGACTTTTTTTTTTTCTTCATGATTGAAAAAAGCAGCTTGCTGCACAGGATTTTAATCACCCATGTAATATCCCACACAACTTCTTAGAAAATGCAAAGAGTTCTTAACAAAAATCCTAACTGTGCAGGAAGATAATGACATTTGGCTTCTTCCCGTGGCCACGTACCTCTCATTAGTTGTACAGGTGGAAACTGGCCAGAGCGTCATCCATCACTGGTTTGGAAAATCTGCAATCTGTGACTATAAATATAGAAAACTCTGCTTGCTGCAAGCAGCTGGTCTGTGTAGGTTCCGTCTGCCCTAATGGTCACAGGTGAGCTGCTGATACCCTTTCAGACCCAAATAAATAACTTAAAGTCTGTTGACAAGTCCCGGCACGACGAGGCCTCACACAGAGAACTCTGGGCCCCCTTTCCTGGGTCTGGTCTGCAGCCGCCCAAACCGGAAACCAACAAAGGGGTTCATCCAGAAGAGTGAGGGGGGCCCCCCGAAGACAGACCGCATGCCCTCCCATCGCAGCCTCCGCTCCCACGTCGGCTTCTCACTCTTCAGCCTCTCGATCTCCTGGAAGCAGAGAGGATCACAGGTGGGGAGCAGTCCCCGGAGAACCCCCACCACACGCAGGTCGGGCCCCGTGCTCACAGCACAGGAGCCAGCACCAGAGTTTGGAATCCGGTTCCACGTGACAGCCAGATGCTCTGGCGACGTGTGGGCCCTCGGTGGTCAACAGCGCAGACCCTCCTTGCTGTGCCAGCCCCCACGGCCTCCCAAGCACATGCGGGCTGCAGCCACCGGCCAAACCAACAGCCGGCCAGTGGCCACCCGCACACAGCCCGGGCAGCCACGGCAGTAGCGGGAAGGGGCCAGTCCTCTGGGTCGGGCCACCACCCTTTTTCTCAGTTGTTACAAATATTTATCAGTGCCTGCTCTAGACCTACAGTTCAAAGGCATGAAGGCAACTCGTTCTCGGCACCACCTCACTGAGCTGCTCCGGGGGGCTGGGTCTCCTAGAAACTGGGCATCGGCCTGGCCCTACCTGCCCAGATGTGCTGACTCTCACATCAGACTGAGGCTTGAGTTTGCACCGCACATAAAGACAGGAAGGACAAACACAGATAATCGGCTGAAGCCTATCGAGACTGCCCTATCGATCTCCCCGTTCGTACGCCCGCATCTGCTGTCGACCCTGGGACTGCCCACTTCCTCAAGCCAAGTCAAGCAGGCCCGCCAGAGAAGGAAGCGTACCGTTTCGTCGTTGCATATGGAGTGGATCTGGGTGCCAAACATAACTGCAGTGAAAGTGAAAAACAGAAGACTCTCAAGGCACAGGAAGATCAACAGGATTACAGTCACGGGAGGTGAGAAGTCACTGCATTCTGCGAACAAGAGAAAGTGGGCTATGAGTGGGCCCTAGAGCACCACGAACACCCCAAAGCACAGGAGAGCGTGGTGTTCGGCTCACAGAAGAACCCTCGTGGTGCCCTCCCCGGAGCCAGCCCCAGCGCACCGCTGTGCTCGTTTGTCAATGGGCACATTCATTGTTCACCACGGGGCGGAGGCGGTCAGCCCTCTGGGGCACAAATGCACTCCGCCAGCTGTTGCTCAGCAGCTTCCACCTCACCCGAGGTTTCCGCGATAGCCGTCCCTGTGTCAACTGTGCACTGACCTTCACGGGAAGCTAGGCGAGAGGACAGCCCCGCGTCCCCACCCTGCAAGCAGCACCTCGCTCGGCCACTCCCCACGGGCCCCGGGGTGGCGCATCTGGCCGACCTGCCATCCCGCCGAGGGAGGGCCGATCAGTGCCCACCTGACTGCACCTGCTGCAGTTCGCTCCGATCCAGGAACGCAAGGCCCACACCGAGCAATTCCCAGCTCATTAACCAGAAAATAAACGCGAGGTTTGGCGGAACGACACTCATTTCCAGGCCGTCTTAAACTCTGCACAACTGCTTTGCAGGAACTATGACGTGACTAAGGAGGGGCTGTGTACATGGTTTGAGTACGCTAGTGACACAACAGCCAGAAACCCATCTTCTTCACAAACGAGATTTAGGAATTGATTGGAACATCGGTTCTTTTGGCTTTTCCCATTTTGCCCAACAGCATGCGCTTGTGGGAAGAGGACACGCAGTGTGACTCACCAGTCCACTGCCCTCGGACACAGGAAACGAACTGGAGTCCACAGAGAATCAGAGCGTGGACTGAGGACAGAGCTATGTACATCTGGAACAAGACAGAAGCTGATTAGCACGTGGGGAGCAATCCTGTATTTCTAGGAGCAAAGGCCACGTCCGCGTGTTTATTCTCCCATTTCTTTCATCAGTAAGTTAACGCGGAGAGGGATCCATCGGAGCAGCGGACAGCTGCCGCCCGAGCTCCCGCAACACGCAGCAGGGAAGGGAGTCCTAACGCATTTCAACAAGACCCTATTAGCGACTGTGACTCAAGGTATCTAAGAGAGAACGAAACCGCATAAAACACCTAAAACAGTCACACAAGCAACACACATTTACTGCCTCCTGCCAAGGACAGCACATACTATCATTCCAATCCCGAAGAAAAGGTTGGAGAGAAACTGGTCTGATGCGAGAATACATTCACGTGCTCCAGGCAAGATTCCAGTTAAAGAACTCAACACTCAGTGTAAGTCACCACGCAACTACTTTTACTCACAGTGAAGAGCACAAAAAATCTCTGATTCTTTTCTCCTACACAGTTGTTCACCCACGGGCAGTGATGATCCATTTTCCGAATACACCTTTTGCAAATACTGAAAAGGAGAAGTTTGGTTTTCAGTATTCCATGCTCTGAGAACACGCAACCCCAGGCCTCCGAGAAGGGCCTTCTATTCTAGGGAGGGGGCTGTGTCCCTGCAGCGGCGGGCACCTAGGCTGCTCTGGGCAGGGCTGTGTCCCTGCGGCGGCGGGCACCTAGGCTGCTCTGGGCAGGGCCGTGTCCCTGCGGTGGCGGGCGCCAGGGCCGCTCTGGGCAGGGCCGTGTCCCTGCGGCGGCGGGCGCCAGGGCTGCTCTGGGCAGGGCCGTGTCCATGCGGCGGCGGGCGCCAGGGCTGCTCTGGGCAGGGCTATGGTACCTGCAGTGGTGGGCGCGCTCGGGCTTGATGCAGCAGCACTTGGGGCACTTGTAGATCACCTCTCCAGGCTTTAGCTGCAAGCTCTCCATGTGCTCTTTAGTAGCGTTTCCTTTGGGCACCGCCCCCTGCAGTTTAGTAAGAATGTGTTTGGATGGAGAAAAAGAACGGTTAAAAAAAAAAAAAAGTAGGATCAGTTTAGATTTGATACACTGTAAAAGAATCTGTAATGCTGTGGTTGCCACTTAAAGTACATTAATACGAGAAAAGGGGCGCCTAGGTGGCTCCGTCGGTTAAGCATCTGACTCTCGACGTCAGCTCAGGTCTTGATTTCAGGGTTGTGAGTTCAAGCCCCTTATGGGCTCCCCACTGGGCGTGCAGCCTACTTAAAAGCCAAAAGACAAAAATGAAAAATAACTGTGTAACTCAGACACGATCAGAAGTTTTACTTTCCATGAAAAGTAGCACATTATACCTTATCCTTCATAAACTGGTCAGTCACCTGAATTCTTTCTAGCTTAACGCAGGACACCCCAGAGGCAAGGTTTGTCTGCCAAGTCATTCCAGCTCAAGGGCAGCTGACCGTCCCTGAAGGGCAGAATGTTCTGTCGACACCACTCCCGTGTCACCCCACTCTAATGGGCAGGGCTTCATGATAAGTGTGGCCCACACGGCCTTCCTATCAGCGGCCGTAGGGCAACACTGAACAGAGCGATAACAAGAAGGACTTTATCTGTGTTTGCAGAGTTGTGCAAGCACCTGTCTGCACCTCATCGGGAGTGAGCACACACACACACACACCCGGAAAGTGCGGCCCTCAGCACCTGACCCGATCGGGGGGGGGGGGGGTGCAGGAGGAGCGTCAGGGAGGCGATGCTGCACTGGCTGGTGTCCTACATGCCGGCCAAGGTGGAGAAATACGCGTCCATGAAACGCGCACTGAGGCAAGAGGTGGAGCGCCGGTGGCCAGGAGCCCTCCGGAGAGCCGGTGTGCGGAGGCCAGGAGCCGGCAAGGCCTGTGCAGTGGGCAGGGAGGGCCTTGTTCTTTGGGCAGTGGAGCTGCTCCGCGAACAACATGTCTGTGGGACGTGACTCCGGGAGCCACAGCGGGGCGCACCGACGAAGGTGACCCACTGGGGTGGGGGACGTTCTACACGAGGTGGGAACGAGACCTCACCTCCCGTTGGTTAGCGCCACGGAGCCTGCACATGGAGCAGAAATGCACGTTGGGCAGAGCAGCCCAGGGCTGAAGAGGGAGTACAAGCCCAAGGAGACTCAAGGTGGGAGTGAACAGTGGTGGGGACGGTGAGGGACTCCTCAAAGCCCGGATGCCCAGGCTGGCGCCAGGGCTGGAGATCTGAACCTGTGTGACGTGAGGGCCAACATCCACACTTGACAAGCTCAGCAGTGAGTGTGCTGGGCCTGGAGACTGGGGACCACTGGCTCCAAGGCCCCCAGCAAGCCAGACCTAGAGCCCTGTGAGCCAGCAAGAGGCAAGGCCTCCAGGAGGTGCCTGGCCACCCGAGGACAGGAGGCGTGGCTTCTAGCCCTCGCTCCACCACAGTGTATTTCCCTCCACGCAGGTACCTGTCCCTTCACCGTCCTAACACGGGGAAGCTATTCCAGTCAAGATCCTAGCATTTCCTAACACTCCAATTGTCTCCTTAGAGAAGCTTAAATAGTTAAGGGTTTAAAATGTTTTGGGTTTGAAAATTTAAACCAGAATGTTAGGCAAAACATTTTACTTAATTGACCTACCACAATTTGGAGTCTTTAATCAAGTTTCCTCCATTGATCCAGGAGTCTTAAAGATACAATGGTTTTATAAATCCTGTAACGTTGTACACGTTCCTGGTGACGGTTCAACAGTATACGTTTCCGTAATAGGAGGAAACGGACCAGATTTTACAAGTCCACACACCTGAATGTTTATGTACTCTTCCACAGTCCTATGATCTACTCCAGTGCCCTCTGGAAAGCAGAACAGGCCAACAACTGCACATCCTTCCCAGGGCATCCCTCAGACTGTCTCCTGATGCCAGAGCAGGTGGGGCCTGACGGCTGGAGGCTCACGCGTGGT
The DNA here is from genome assembly GCF_017311325.1 of Ursus maritimus. NCBI lineage: Eukaryota > Metazoa > Chordata > Mammalia > Carnivora > Ursidae > Ursus > Ursus maritimus. Next base: position 4,034,127 of record NW_024424341.1, on the reverse strand, counting down.
GGCTTGGGCATCTTCTGGACCCTGCTCGGAGGCCTTCTGGGTTGCTGCTCAGAAACCTGGGCAGGCAGCAGAGCTCCTCAGGGCCTCCAGATGACCCAGCTGAGGCCCTGCAGCTGGGGACCAGCACTCGGATTCTGGGTCTCTCTCACTGTGCTTTCATAGAGCAGACAGCAAGCAGAAGGGCGGGTGCCGTCCCCCGAATCAGCACCGAGGGTCACGCGGGTCACGCCCAGGGGAGGGCCCGTTTTTGCTCGCACCAGTGGGGCCACTCTTCTCGCCATCCAAAGAGCCCCGGAGAGCGGAGACACGGTCGTCAGGCTCACGTTCCTACTCCGACCACCGTGAGGGGGTGCGTCCTCTAAAACCCATCTGCACGTTTCACCCCAGCTCCCTAGGCCACTGCCGCGCCTCTGGGTGCCCCACTCCCCGAACAGCATTTTGCTCTACTGCCGCCTCTTCCAGCGCCCTGTCCCCTGCGCCCACCTACATCCACCTCTCATCCACTACAGGGAAGGAACCAGATGCCCGCCCTTGGGGACAGGGCTCCCAGCCAAGGCCTATGTCCAGGGAGATTACGCTTTGCAATGTACTCCCCCCCCCCCCGTATCTTTCCATCTTGTCTCCCCGACTCCCTGTCATGCATTCTGAATCCCCAGGACCTACACCAGGGCCAGCTGAGCACGGGGCTGTCCCCGAGACCTATAGACTCATTTACAAATGCCCAGGGGACAGGCAGCGTGTGACAACAGGCACAGGGGTGTAAGCTGAAAACTCCAGAGTGCAACGAAAGCTCTAAGACAAAGGCCTGTGTTTCTTCCACTAAAACATCCCAAGTGTCACAGAGACTGAGACGTAAGGCACATGTCAGCCAGTATCAGAGCGCAGGCCTTACTGGAGCAGGCAGACCGAGACCCCGAGGTTGCTGGCATGGCCACACACACACTGAGGGGCGGCCCGGCCGCTCCGCGGGAGCCGCTGCACGCGCAGCTAGGCTTTCCCAAAGAAGAGCCCTTCCTCTTTCAACGTCCATGCAAATACTTAAACAAATCAACTTAGAATGTGTGCAATTTACTTCCAGATGCTCTGGGGAGGGGAAGAGAGAGAGCAGGGAGGGTATCACTGACCAAGAGGGGATAACGGGGTTCCCGCTCGACTTCTGTGTTGGAAACGGCCTATAGGAAGTTAACAAAAAGGCAGGGACTTTGGTGACAGGCGAACCTTGTTCAAAGCCTGACTCTGTTCCCTGTGCAGCCAAGGGGTCTTGTTTTCTGGTGTGGACTGACCACCCACCTCTGCGAGCTGCTGGCGGAGTACCGGAGGGGCGCCCTCCGTCGCTGGGCACCTGGCAGATGCTGGCTCAGAAGGTGGACATTCGTGAACACAGACCGGGGTCGAGGACAGCGGGCTCTAAGTTATGGGTGGTCTTTCTCAATTTTAAGTCCTCAGTGTGTTCATGAATGTTAAGATTGGTGAAAGTCTCACCTTCCCATAGTAAGACCCATCACCTCTCAAGGACCCATCTTCCTTCCTGCTCCTCAGAGCCAGGGCCTGTTCTCAAGTAACAACGTGAACCAAAGCCAGCCCTGGCACGGATCAGCTGGTCCTGCTCCCTCGTAAAATGCCATGCGGTCCCTGTGGGGTCTGTGCCCTGCCCTGACGTGGCATCTCGGTTCTAGTTCAGCCCAGACTGGACCCTGGGACGGTAAAGTGGTGACCTGCAAAGACAGCAGACTCCCCATGCTGAGGGACAAGGAGTGGACATGTGACTCTGCTGGGCTGTGCGCTCTCTCCTTCAGAAATGTGGATTTGGCCCTTAGTGATTCCAATCCGATCTGGTCTGTGGGGCTACCCTTCCTCACCAGACAGCAGGGAGAGACAGATGCCTGAAGGACAGAGGAAGTGCAAGGAGCCTGTCCCGCTCTCCCGTTGGTCCGCCCTGACAACAGCCCCCACAACCCTGTTCCACGGCCTGTCAGGGGCCAGGTGTGTCCTTGCCCTTGGGCTCCTCAGGCCCCCTGGATGTCCCCAGTTTTACTGACACTCAGTCCAGTGGTGTCTGTAGCTTGCCAGCAGAGTCCTGACCTGTGGCACGGCTGAAACAGTGACATCAAAGGAACAAAGGACTTGAATAGACACCAAATGGCCAATAAGCTCATGAAAAGATGCTCCAACATCATCGGTCATTAGGGAAACGCAGATCAAGATCACAGTGAGACACCGCCTTGCACGCATCAGAGCTGCAGTCGTCCGAAAGATGGACAAGCTGAGGACGTGGGTAAGCCAGGCACCTCACACGCTGCTGCTGGGGACGTGTTTGCGTGGTGGACAGCAGCCAGGGAGCCCTTCCAGCAGTTAAACACAGAGTTACCGTGGGATCTGGCAGTCCCACTCCTAGGCATCTACCCGAGCAACATGGAACAGACACGGGCACGCGGAGGCTCATGGCAGCGTTGTCCCTAACAGCCAGAACATGCAACACGGAACAGACACGGGCACGCGGAGGCTCATGGCAGAGTTGTCCCTAAGAGCCAGAAAATGCAACACGGAACAGACACGGGCACGCGGAGGCTCATGGCAGAGTTGTCCCTAAGAGCCAGAAAATGCAACACGGAACAGACACAGGCACACGGAGGCTCATGGCAGCGTTGTCCCTAACAGCCAGAAAATGCAACACGGAACAGACACGGGCACGCGAAGGCTCATGGCAGAGTTGTCCCTAAGAGCCAGAAAATGCAACACGGAAGAGACACGGGCACGCGAAGACTCATGGCAGCGTTGTCCCTAAGAGCCAGAAAATGCAACACGGAAGAGACACGGGCACGCGAAGACTCATGGCAGCGTTGTCCCTAAGAGCCAGAAAATGCAACACGGAAGAGACACGGGCACGCGAAGACTCATGGCAGCGTTGTCCCTAAGAGCCAGAAAATGCAACACGGAAGAGACACGGGCACGCGAAGACTCATGGCAGAGTTGTCCCTAAGAGCCAGAAAATGCAACACGGAACAGACACGGGCACGCGAAGGCTCATGGCAGCGTTGTCCCTAAGAGCCAGAAAATGCAACAAGGAACAGACACGGGCACGCGAAGACTCATGGCAGCGTTGTCCCTAACAGCCAGAAAATGCAACACGGAACAGACACGGGCACGCGAAGGCTCATGGCAGCGTTGTCCCTAACAGCCAGAAAATGCAACACGGAACAGACACGGGCACGCGAAGGCTCATGGCAGCGTTATCCCTAACAGCCAGAAAATGGAAGCAATGCAAATGTCCATCGACTGATCACGCCTAGGAACAAAATGTGGAGTATCCATACACTCGAACATCCTTTTGCCGTAAAAAGGAATAAAGTTCTGATACGTACTACAGTGTGGATGGTCCAGACATAAAAAGCCCCATATGAGAGGATTCCATTTAGACGAAGTATCCAGAACAGACCTGTCTGTAGACAGAAAGCAGGCTGGGGAGATGAGGGGACTGGGCAGTGATGGCTAAGGGGTGCAGGGCTTCTCTTCGGGGTGATGAAAATGCCCCAAAATTGACTGTGGTGGTGGATGCCCAACTTGGAATACATAAAACCCACTTAACTGCACTCTAAAAGCGTAAGTTTTGTGGTGTATGAATTCAATTTGAATTCAAACACTGATCTCCAAGACCCCAAACTCTTCTTCGACCTTGGAACTCCCTCCCGACACTTTGTCCAGTGTTTTCTGTAGCGACCCAGCAAGGAGAATGAACGTGCTCACAAGGGAAAGCGCCGTGTCATGCACGCACCTTCTCCCCACCCCTGCGCCTCCCCAGCTCTTGGGCCTTCCTCTAAGCGTTAGACCTCTTCCTGCAGAAGGAGGGGGTTTGGGACAGGAGTTGGACTGCAGGGGTTACAAGCAGGGTTTCACTCCCAGAGGGAGGCTTGGAAACGAGGAGAGGGCCTCTGAGAAGTCTCTGAGGGGACATCAGATTGGGCTGTGGTCAGAGATTGCACAATCTTTGTGAGGTGAGGCTACTTTGCCGCCAGCAGACCTTGTGTCTCGGTCTGTCCCACGGCGCTGCTCCCTGCTGCCCACTGGCTGGGTCACTAGTACCATCTTCTGCCCAAGATCCCCACTAGGTAAGGGACAGAGTGAATAGCGTAGGAAGAGCCCCTGTGACAGGAATTCAGATAGCAAAAGTCAGATAAATGTGCGCATAAACCACATTCTGTGGACCGATATCAGTTCATCCTCAGACTCCCAACCTTATTTATAAAAAAAATCTGTACCAACAAGGTATTAACTTTTTGGTATTTTCTTCAGAGAAGGCTACCAACAGACACGAACTGGGTAGACGATAATTCACCACTCAGGAGCCCCCTGTACCAGTAGCTGGAAACCGCGGTTTTAATGCTGTGGAAAGCAGCTCCACAGGGACCACCTGGAGGTGCCGCCTGTCACTCGGCTCCACTGACGGCGGGCACCTCTCCCCAGGGCCCTCGGCATCTCCTCCAGGCTCTCCAGCGAGCCTGGAATCCGCCGTCTAGGGGTGACTCCTGGCTGAGCTCTGCCTACCCCGAGGAGATCTCAAGCCTCAGAGAAAGAGCCTTAAACCCAACACAGAGGTTCTGAATCCAGTGGCCTTCAGACGTCAGGGAGCAAGGGCAGTTCACAGTGATAGGTCTGGCCCCTCCTTACTTTCACGGAATCTGATCCCAAAAGGAGGCCAGTACACGGCCCTTGTTTTGCGGACAACACACCTAAGGCGCTCTCTCCCGGTGTGCAGAGCCTGCCCGCTGTGGTCACTCCCCCCTCCCCCAGTCCCGACCCACCCCTGCTGCGGCCAGTCCGGTCATTAGGGAGTCCCTCCTCCGCTCCCACACGGGCTGGACCTTGACCCTCCAGCAGCTACAAGGAGACGCTGGCCTCAGACTTTGGCTGACACAGAACAATCGGAGAATTGTAAAGCTACAGAGAACTTCAGATTAGTTGAGTGGTGAAATCTAGAACCCATATCTCTGGCTGTCAGTCTGTTCTTTAGAGGAACACAGTATCTAAACCAGGAGGAATTTATAAATCATCTGGTTACAATCTCTCCATCCGTACACACCGCCCAACGGGATATTTTCTGTTTGTGCACGGTGATATCATTTGTGTTCGAGCACAGTTTATTCTCCAGTTAGACATGAAGAATGTGGGGTCCCTGGGTGGCTCAGTCGGTTGAATGTCAGACTCTTGGTTTCAGTTCAGGTCAGGATCTCAGGGTCATGAGATTGAGCCTCGCATGGGCTCCATGCTCAGTGGGAAGTCAGAGATTCTCTCCCTCTGCCTCTCCCCCTACTTGTGCATGGGCCCTCTTTCTTGCTTGCTCTCTCTCTCTTTCTCAAATAAATCTTAAAAAAAATAACCATGAAAAATGTGGGACGCCTTTCTGGCTGAGACAGTGGAGTAGTGACCCTTGATCTTGGGTCGTGAGTTCAAGCCCAATGTTGGGCACAGAGATTACTTTCAATAAATAAATAAACTTAAAAAAAAAAGATGACATGAAAAATGCCACAAGCCTGTACCGAGGAATTAATAAAAGCCTGAGGCCACAGGGGCAGGAGGCCCTTCGCCACAGGGTCTGTGGCACCACGTGACCAGACACGAGGAGAAGTGCGGGGCGACGGGGTACTCACGGGGTCGGTGAGCATGGTTCTCAGGTGGGATGACAGGGCCAGCACCGCTAGGCAGTTAAACAGGACTCCATTGACCACGGAGTACCAGAAGTCTTTGGAAGGCAGCAGCATGACGAATGTTACCACAAAGTCTGCATAGACGACCAGGAGCCACGTCATGATGGCACAGATCATGCCACAGCCGTCGCGGATGAACCAGACCCTGTCTGCCACGTCGGCCTCCGAGGAAGAGGAGGACGAAGAGTCGTAACTGTCATTTTCAGCCAGGAGAGGATGATGTTCGACATCCCGGAGCCGGTGTCCTGATGACGGCATGATTTCCCCGGCGCACCCTAGAGGGGAACAGACAGGGCCAATGAGGCTTGGGGGACACGTGCACGCTTGTTCTCATGCCATCTGAAACCTGATGGGTTCCTCTGCTCTTGGCTGTCTAAATACATACAGCAGAAAAGAAGACAACAAGATCTGAACTTCACATCTTCCACCTTAGTGACTAGTCAACAGCCTAGGACACTATCAGCCCCACCATGTGGGTGATGCCGAGACGCAGGCACACAGTCACCTACAGCCAGCCACGGAAGCAAAGACAATGGAAGGAACAGGCCAGATGCAGACTCCCAGCCCTGGGGGAGATGAAGCCAGTGGCACCGTGGCCGCCATCCTCGCCACCCAGCCTTCTCTGCTTCATGTGTGTGGAGCCCTGGCCCCCGAGCCCCCCCACGCCATGCTCTGCTGGCGCATGGACCCTGGAGCTCCGAGCTCCTGTCCACCTCCCCCCACTGCTGGGCTGCGCGCCCCCACCGTGCCCGCTGTAGCGCCGGGGCCGTGGCTTATGGTGCGCTCCCCCTCGGCTCTGCTCTGTTTCTGGAATGCCTTCCTCTGCTTTCATCGCTTACAAGTTTTCTTCACTTGCTCAGCCATTCCTTCATCTCTCCTTCCCACACCTTTCCTGTACCTCCTACGGTACCTGATATCTGAGCGCACACAGGGGCTGAAGGACTCACGAGAAACTTTTCCTGGGCTGCTTTTGACTGCTGCTTTAATGCAGACCCTTCTGTTACCAGCGTGTGACCTACGAGTAGCTGGATCATAAGGCGGGGGACGTGAGGAGTCCGTTCATCAGACCTGGAGGAGCTCGTACGAGGGACAGAGACGCACCGACAGCATTTATCAAACGGCCCGAGTACTTCCTCGGCACCAGAGCTCCAGCGAGCGCCCTCTGTGTGAGAGCCTGGCCTGCCGCCGTGGAGCGGGAGCGGGAGCGAGGAGGATGCCCCGGGGCTGCCACAAGCCCTCCCTGCACCTGTTTTCCAGTGTGGGCTCGGCTTCTTTTTCATCCCACGCAACTGGAGCACAGCGATGACAACAACGAACACACAAACCTGTGGACGGAGGTCACGTGGCAAAACATTTGCAGAATTCCCTCTCAACGTACTAATCCTCACTGGTATAAGACAGACCTGAAACGGCTTCCCAGCCAGTAAAATAACCCTGCTCTTAGGTCTGACAAAAATAGCTTAAGGTTTTGTAAGTGAAACAGAAGAAACTCAAGATAAAAAGAACGTGGAAGGGTCACCGGAAGCCGTCCTTCCGGCTGGCATCTGCCGAGGCCCCCACTGTCCGTCCCGGCTCATCTGCCGCCTTCCCCCGCAAGCACTGTGACGGTCTCCTCCTTCCACATAAGCCCTCCACGCCCCACAGGGCCTGACTTACTCTCTCGCAAGCAAGCCATCCTCAAAGGTTCTTCTTCCTCTGAAGAGCACACTCTGCGGAGGGTTTCTGAACACCAGACATGACTACCTGAAGAGGACAGCAGACCCCGGCTCTACCCACACCCCGGTCCAGCCCCATCTGTCAGGGGCCGAGGCAGTGCCGGGAAGTTTCCTGCCCTGGAACTCCCAGGCCCCGCTCCTCAGTGCTGCCTGCAGCGTGCAGACAGACCCCTTTCTACCTTAAGAGAGTCTGCGTGTCTCACCTCCTGACTGACTCACACGGAGGGTCTGGTCTTCTCTCCCTGTGGTCCCTTTCGGGGTGTGCACGCCGTTGGGCCCCCAGCAAGTGCATGTTTGTTATCAGAAACAACAACAAGAAACGGGTCCCCTTCTTAGATTGAAGTAGTTTCCTAGTGATTTCCATATGAGGGTCTTCGTGAACCCTAACTATACATCTACCAGCACCGAAGCTGGAAAATTACCGCTCCAGCGGGACACTGCACGTAACAAGTGGGCGCCTGCTTGCTGGGCAGTAAGACAAGAAGCTATAGACTAGTTTTCTGTCCGAGCCTGTCTGTACAGTCTCAGTTCCATCCAGAAAGCAAGACCTGCCAAGTCCTCTAGAGGCACGCACAGTGAGCAGAGAACCAGTTCAGCCCAGCCTTCCCGGGGGGAGATGCTGGTGACACCCCCCCCCCCCCCCGCAGAGAGCAGGGTGTAGCCCTGTCGTGCACGCCCCTACCCAGGCTGCAGACGACAGGTCTACTCCTGCAGGAAGAGAACCACAAACACCCCGGCACTGGGCGTGGCAGGAGAGTCCTCCACAAGCTTAGGAGGGTGTGGATGCATGATGTCCGTGTGCACACGTTACAAAGCCGAATTTGTACAACCCACCAGAAGGCAATGGGAAAATCATCTGATACCCGAAAGTCACTGTATTTTCAAGGAAACAGTCAATGAACACAGCAGGGTACGGCAATGGATTCAGTCTGCAGCCCCCTGCGCGGGCATTCTGCTGAGTCACCGTGTTTATCCTTCATGAACGCAACAGGAAGGGCGGGGAGGAAATGAAGCAGCAGCCCCTTGGCACGGAACCGTCTGTGCGTGCTGGCAACAGCAGAGCAGGCCGCACGGCCATTTGCGACGTGACACTAAGAGTACAAGTCGCTGCGGTCAGGGTGCGTCTCTGTCCACACTCGGTGCCACACTGCCATCGATCTCCTTCTGAGACCATTTCTGAGAGAAATCAGAAAGCACCACGCATCGACCGACACGCAAGCAGATGGGGCATCAGCATTTTTTGACTTTAATGGCTGATTTAATGGGATTCTGTCCACACTCCCAAACCTAAACTTAGTTTATGCTCACGTTAGAGAAAGCCCAGTTTCCCAGAACATGGCGAACACCACAGGGCATTGCCACGACTTGAGGGGATGGCCACGAGCTGCACTTTCCACTAACTGTCACTTGGCACGTGCCTCATCCTGTAGTACCGCTGATAACTTAGAAATTCACTCCACGGAAATCCCTCCAGCGGCACGTGCTACCCTCAGGGCAGGTGGCGAGCCAACCAAAGCTGGCAGGTAGACCTTCTATAGCACCCATGCTGCCCTTTCCACACACGCGGTCGGCGTCCGTGGCAGACAGGAAGCCGCGACGAGACACCTGCAGTCACTTGCTTACCTCACAAACGATCTGGAAACATTACTCGAACATCTTGCGCCTTTTCTTCAGGATCTTAAGGTGCATAGTGTCCTATGTGACGGGATCTGAAAGGTAACAAACTCTAATTAATTCGAAAAGTGACTTATTCAATGACAAAAGTAAGTAACATTTCATAGGAAAGGATTAATTTGCAGAGGAGATATAACCAGCGTAACATTTTACACGTGAGGTTGTCATTCAGAACTATCCTTAACCATGAAATCATTACTCCTCGGTGTTTTCATTACTAGTAAACTATGAAATGACTGACAAGCCTGAAAATGAAATCATTTACTTGACATCTGCCCATCTTACCCTCCTGCTATCTGAGCCCTGGCACTAAATACAAGTCCAGAAGCCAAAATCTCTTGAGAAAGATCCCCAGGGATCATCCAAACCAAACCTGACCAGCCTGTATTTCAAGTCAACAAGTGTTTTAGCAGCCACAGCAAAAGACTTCCAGGGAAAATGGGAGAGCGTGAGGCCACGAGGAGAGCGGCGCTGGACGGGACGCCAGGCCCGCTGTGGGAACGAGCAAGGCACAGGAAGGCAAACGGGGACCGAGTAAGGCCATCTACCGAAGGAAGAAACCCCCAGTTTGCATCTCCTTCCTGGCTCCCCCCGGATCACTGGCAGGCGGCGACCAGACACGGCCTCTCCAGAAGCACGCATCTGGCCTGAGAGAAAAGGCTTAAAGATACCAAGATGGGGGGGGACCCCCAACATAGCTAGTCTTTATTTCCACCACAAATATTTTCGCGAGGTTTTTTTAAGCTGTCCATTTATCTCCAGTCTTACTGAAATCTAACTAACGTGCAACACTGTGTGTGTTCAGGGTGGACAGCAGAATGCTCGCACTGACATGTAGGTCAGAGATCTTGAAGCAAGCCCCAAATCGGTCTCCTGAGAGACAGAGCCCCAGAAAGAGGGCAAAGAGGAATTCAGAACAAGCAAAACGCAGAGAGAAACCTTAAGAATTAAGACATCGTATCTGTGAAACAAAAGAGGAACATTCTGAGAACTTCGTAGTTACTGAAAAATAAAAATGAAAGAATTAAAATTAAAAAAAAAAAAAAAGGACTGGATGAGAGATGAGGAACTCTCCCAAAAGGAGAATTAAGTGACAAAGACAGAGACCTCAGGAGAGAGCGTGAAATAAAACTAGCTGGCCCGACGTCCCCACGGCAGGAGGCCGGCAGAGCGCAGCGAAGCAGCAGGCCCTCCTGCCGCCAGCCTCGCTTCCCTCCTGGCTGCCCCCTCCATCCTTACTCCGTTTCCTTCCAAGAGATGATTTTTCTGCTTAAGCCAACCCTCCGTCGGGATCTATCTTTTGAAATCAAGACCCCTGATTAGGACAGCAGGAGGCTGGCGTGGAAGGGGGGCAGGAAGAGGTGCGGGGGGGGGGGCGGGTCAGCAGGTGGCAGGGTACTTTGCCCGAGGCCCCTAGTCTCTGCCCCCAGCCAGATGCTCTGGGCAGAGCGGAGGCCGCTCTCTGGCCCCGAGCTTGCCAGGCCCCCACCGCAGCCAGGCTGTGTCATCCCCTCTGCCCCACAGCCACTGCAGGATTCTGGAGCCGCTTCTCCCTAAGCACGTACCCGACGGCCTCCCCACCCGCCCTCCCACCACCACCCGTGGGTACAGCTCGGAGCCCCTTCTGAAAGTCCGAGGAACACGCGTGGCCGCGACTCCACACTGCTGACACTAATGCAGGTGACTTTTTAAGGACAGTATTTACATAGTGACTCTGCTCTCGGGGTATCTCTGCAACAGCCGACAGTTATGAATACCTAATAATATTCCGACTGCTTTCAAACAAGCTCATGTTACTGTTTTAAAACAGAAGAGTCTCTGCAAGATGCAAGGCGGCTCATCACAGACCTCAGGTTTCCAGCAGAATCTCTACAACGAGACCAAATCGCCAACTGCTTTTATACATTTTAAAAAGTAACCAACACAGCAACCACTTTGAAAAGCGGCCTGGCACCTTCTCCAAGTTGAACACCCGCCCTGAGCCAACAATTCCACGTGCGGGTATTTACGCAGGAGAAATGATTCTGAACACAGAGCTGCCCGCAGCCACTTTACTCATAATGCTCCCCGAACCCGAAGCAGCCCACGCGTCCACCCCAGGAGACGCACGAGGGCACAGTGCGCAGCAGCAACGAGGAAGCAAAGTAACGAGACGTGCGACCCCACGATGACTCTCAAAGAGGTTATGTCATGTACATGGCACTTGAAACCAGGCAACATTAATTTATCCTGAAAGAACTCAGAACAGGGGTTTGAGCACTAGGAGAATGGCTGAGAAGAGCCCAAGGTAACTTTCTGAGGGGACAGGAATGCCCCATATCCTGACAGGGCCACTGGTGCCACCGCACACTCATCTGTCAAAACAAAAGTCAACGAGCTGTTTAAAAAAAAAAACCCAATCACCAGTACACTTAAAACTGTACATTTCGGGCGCCTGGGTAGCGCAGTCATTAAAGCGTCTACCTTCGGCTCAGGGTGTGATCCCGGCGTTCTGGGATCGAGTCCCACATCGGGCTCCTCCGCTGGGAGCCTGCTTCTTCCTCTCCCACTCCCCCTGCTGTGTTCCCTCTCTCGCTGGCTGTCTCTGTCAAATAAATAAATAAAAACTTAAAAAAACTGTACATTTCATTGTACAGTAACAACAACAACAAAAATGAACAGGAGAAAGATAAGGAGCACAGGTACAGGTGCCGGGTGGGAAAGGTGAAGCGGAAGCCAAGCTCTAGCCAGATGCTTCCTCCAGAAACTGCTCTCAGGGACCGTGATGTCTCTGACTGACTTCTGTCCGTATCTTCAGACGAGGTTCTTAGTCTCTTCCCTCACTTTTTCCTTGGCTGTAAACAATGTATTCTCAAATACAAACTGAAAACAAATAAACAAAAGACATCAGTATTCTTTGGTGATCAGTCCCTAAAAAGAAGAATCAAGAGGGGTGCCTGGCTGGCTCAGTCAGTAGAGCGTGCAACTCATGATCTCAGGGTTGTGAGTTCAAGCCCAGGCTAAGTGTAGAGATTACGTAAAAATAAAATCTTAAAAAAAAAAAAAAAGAATCAAGATACAATTACTTTCGCTATTGCAATAAAAAGAATGTCTACCCTAGAGTCTGATATTCATGTTTATATTAAAATGCTGCTTAAACTCATTATGGCTTTACTATTCATACACCCACTGATGACCTATAAAAAGCAGGAATAAGCAACTCTCCGCTTCAGGCACAGAAGCAGCATATGAGGCAAACGCGAGCCATGAGATCTACTTAATTCAGACATGGAGGGGGGGAGCTCCAAGCACCATCCTCTCCACACCAGACCCCAGCATGTACAACCAAAGACAGGAGCTTTAGCCCCCAGGAGCTCACAAACCAGCAGAGGTGGGAATCAGGCCAGTGAATAATGTGCTAAGTGTTATCCCCGAATTAGGAGCAAAGTGTGATGAGGGAGAGAGATGACAACTTCTAATTCTATCTGGAGGAGCCAGAGAAAAGTGTCAATAAAGAAGCCAGTGTGGCGGGCCCTGACAACAGGCAAGGTACAGACAGGAGGTGAGAACAGCAGGAGGAGGCCCGGGTGGGAGCAGAACACATCGAGCTGAAGGGCCTCAAGCTCAGGGTGAAGGAGGATAGGGAAGGACAGAAGGGGAAGGGCGGACTGGGGCCACTCACAAAGTACTCAGAATGCCCAGCTAAGGAGTCTGGAAGTCTGGACTCATTCTGTTGGTACGGGAGGCACCAGACCTTTGGTAAATAGACAGATGTTTTAAAAAATAATTGGTGAGACCAAGGATGGAAGGAGGAAGCCGGCCAACTAGGAGGCCGCTGCCACCACCTAGAACAGAGAAGGCGCCGGCCGGGGTCAAGAGGGGAGTGACCACCTAGAACAGAGAAGGTGCCGGCCGGGGCCAAGAGGGGAGCGGGGCCTGCGGGGGACAGAGAGCCCTTACGGGAAGAAAAAGCACAGCAGGGACGCACAGCAAGGCGTGGCTGGGCCACAGCACAGGGAAGTGAAAGGACTCGGAAGCAATTCTGCCCTGCCTGCCTCTCCTGGAACATGGGAACCACAGACTCAGGGAGAGCCCCCGGAGACTGGGGTTCATGGAATTTAAGGTGCCTCTGGAATAAACTAGCAGACAATCATCTGCCCTCCCGCTACTCTGTCCTAGAGAGACCCAAGCACAGAGGGACAAAGTGGGAAGACACGTGACCACCCAAGGGGCCACAGCAATGTGGGGCTGGAGCTCTGACAAGAGTCCAAAGAGCCAGCAAGGGAGTGAGGGGGGCCTAAGAGCAGGGAGCTAAGAGCACGAAGGCTGGAGCAGTCAGTCCCCTCAAAGCAGGCGCCGGGAGAAGGTCAACAGGGACCTTTCCCTAGAAGGTTCGGTCAAGTGCCATGAGCTTGGGAGACTGGGTGGTGAGGAAATTAAAGCAGCACCTTTTCAAAGAGGCAGTTAAGTCCCGGACATAGGCGGCTAGAAGGCGAAGTCGAGGGAATCCAGCTTCTCAGCCTCTGCTCTCGTGTGTGACCTCACGTAGCGCTACGTGCGATCCTTAAGAAGTGCCGCTGACTCTGGGGTAACGAGGCTGTGTCGCCGTCCCCACCCCAAACAGTCGAAAACCACGTATAACTTCTGACTCCCCCAAATTTAACTCCTAATCGCCTACTGTTGACCTGAAGTCTTATGGTGACATAAATGACCACTGAATGCAATTTTTGTGTATGTATTTTGACAAAGCAAGAGAGGCAAAAGTGTTAAGTAAATCCTAAGAGAAAATACATTTACGTACTGTATTGTATTTATCAAAAAAAAATTCACATATAAGTAGCCTGTGCAGTCAAACCCATGTTGTTCAAGGGTCACCTGTACTTGGTCTCCCCATTTGCACACGGCTACCTCGGACCCACAGGGTTAAGTCCCCGCCAACCCCCCATCTCCACACAAATCCCACCATACTGCATCCTGCTTTGACCATGGCTAGCTTTTCAATGCCGAGGACAGCCCCCAAAGCGATTTAATGGAAACAGACCGAAGACTATCTGTGCGGCGAGGCCAATTAAGCTAGCGGTCTAGGGAAGCAGCAGCTAAGAGGCCCCGCCATGCTTGCTCCTGCTTCCTTTTTCTTTCTCATCCTGTACTTATTTGAACTCTTCCTGCAACTACAAATATAATTTAGGCTCACTGCAATTTTCTGTTTTTGAAGAATGAGTATCCAAGTCTGCAGACTCAGGGGGATGACCCTTCTTCCAGAGATGGAGGAAGCAACAGCGGGGCGGGTGGGGCGTGTCTACAGGGAACCATGGAGATGGACTGAAGCTAAAGCCGTTCATACTCTGTAACACCATTTCCTGAGCAAGGAGTCAGGAGTGGGTTGGGCGCAGTGCAAGTGCAGGAAGCATCTGAGATTGGAGAAGGGATGCTGCGGGGAGGACAGCCCAGGAAGCTGTGGGCCCAGGCAGCGCGGCAGACCCCTAGTTTCTAACAACGTGATGGGAGTGGCTCACCCTGCTGTCCAGAAGTCCGGCTCGGCACCCAAAGGCTGACGGGGCTGGAGCGTAGCCAAGATGATAGGACAGAAAACCAGCGTGTCAAAGGCAGACTGGAACTGAAATGAGTCACCGGGGAGTGAAGGGTGAAGGGCAGAAGCCTGACAAGCCAGGTGACCCGAAAAGTCCAAGAGCTAGAGTTCCTGGTGAGACTAAGAACCTGGTGGGGAGGAAGTGACAAGGTAGCCAGGTCGGACTGAGGCTGGGTCAGCAGGGCAGCGGTAAGAACTCAGTGGAGGCACCACCCAGGGTAACAGTAAGATCCGGCGGATCGCAACCTGGAAGGGAACTGAAGGGGAGTGAAGGGGAGTCTGGCACGCCTGTCCTGGGGGCGTCAACCTTCAGCCTGGATGCTAAGTGAGCCGGGACCGAGTGGGAAGACTGCAAACTAGCTGAACTTGCCGAAAGAATGGAGCATTCAGATAATCTGCTACAGTGTATTTATGGCAATTACATTCTCAAATGTTCTTTCCGCCAGTTTGCAATCATGAAAGATTTAGCTTGCTCTTTCAAACCCTACCAGTAATGTATGCTGTATGAAACCACTATCTTCTCAAATTACTGAATCTGAAGAACAGAATATTAACCTTAAAGGAAAAAAACCAACAGAATATTAAGCTAACTAAAGCCAAGTCTCAATAACATGCAGGCACATTACCCATACTGTGAACAGTAAACTTATTTAAGGTTTCTAGAAAGGTCTTGCACACTAAAATAAGGAAGACTGGCAAATGGAGGAGCGCACCCATGAGGGGTGATGGGACTTTGAATGGAGTCAATCTCATGAACGGGGGGGGGGGGGGGGGGGGGGG
>NW_024424341.1:4003828-4018666 GCF_017311325.1 Ursus maritimus | reverse complement strand
CAGCGCAGCACTTGGTCTTCTTTCTTCCCCACTGGCCACACTTCGGTATCTCACTGGGTCCTTTGTAGACACTCGGTGTTGGCAGTGCCCAGGCTCAACCCTGGCTTTTCCCTTTACCTACGTGCTCTCTCTAAATGATCTTATGGGCTTTCGGGCCCACTGTCACTGCTGAAAACACACATATCCAGGAAGCTCCCAAACCAACCGTGCGTCACTGAGTATATCCAGCTGGCTCCTCAGCAACTCCCTTTACCCCCTAGACCCTTACGACCTTCCCGGCTCCACGGGGGCACCTCCAGCTAGGGGTCAAGGTCAAAACACAGGAGTCACCCTTCATTGAACTTTCCCCCACCTCCCCACACTGAACCCTTCAGCAAGTCCTGTGGGCTGTCCCTCCAAAACCACCGCCAATCTGACCTCCTCCCCCTCCCACCCAGCCAAACCAAGGCCCATGAGCCTGGCCCTGGCCAGTCTGCAGGGCGCCTCCTACGCATGCTCCATTTCTGCTCTCACTGCTGCCCTCACCCCACAATCCCCACCCATTCAGCCCCGAATAAGTTTTCACAGATAGAAATCAGATCACGTTCCTCCCTTACTGAAAACCACCTAGTGAGTGCCTCTGCACTTACAATAAAATCCAAAGGCCTCCCTGTGGTCTGAAGCCCTACCTGACCCACAGCGTGCTGACCTCACTTCTTAACCCTCCCCACCTCCCTGGCTGTCTGGCTGCTCTCTCGTCACCTCCACACAACGTTCCCGCCGTGTCCCGGCACACCCCCAGGACACTCCACCCTCCGCACCCATCTGTGGAATGAGTGAGAGGACCAGGGAGTGTGCCTGAGGAAGCCCACATGAACAGGAAGGGGATCAAGTGGGATCTGGCACGGCGGCTGAAGTCAGAGTCTGGGAGCCTTGGGGAAAAGCAGTCCGGGAGAAATGTGGAAGGGGGTTAGGGGAGAGAGGGAGAAGGGGAGGAAGAGAGAAACCCACCTGCAGGGGTGTTCTGGGGGGAGTCTCCATTTCTGGGGTGTCACCCTGAGTGTGCAGGCTCGATGAGGTGGTCTCAAGGGCATGCTCACCCATATGCCAGAGTTCTCACTGTTATCCCTATCCTGGGGCCACAGCCTGACTCTGAGAGTCACACGAAGCAGCTCTTTTTAAAAATCCCAGGAAGGTAAATGAACCCTGAGGAATTCTAAATCCAGAAATAAAAAGAACACCAGAGTTCCAAACCTTTCTAGGTGTCCTGTCCCAGGGACCAGCTGAACCTCCATCAGGCTGGTGAATCCCAGCCTCTTTCCAGATGCTCCTAAATAGGGTTTCCTTCTTTAAAATGAAACTTTCATAACATCAGACTCAACCAAATCCAAAACACTACGAACATCTGACGTGCTACTAATACAGCGGGCTAGCTGTCAGATGCAGATCAATGACAACCAAGGATTCCGTAAAGGCAAGACCAAGTCCCACTACCTGTCTCCCGGCGCTGGGGGCTTCACGGGCATCAGTACGTCGGAGCCAGCTGCGGCCCGAAAAGCAAGGCGCTAGTATCGGCTCATCTTAGACACGAGGAGATGAAGCCTTCGAGCGGCAGGACCTTGCCCAAGCTCACGGCCAGTAAAGAGTGGACGCAGGACTGTCTTGACTCCAAAGCCCCTGTTCTTCCATTAAAATACACCGCCTCCCAGGGCAGTTGGTTTTAGAAAATGCATTCTGTAATTAATACATCGAATTAGGGACTATGGAACTCTGAGAATTCAAAACATTTCAATGAAGAAATGATACTGTAAAAGCCTGTCTCGAGAGACACTGGAAGCTTCTCTATCCTGACTACTCCCTGCTTACTGCGTGCTGCAAATAAACTGCACCCTCTCCTAGAAAGGCACCCTTTCCAAAGCACCCGCGACACAGGGAGCTGGCCTCTCCCACGTTCTGAGAGCACTCCTCAGGCAACCAGTATTCATTAAGTACCTTTCACCCCCTGGACACACAGCCCCTCACCCCTTCCTACCTGCACAAGGACACCCCCTGCTCAGGGCTCTGCCCCCTCCCTTCTCACCTTTCCCACAACCAAGTTTAGGCACCCTCACCTCTGGCAGGTACGTCTGCAGAATCCTAATATCAAGGTCTCCAGGGCTACCCACGCTCCGTGTAGCCCCAAATCACAGTGCGGGTCACAAAGGCAGTCCGGTCCAAAACCTGTGAGCCCTGCCCGCAGCATTCGAGGCTCCACTGAATCTGGCTCCCCTATCTTTTCCAGCTCAGTGCTGGCACTCTCTTCCACAGGGCGCTCATGCTGCTCCCCTCGCCACGCCCTTTCACCCCTCTGTGTTCTGCTCCTGCTCTTTCCTCCAAGTAGAGGGCTCTCACTCTCTGCCCAGCCAAAGTATCCATTAATCAAGCAGCCCCCACTACATACAAGGCATCGTCAGATGACTTAAGTGTTCTCAAAACTGAAGATGCTGTACCAACGTAGAGCATTCTCTTGGGCCCACGTGGAGTCTGCATTTTTTTAGACAATAGGGTTCTAATAAGGCTCTACAAGAATGGAATAAAACTCAGCAGTAAGGAGAGCCACGAATAGCAAGACGAAAACATGTTTGTACACAGAGGCAAATGTTTGTACATACAGTGAATGGGAAGAAATTAAAGAGGCAAAAGTGAGAGGAAATGCCTAAATGCTCGTCCCATGACAGGCAGGGCAAAGTACAGACACAGAGTTCACCGGAAGATGGGAGTCTCTCTTCCTCGGAGGCAGAGGAAAGAAAAAGCCTGATGGATATTGAGAAAGATTTTTAGCCAGAAAAGACTCAAGGTTGAGAGAATTCTCCCAGTAGCCTCTGTCTCCTCCATGTTCTAGACGGTAGTCATTTGTCAGTGGTAAAACAAAAGAGTGTATTTTTAAGTAGAAAGGTACCATGAAAGAAGGAATGATGCTGTGTAATAAAAAATATATATATAACCTTGACCAAAAGAGGTTTGGCCTTTGGCCTTGGCTGACAATCCGCTTCAGGGTGGGAGCCAGCCACACCAGAAGACCAACAATGGGACTCAGAGGGGGGCTTTGGGTCACACAGTATCAGCATGGTCCATTAATGAATCAGTTACGCTTATGAAATGGAACCCCAATGACGACTCTGAACACCGAGGCTCCTGTGAGTTTCCCTGGTTGGCAGTACCCTGTGCACACCGTCTCATATCGATGCTAGGAATATAACACATTCTGAGTCCACAGAGAGAGGACAACAGAAGCTTCACCTCTGCTCCTTCCTCAGACTCTGTGCTAGAAGCCTCTTCACTTGGCTGATTTTAATCTTTATCCTTTACCTGTAATAAACCACAACCGTGAGCATAACAGCTTTCAGTGAGTTGAGTCCTTCTAAATAATCATCAAACCTGATGGTGGTTTTGAGAACCCCAAAACTTGCAGCTGATGTCAGAAGTGAGGGTGGTCTTGCCTCACTGCTCCCTCTAAACTCTGGAGGTGACTCTCACAGTTGGCCTGAACACTTAGATGCTACAGCTGAAGGGTCACACAGCAAGTTGTCAATACCGACCCTGGACACCGGCTTTGGGGCCAAAAAGGGATGTAATGAGTGTTTAGACCTTATGCTCTGCTCTAGTGTTTAACTTTGTTTTTTTAACAGAATAAGCAGGATTACTTTTATAATTAAAACATTATTTTTAAGAAACATAATCCCAAAAAGCTGCTTTAGGAAAATTACCTTGCAGAGCTGCCCGACATGAAGTGGAGCAGGGCAGCTCTCAAATCATCAGGAAAACTACTTCCCAATTCATCCCAAACATTAAGTTCCTATGTAAACTTATTTCTAGTCCCATTTCTCAAATTAACGAAAACTGTATTATTTATACCACTAAAGAATCCTAAGAGTTTCAGTAGGTATGTAGAAGTCAATCCATACTTTTGACTTAATCAAGACTAAGTTCCTTTTAGTACTTTCGGTCTCACTGAGACGGCCACTCTGTTCATACTAATGCTTGGCCTTTCTAGAAGATTTCTGCTTTTATAGCAGCAGAGCTGTAACAGTCCAATTTGCACACTGTAATCTGAGGCAGGCTCTGAGCCATTAGTAGTGAAATACTTCTTCTTTTTTTTAAGATTTTATTTATTTATTTGACAGAGATAGAGATAGCCAGCGAGAGAGGGAACACAAGCGGGGGAGTGGGAGAGGAAGAAGCAGGCTCCCAGCGGAGAAGCCTGATGTGGGGCTCGATCCCATAACGCCGGGATCACGCCCTGAGCTGAAAGCAGACGCTTAATGACTGCGCTACCCAGGCGCCCCAGTAGTGAAATACTTCTGCACTCACTTTACCCTCTTTGCTTTGAGCTGAGACATCTGCATAAAAAGTTCCCATGGTTGTTTAATGAATTCTTGAGGAAACCACCTTTCAAGATAGTCTTGTTCTCCTCCCTTTCTCAACTCAAAAGTCAAGGTGAACCCACCAGTCTAACTCCCCAAAATACACAACCCAAGTAACTTCAATAACTCGAACCCTTCTATCTTCCAGGATGTTCAAGAAATATAATTTAACATTTCTGTTCCATCCCATTTTTTTTTTCAAATATCCCAAGAGCCTTTCACGTTAACCAAGTTCTGACCTCCTAACAGAGTTAACAAGGTGACTTTTTTAAAGCTGGCTTTAGGTAAGTACAAGTTGTAAAACAAGGTCAAAAAGATTAAACTTGTCATCTGTGAGGTGAAGTGTTTAGGAAGAAATAGCTACTGACCCAGATTTCTAGACCATCTGAGATAGGAAGAGTAAAACAGATAAATACACGTGCAGTAAGTACATACACCACGCAGACTCACTGCACAAATGGTCAGTAAAAAAGGCTACAAGCCAGCTACCTAAACACTCCTATTTAACTACCATCATAAAATAGTTATTTACAAGCTAATAAAGTTTGTCCATCACAGCAAAGAGACTTAGTTCCAGCAGCAATGACTCCTCGGGAGAGATGAACCTTGGCTGCAGCAAGAAGAGATGCAGACGTTGCCCTGACGGCTGACCTGATTGTCCGAGATGCCCTGTCCTGCAACCCCCACCCCACCCCAGAAAGGCCACTGACGAGGGAAGGGAAGATAACCAGGTAGATGGGCAAAGAATAGAAGAGAATAGTTCAAACTTTTTAAAAGGAAGGGAAGAACAGGAGCATTCGAGAAGCCACGGGCGATGTTCAAGAAAGCCCATCGTAATACATGCCTATAAACCACTCTTTACAGCTTACAGTAGGGTTTTATAGTCACTCTCTCTTTTGGCCCTAAGAACAACCCCGTTGTTAGTTTACTAGAGGGAGAAACCGCGGCCCGGAGAGCTGGGTGTCATGCCCAAGGTCAGGCAAAAACCTGGGGCTGCAATTCGGGCCCGATTCCGAGAGATCAACGAAGGAGTGACAAGGAGACACCTGGAAGGGAAGTCGAGCGCAGGCACAGAGGTGGCACAGAGGTGCCCCCGAGGAGCTCGAGAAGGTCGCAGGTGCGCGGCGGGTGGAGGAGAGGCGCAGGGGGCCGAGGGAAGGGCAGCCGGGGACCGGGAGTGGCCGGGGTCCGGGGCGTGAGCAGCCTGCCCGGCTCCAGCCCGGCCCAACCGGCCGCACTCACCCGAGGCCCGGGCGGGGTCGCCCGGCGCTGCGGCTCCTCCCGGCCCGCGGCGGCGGCGACTGCAACGGCCGAGGCAGGGACGCATCATGCGGCCGCGCTCATGGCCGGGCCGGAGCGGGCCCCGCGGCTCGGTTCGGGTGGGTGCCGCCGGGCCGGTCGGAGAGAGGTTGCAGCCGAGCACACACGAGGGCGCGGAGCCCAGCCTGGAGAGCCCGGCGGCGCGAACCCCGGAAGTGAACCCCACGAGGTCAGCGGCACCGCGCTTGCGCAGTTCCGGCCGCGCCGCTGCCGGCCGCGGAGAGGGTGCTTGAGGCGATTGGTGGGGACTGGGAAGCCGGGATCCTCGCGGAGCCGAGAGTCTTGAAGACTAACAGTTCCTTGTGAAAGGCGGCTTTTACTCGAAAGCTCCTCTCGCCAAAATAAAGGGATCCATCCAAACTGAAGTCCGGAAGAGAAAGGATGGGGGCTACGGGCTGGCGCACAGTCCAAACCGCGCCGTTAGGTTGTCAAATTCGGCAGAGCGTTCGTGTCCAGGCGCCGAAGCCCGCGGTGTCGTCTCAGAGCCAGCTTTAGGTGTGGCTTGTACGGTGTGTGGAGCGAGAACTCCGAAAATGGGGAAATAAAGGAGCGGGAGTAGAAGCGACTGAGCCAGAAAGCACGTGGGGAAAAAGGGGGAAGCGCACCAGGCTGGGGATTCCTGGGCTGCGCTGAGCCTCTAATCCCCTCCCCGAGCATCCCAGCGATTCCTTCCAGATGCTAAGTCCTAAGTGCTTTGAAGGTAGACACATGTTTTTTATTTCTTTGTTTTTCCTATAATATTTGGGACAATGTTCGCAGGTCTGGGAAGTAGGTGCTCAGTTAGTGTTTGCTATTAAACTGGTTAAGTACTCGCTGAATTGTTTTAAGGTTAACGAAAGCAGTGATTACAGCCAAGGGATCTATCAGCATCTCACTGTCTGCAAGGCATCTTCTCACCATTTACCGTTCTTGCTTCCAGAAATTCTTATTCCAGCTAAACTTTTGGAAGTAAGGAGTGCATTTAAAAGTTTAAACTTTTGTACTGTACCTTGTACCTCTTCATTCAAAGTGATACTGTGTATGCATTTAGTCACCTCTCTCTGAGGCTCCTGTCTCCTGCTATCTTTGCTTTGGGATTTGTTTCCACGAGGGAGGAAAGTGAGTGAGGCCTTCAGTCAGTGATCAATGCTTTTTGCGCTGGCTGAAAGAAAGGATGGTTATCTTTGAATAACGCCAACACCGCAAGTAGCCCTATATTTGGGATATCCTTATGAGCAATGTTAAAACAATAGGTCTTTGTTTTTTAATTTTTTTATTTTTTGAGAGAGAGAGAGGGGTGGGGGGGTGGGGGGCAGAGAGAGAATCTAACTATCTCATGACCCTGAGATTAGGACCTGAGATCATGAAATCAAGAGTGGGACGCTTAACCAACTAAGCCCCCAGGGGCCCCAGAATGGGTCTTTTTTTTTTTTTTAAAGGGTTATCTCAGACAAACATAAACACATGTCAAGGATTTAATTTAACTCACTAATTAATGAAGTATGTGAGATGATATAGTTGGTTCAGAGATAAATCCAAAAGGCAGACATATATCTAGGCAGTCAAGAATGCTAAAATGAATTTGCTTAATAGATGCAGAGCTGGATTCCAGTGGGGGAGGCAAATCAATTGAATTTTCACCAGACAAAATTGACTTTATGTCTAATATCTATGGATAAGAATCATTTGCATTGCTATCAGTTCTCTGCAACCTGTAAAGTTATAAAAAGCTTAAAGAAAGGAGAAGACCCCAGGGAACCAGATAACCCCGCAGGGTGTGCCAGACCTCTGGTTGTTCACCGAAGACACCTAATAATCTTTTTGACCCATTTCAAAGTCTTCCCCAAAAAATGAAGAGTGGAGGGATCCTCACCCCCATGATTCTTCATAGAGCCCCCACACTTGTGTTACCTGTGTCTCTTAATCCTGGTGTAGCTTGTTTATTGTAATTTTGAAAGTACACCCCTTGCTATAGGAAATGGCACAAGAAAATCATTCATTAAAGTGTTTAACAGGGACAGCAGCAGTTGACAAAAACAACTCTACTGTTAACAAGGGTTTTCATCTCTTTCTCAAGAGAATTGGTATGTTTTTTAAAAAGGCCTTCTGCAAGTCATTTCCCCTCTCCAAGCCTCAGCTTTTGTTTTTGTCTTTTTTTATCTCTAAAATGTGAGATTAGATTTGATTTCTAAGGTTTCTTCTTGTTTTAAGACTGTGGTTCAACCCAGAGCTGTTGTTTTTTTAACCTCTCCCTGATTTCACTGAGGCCCTGGGAGCAGAAAACCCATTTCTCATCCCCTTTGCAGGGATGGGAAACATCCTATGTCCAGGGTTAGTTCCGTTTATCCTTCAGGAGCTGGTTGCCAGCTCACCACTCATCCCAGGAAGCAGCCCTTTTAAAGCAGATGCTCTATTCAAACACGTGAAAAGATGCTCGGGCTCATTCAGAGTAAAAGGAGTAAATGCAGATTTGAAGGACAAGGAGATGCCATTTTTCACTTAATAGATTGGCAAAGATGAAAGTTTGGTAATACTCTGTGTTGGCACACAGACTCAACTGATGCAATTGTAAATTTTTTCATCTCTTTGCAGAGCAAGATAGCAGTATGAACCACAAAAAATGTAAGCATACATGCCCTTTGACCCAGCAGTCCCCCTTAGGAATTTATCCTCCAGGTAGACTTAGGCACGTGCACGAAGCTGTTTGTGCTTGCGTACATACGGTAACATGCTGTAGAAGCAAAAAACTGGCAGCGCCCCATATGCCTGTGAATATATTCGTAAATTATGTTGTACACACAATGGGAATCCTGTGATGTACAATTGTAAAAAAAAACGTGAGGCCGATTTTCGAGAATTCAAATGTCTGGTCTTCAATGTATATCAGGTCTGTTGTGTCAAACTGTATATTCTTGTGTAAGAAAGCAGAGTGGGGAGATATATGTGTTTATATGTACATAGAATATCCCTGGACAGATACACAAGAAATGGGTCTGTAACTTGCTAATTTTGTTTAGCCACGTATTTATTTTTAAATACATGAAAATATGATGAGATGAGACAGTACACCCATTGGCAAAATACTCAAACAGGTACTTCGCAGAAGGGACTATCCAAAACATGAAAAAACGCTGTTTTTTCATTAGTCATCAGGGAAACGCAAACCTAAATCACAATGAAGTATTTACACTCCCACTAGGACATCTAAAATGAAAAAGCACCAAGCATTGGTAAGCATCTGGAGTAACTGGAACTTCTGTACACTGCTGGTGGGAATGTCATTATTCAGTTGTCGTGGACAGCCGTTAGGCGTATCTGCGGAAGCTGAGCATACGCGAACCTATGTTCACCAAAAGACACGTGCTAGAATGTTCAGTCACCCCGAACTGGAAGCAACCTCAATGTCCATGGCCGAAAGAAGGAATAAATAGTGTATATTCATACAGTAAACTGCTACACAACAGAAGTCACCTTCTCAAATACATGCTGGGGTAAAGAAGCAAGACAGAAGACCGTACATGCTGTATGATTCCATTACTAAAAGGTTCGGAATGGGGCGAAACTGATGTTTGGTCTGGGAAGAGAAGGCAGGGCAGTGGTGACCAGTGAGGTAATAATACTCCGTGTCTTGATCTGGGTGCTGGTTGTATGGGTGCCCACTTGGGGTCAGTGCATCCAGCCAGGTGCACTTAGGATTTGTGCACTCACTTTCAAGGTCAACAGTGGGAAAGAGAGAGAGGGACGCTTCCAAAGGTTGTACAGTGGAAAATCAGAGGTTTCTTCTGGAAGGGTGTTTGGATTGTTCCTTATTTTTTACCACGGACTTTGTGGCATTGAAGCAATGGCCAGAATAGGGAAGCGAGAAAGCTGACTGTCTGCAATGCACGGTATTGGACAAGGCCCAGGGAGTCTGGAGAACTCGAAGTGGTGTGATGTGTCCTAACTCCTTTTCACGGGGCCACCTCGCCTCCCGCTGTGCGTAGAGCCTGCTGGAGCACCATGGTCGTGCTTGGTGGAGAAGGTGTATGGCTAGTGGACGTGTATGGAGGACTTACTGAGGGCCGCGCTCTGGGCTTAGGGCTCTGTGTTGCCTCGAGAGCTCGCTCATGCCCTTCAGGAACTTTACTCAGTGGCATCTTCCTCTCTGGAACCCTATCTAAAATTTCCCTCTCCCTCCCATTCCCGTCGCATTTCACTTTCCCTCCCTGCTTTGCTCCTTGTCACATCTCAGCTTTATTTATTGTGTGTCTTTCACTTACTCTGTTGTGTCCCTGGCTTATAATGCAAGCCTCATGAAAGGCGGGGAGTTTTGTTACTCTTGTTCACTAGTGCTTCCCCAGCTCCTGTCGACCCATACATATGCACTGAATGAGTGAGTGGTCACACTGGGTGGCCCCTTTGTAGATGAAGAAACAGGCTTGATGAGGTTAAGCAGTGTGCTCAAGGTCACTCAGGGGAGGGGAGAGCCAGGATCCAGACAGATCTGTCTTCTTTGTGGCTTCCATACCCATAAACTCACTTATCCTCATAGCCCTATGAAGCTGGTGTGATCCTTTGCACAGCTAAGGAAACTGAGGCTCAGAGTGAAGTGATTGCCCAACAGAAGCAGAGAGCACAGCTAGTCTGCAGACCTCCTCCTTGTCTGCGTATGAAGATCCTCTTCTTTATCCTGTGCCAGAATCCTTCTCGAAGGAGCCAGAGGCCAGGCTGTATACCGATGCAGCTCTATACCAAGCCCTGATGGCTCGCTTGCTCCTGCTGCTAAAGGCCCCATCAGGAAGTCTCCTGGAAGCAAGGCCCTGCGCATGTCTGCTCATCTTCTTGTCTCCTCCTCCCCAGATCCTGGTCTTAAACTCATGTTGGGTTTTCACCAAGCATTTAATGATCTACTCTGTGCTTGGCCCCTTGCTGGGTGCTGCAGACACGTGAGTAAGCAAAACCAGACGAAGTCCCTGCCCGTTACGGAGCACAGAGACTAAGTGAACAAGTAAATAAGCGCACAATTACAAACAGGTGTGTTCCTATAAAGGAAAAGGACACGTGGGATGAAAGGTATACCTGGGAATCCGGCCTGGCCTAGGGGGTCACATGGCTTCCTTTCAGGTGTGATAGGTGAAGGACCATGGGTATTTGATAAGCAAAGGGATGCAGGGGATGGAGATAGAGGGTTCTGGGCAAAAGGGTAGGTGGGGAGGCCTTACAGAAGAGAGCAACATGGATCCCTGGAAGTTCTGTAAGGGGCCAGTGTGTGGAGGGTGAGGGGGTAGTGAGGACACTGGGCTGGAGAGCTTGGAAGGGCCCGGCCCAGCATGGCCTGAACAACCGGAAGGATTCTGGCCGCATCTGAGGGGCAGTAGGAAGCCACTGGAGGATTTGGTCACATTTGTGGTTTCTAAAGGTGACTTTAGCTGCTTTGTGGGGAACGGAACTGGAGAAGGGCAAGGACAGATGCAAGGAAATGTCAACTAATACACGTCGACAGTCATCGAATTAGAGCACTCAGCATTTTGCATTCAGCCTAGCATTATCATTACTGGATGCTTAGCCACCGGGGGAAAGTTCATTGGAAAAACAGGGTATTTAAATAGTCTACAAGTATCTTTCCCACAGATGACTAATTATTGACAAAGGGGGAAAAAATACCATGACAGTAGAGAAATATGTCACCGTCCCAGCCATTGGTCAGCAGCGTCGGCAATAACGAGACAAACCGGTGTTTGTGCCTCCTGATCTGATGCGCTGAGGACGCGCACCTGTGCGGCTGCCCACACCGCGCTCCCTGACTATGGGGGCAGGCACCGCAAGCTCCACCGAGAAACATCCTAGGAAACAACCAGCCTGCGCTCTCAGTGTGCACCGTGCCTGGAAGGACACAGAAAAGCCGGGAACTATTCCAGCTTAAAGGGGCTGCCTTTGAAGATGGAGGGAGACCCCCCTCCCCCAGCCAAGGGATGCTGGAGGCCCCCGGAAGCTGGAAAGGCAAGGAGGCTGTCCTCCCCCAGGGCCTCCAGAAGGAACGCAGCCCTGCTGATACCTCGATTTTAGAACCTGACCTCCAGAGCTCGAAAATAGTAAATCTGTGTCACTTTAAGCCACAGCATTTGTGGCAATATGTTACAGATGGGGAGGGGAGAATAGGCACGGTGGGGAAGCAGAAGCAGAAGTGATGCTAAGTCACGTCGCCTGGTTGATCTCGGAGAATTGTTTTTCGGAGCCATCCTCTAGTCAAAGTATTTTTAAATATTGACTCCGCTATCCAATAAATTTTCTATTTCTCCCACCCTTTCTTCATGTCCTTTATACAATATCACGAGATGCCTCAGCAAATGCTGAGGTATCTGTTGGATTCCCCTACCTGCCCAGAATCTTCTTTCTCAGTTCCCTGTGCTCTCCACCCCAGGAGCCGGGTGGGGCTGATCCAGTTACCCAACAACCTGGCCTCAGAGATTGGCTCAAGGGGATGAGCGCACGCCCAACATTGGTCCATTCAGATCAAATCCTAGGACTTTTGCTGGAAATATTGAAGGACAGAGTCCTTTCTTCCCCTGGGGTCACAAGTTGAAAGGACATATGTCTGTTGCTCCTGGAGACCACCTTATAAAGAAGCACCTAATCCTAGAGTGAAGCCAGCTCCGAGGGAGGCAGTCAAGTAGGGGAGAGAGACTGAGTTCTGATGATATCATTGCCACCCCTGGAACTCCCTGGGCCAACCCCAGAATTTAGGTGAGTTATGTGAGCTAATATATTCTTTTTTTTTTTTTTTTGAAAAACCAGTTTGAATTGAGTTCTGTCACTTATAACTGAAAGAATCCTGGTAAATACACCTCTCAGGCCCAAATACACTATTTCTAGCATATTTCCTGATTTAGCAGTCTATACATTTCACAACAGAAATATGGTTAACCTAGCATGACTTGGTCTTTGTCATTGGTGCTTCCTCTTCTCAGGGGTCACAAATATTTTTTGTGAGTCATCTGTCCTGAATATTTCCCACGCCCAATGTCCAGTTCAGTGGCCTGTGGTTTGCAGAACTCTCCCCCACCCTTTTTTTAATGGCCACATATCTGCCTCTCTCCAACCTTCTGGCAAGGTCAGAAGACCTTTTCTGAGGCATGGAGAGGCAGGGTTCAGATGAATCTCTTGAGAAATGATACTTTCCCTGAATGGGATCTGACCCTCAATGAGCTCACATTTTCCAGTTTTCCTGAACAGTTATCACCGGAGTGATGCCACATTCACTCACTGAACTAGGTGAGGAGTTCCTCCAGCCACAGATACCATCCTGTTCCCATAAAGTCCACTAGGTGGGCTCGGATTCTGCTGGAGGCACCAATGGCATGCCCACCTATTTGTAGTGTCCGTTTAAGGGAACGAAGGCTACCCTACACTCCTTCCCTTCCTGAGTTCATACCAAACTTGAAATACCCTGAGACCCAGCTTCTCATATATCATGGCCACACTGAGCTGGTCAAACAAACCTGGAATGGACCAGAAGCAGCTATGGCACCAAACACCCCATAACCCTTGTGGATTAAGCTCCCAGCTTCTTCCTTCATGTTATTTTCTTAAACTTTGCCAACCAAGTCTTAAGTTGCAGAGGTCATCTTTGCAGGGACCAGCAGGTGCACTTGGGGCACAGGAAGGATGCTTGGTCATCAATCCATGTCGCCTTTTTTCCTAAAAGGGGCAGAACTCCATATCATCCTGTGTAACTCCTAGGACTTCAGAGAGCCTGCAGTTTTCTAAAACTGACATCTGGCCCTATTTCAGATCGCACTACATTTATTTAGACAGAGCATTATTTCATACAAGCAACCACCAGGAGGAGCACTGGAGCTCTGTGATGCCGCTGTAGAAACAGATTTGGAGAATGTGAGCCCCCTCCCTGGGATCATATTCTCTTATTTTGCTGGTGCTAGAACCGTTTGACAAAACCCCCAAATCATTGGGAGTGGGCGTCAGTTTACGTTTCTATACTTCCTCTAGAACTGTAAAAAGCTTCCATAGGAGACACGCCTATTTTTTTTTTTTTACCTTTATCTTTTCTTTTCCTTTCTTAATTTTAGAGGTGTGGAAGAAACAGGAACCGAAAGGCCTGAAAGTTGTTTATTGCATTTGCTGAAAAGATGCAGACTGGCCTAGAACTTTCGGTGCAGGCGAGGTGGGATCTATCAGCTTTTTAAGATTCCCCCTTTCAAAAAATAAATCAGGCCTCGGATTGCCCTTCTATACCATGCTTCCTTGCCTGACTTACTTTGAAAGTGTGTTCGTTAACGTCAAGACTTCACCCTATCCCTGGAATAGGAGGGCAGGAAATAGCAAAAGACATCCTTGTCTTCAAGGTGGAGAGACACTCAGGGCCCGGAAGCAACAGAACCGGCCTTATTCCCCGGCTCCCGGCGAGGGCTCCCCCACGCCTCCGGACCCAAATCACCAAATCCCCCTGTCCTGTGCTCACAGAACGGCCCGCCCCACCCAACTGTTCCCCGGGGGAAC
The DNA here is from genome assembly GCF_017311325.1 of Ursus maritimus. NCBI lineage: Eukaryota > Metazoa > Chordata > Mammalia > Carnivora > Ursidae > Ursus > Ursus maritimus. The sequence continues at coordinate 4,004,489 of NW_024424341.1, read as the reverse complement.
CCTAGTTCTGAGCAGATCCAGGAAACCGGGTTCCACGACTTTCCGTAACAACAATCCACGGGAGCTGTCCGAGCGTGCTCCCGCAGACGGCGGGACCATACTTCCCGCCCGGGGACAGCCCTGGTACCGAGAGATCCGGGACGGAGGCCGGAACCCTAACAGCTCCGGCCCGAGCAGCCACCCCGCCCCGTCACGTGCCCGGCGCTCGGGCCGCCCTCGTGGGGAGGGGCGGGGCCAGTCTCGCGCCTGCGCAGGCGGGGCCGGCGGGGGGCGGGCACGGCCGCCTGACTGACAGCTTGCGCGGCTGGCGCCTCGGAAGGACCCGGCTCTCAGGCCCGCGCAGTGGCCGCAGCGCGGAGCCCGAAGGCAGCCGCTCGCTCCCGGGTCCGACCCGCCGGCCGGTGCCCGCCGCGGTGAGAGAGGCTGCCGCCAGCGCCCGGGAGGGGGAAAACGCGTCACTTGTCGGGGCAGCGCGGAGCTCTCCGAGGGCCGGCGGGTGAGGGGCCGTGGGGTGGAGGGAGGGGGCCGTGGGATGACGCGGGGTCGGGGGTGGGGGTCGGGGCCTTGGAGGCTTCTGCAGGGTCCACGCGAGTTGGGGGTGAGGAGGTGGAAGGGGATCCGGGAGCCCGCGGTGTGGGGGGCAGTGCAATACCTGGGGGGG
>NW_024424341.1:3888318-4003818 GCF_017311325.1 Ursus maritimus | reverse complement strand
GGGGGGGATGGATAAGGGGTCCCCACCCCCCGGTGGCAGATGGTGTCGCCAAGTGGCTTTGGGATGGAGGCGGCTCCTCAGTCTTGGGGGAAGAAGAACCCTCAGACTCCTGGAAGGGCATGCTGGGGAGAGGGTGCCTGGAACCAGGTTGGGAAAGACATTTGCCAAGTCGTGCTCTGTGTTCAGTCGTAAGTTTGCTGCCTCTCTGCTCCTGGGTGGCGGACGGGTGAGGTATGGGGTGAGGGAGAAAGGGCTCTGGACGGGGTACCGCCCCGTCAACTCTGCGGGTGCCTTTCCAGGCTCCCCCATCCTCCGGACGTCTCAGTAAGCAGAGAGGTTTGCAGAGGGCACAGCAGCACGGGCGCCCTGTTAGCCGCTCCGTTTAGAACAGCTGGTTTAGGGTGGACCGGTCCTGTGGCCCGGGAATTGGAAAGGGCAGGATTTGGTCTTCCTGGAGCTGGATGCATTTTCCCGCCCATACCGGGTTTGCACTTGCCTACGTTGCACCTTGATTGGATTTCAGAGAACGACTTTGCAGTGGGCTCTAGCCATGGCCACCTCCTCTAACTCTGTGGTTAAGTGTGGGGCAAGGGTGCCGACCTACAGACCGAGCAGGAACTTACCTCTCTGCTGGCACAGGTGACGCGCCCTGAGATGTGGAGGTTGTGGCTGTGGTGAGTCAGTGGTAGAGGCTCGCAGACAGCTGTCAGGGGCCAGGCTGCCCCCCAGACCATTGTCACCTATTGCTAATGTTTCAGAGTCATTTCAGGAGAGGGACCCCCTCCGGGAACCGAAACCAGAGCAGCCAAGATATAGAACAGGGAATTAAGCAAAGAAAAAAAAAAGAATGATTTTGATTGGTTATGCATGAGCACTCCTCCTTGGGCTCTTACACATTCCCGTTTGGAAGTTTGTTTTGTCTTTGTTCACAGTCTCTCCCTTCCACTCTCACTTGTTTTTATGTCCATTTTGTTCAGAAATAGGAGTGCTTACGCATTTGAAACACAGGGAGAGAAGCTTTTGAGATCAGCTCACAATGAAAAAGTTGACTCAGGAGATTTTCTTTTTCTATAAAAGAAATGAAGATGACTGAGGACTCACACATAGGCACTCAGTGATTATGATTATCTCTATCCTCTTGTATGGTTCTGGGATACATTCCCATGTTTTTTTGTAGTGTGTGTCTTTTGTATGGCCTGTGTCAGTTAACGTGAAGTTGTGGTTTGTATTATTTGAGAATGTAACGAGTAAAAGCAGTGAAAAGCTACTACTGGATGACATGAATAAATCATAAACCTTAAATAATTTGCTACAGGATTCCAGAGAGTAGAGAACAGCAATTCTCTTTGATGACCATTAACTTTGGTTCTTCAGAGGTAAATTGCCTTATGGTGACCCCAAGAGAGGACGTCTTTTAGGACAATCCCAAGAAAGGTTTAGAATGGAATGAGTCGTGCTATATGCCCCCCCCCCCTTGCGGCTTCTTCCCTCAAAAAAAGAAAATAATCAGGTTTAAAGAAACATCAAAAGCAACCTGGGAAGATTAAAAAACAAAAAAGTCATGCAAATTCAACCAGCAGCAGGAAAAATACACAAAGGGAGGAGTAAAATCCTGTTGCTCATAATAACGCCTCACTTTACATGACAGAGTCCTTTACGAAGGGCTTGTGCACAAAATCTCAATTGAGCTTCACGATAAACTTGGAGTGATAGGTGATGTTAACATTCCCATGTCACAGATGAGAGGACTGAGGCTAAGCGAGTGCCCAGAGTCGCTTAGGCCCTAGGGGGGAAGTGAAATGATAAACCTAGCCATCTGGTCTCAGCCAGATGCAAGTCTGTCATCAGCCTATGGAATGGGATGTGGGAAGGCTAGGACATCCCAGCGCATCCAAGGACGCCAGGGCTTCCCCAGCATCCGCTCCAGAGCATTCCTCTCTCCCACCACTTGCCTCTTCACTAAGTCAGCTCAGCTCCCCAGTGCAGCTGCACCTTCACCACTTCCCCCACCCAAGCCTGAGAGAGTCTGCGTCTACTCAGATTTGTTTATCCGTCTTTGAGAAATCTAGTAGGAAGTACAATTGCAAAGAGCCTCTTGCTCAATTGCTCGGTGTTTCTAAATAGTCTAGGTGTCTTTAGCTGTGACGCAAGAGAGCAAAGCAGTTCTAGGGAAACATGTCCTTAGAGTTTTCCTTGTCCTCCACCCGGAAGAGCAGTGTGGTGGTTGTGAAACGTGGGGAGCTGACCCAGTAGTTTTGTTTATTGGATGCTAAGTATTCTATACGTGGCATTGTCTGGATTATGGTGACATCTTTTTTTTTTTTTTTTCTCCAAACGGGACACAGCTGTTCTCATTAGAGAACACACTTTGATCCCACTTTCTAGATCTGGGCATCCAGATCTGGAAAAGGACTTCAGGGGGGACGTTATCTGAGTTGTGTTTCAGTGGGCAGTGGTACAAAACAGAATTAACAGCCAAGACGATCTTAGGGCACAACAATGCACGTATAGATCTGAATGAGAGCGATGACAGTTCCAATCTACGACTCCATGCTTAGAGTATTGTGTTCTTTTCTGGACATCACATTTAAAGAAGACATAGAAAAAAATCAAGAATATTCATTGGAAATTACTACAGTGGTGAGTGAATTATAGCTGGCAAGCCTGAGAATCTGAGGAGCCACGGTCACAGAAGGTTCAGGGCTATCATTAATAAACTTGCTGCGTAGTGGCCCAAGAACCAAAGGATGCAAGTTATAGTTATGAAGGCTTTAGTTTTTTTTAAAGATTTTACTTATTCATTTGAGAGAGAGAGTGTGTGTGTGCACAAGCAGGGGGAGGGGCAGAGGGAGAGGGAGAGGCAGATTCCCTGCTGAATAGGGAGCCCAACACGGGGCCTGATCCTAGAACCCTGGGATCATGACCTGAGCCAAAGGCAGACACTTAATCAACTGAGCCAACCAGGTGCCCCGGGAAGATGTTAGTTTTAAGAACTTTATCATGTCAGACTAATCTTTTAAAAACTATGGGTTGGATCATACCTCTCCCCAGTGGCTTCCCAGTACTCTGGGGATTGAATTCAAACTTCTCACTGTGGTCTACTTGGGGTGCTATATGAGTGCTAGCTGACCTTTCTTGTTTCTCCAGCTTCATGAGTTACCACTCTCTTACTCACAAAAATCCCACCTCCTTCTTATACCTTGAACACATCCAGTTTCACTCTGCCTCGGGGCCTTTGCACTGGCTCTTCCTTCTGCCAGATTTTCCCTTGGCTGGCTCCCTGTCATTCAAGTGACTGCTCTGATGTCACATCCTTAAAACTTAACTAACAACTAAAATAGTTTCTTCCTGGTCCCCAACCCATGCACTTTATTATACTATAGTGTTTTATTTTCTTCATAACAATATCAGAAATGATCTTCTTTGAGAAAGCTTTTGTTGTCTGCTGCCCATTTACCACGGTATCTATCGGCAGTGCCCCAAAGAGTGCCTGGCATATAGTAGGTGCTCAATAAATATTTGTTGAATGAATGATTTTAATGACAGACCTTTTCAGAGATGGGAGGGATTGCTGTCTTGGGAGATACCAAGTTAGTTTTCTTGTACCGGGGACAGTCAGACGTAGGCTGACTAGCCAGCCATTGGGCAAGACACTTTAAGCACTAGAGAGATAGGAAAACCAGATAACTTACTGTGCTCGTTTGCGGGGGCTGCTGTAACAATGTACCATAAACGGGGGGGGGGGCTTAAGATGACTCCGTTTATTCTCCCACAGTTTTAGAGACCGGAAGTCCAAAGTCAAGGTGCCAGCAGCGTTGGTTCCTTCTTAGTTCAGAGGGAGAATTGTTTGCTGCGTCTCTCCCAGCCTCTAGTGGTCTCCAGCAATCCTTGTGTTCCTTGGCTTGCAGCCTGTATCCCTCCAGCCTCTACCTCTATGGTCACATGGCCTTCCTCTCCCTGTGTGTGTCTGTGTCTCTGTGTGTGTGTGTGTGTGTGTGTGTGTGTGTGTGTGTGTGTGTCTTTTCTTCATATAAGAACACCATCAAATTAGTTGTATTCCATTATGACTTTATCGTAATGTAACTAATTACATCTGCAGAGACCCTGTTTCCAAATAAGTTCACCTTCACAGATTCTGGGGGTTAGGACTTCAACATATCTTTTTCAACAATTCAATGTATAATACCTTCTTACTTCAGGGTCTAGTGACATTTTAAAGGGAAAGACTGGCAGGAGGTGCTGGGTTCCCTTTAGGGATAATAACATGGATTTGAGTATTTTGACATAAAGCATTGTGCTCTTTACAACTTGCAAGGTAAGTGGTGTCAAAGTGAGGAGGCCACGGGTCCAAGCAATTGACTGACTTGCCCAAGGTCAAGAAGACAAGATGAGTCTCCTGCATCGGATTGGAAGGCCTATGGCCTCTCCACAGTCCTCCACCCCCGCCTGTTAGCGGATAGGTCTTACTAGTGGCGCAAGCCCAGGGTGGGATGCAGGATTTGTCTGATGGCTCTGCGGGAGCCCTGGAGGGATTATTTCCTTCCTCAGCGGTTTGCTTTACCCTGGCCTTGTAGTGAAGGCATGGCTGTCCCACAGTGAAGTAAACGGTGCAGGCCTGACATCCCCAGCAGGAGGCCTCATGTGGCCAGCTCTGACAGGCGCTAGAACCTCAGGAGAAGTTGCATTTCCCCTTGTTGGGCTTTCCCAGTGATTCAGAGGGGCTTTTCCATAAGGTTTTAAGAGTTCTGGGTTTCGGTGTCCCAGGTTATGACCCGGAAAAAGTACTGCTGATGTTCCAAGAATGAACCATCCAGGAATTCATGGGGAAACTTTGTATTTTGGGGGCTGGGGATAGGGGAGTGCATGAGAGCAGGGCAAGCTGCCAGCGAAATATCCGAAATGATTTACACCTTCGCCTTTGAGACCTTTTCATTTCTGACTCTGTTAATATCGCCTTATCAAGGGAGATAGATAATCCCTCCCTTATTTAATGTGATGAATTTTTGGACAAGCTAATACATGCAGATGGTACAGAATTCAGATGATCAAAAAAGATGTCCAGTGAAGAGCAGTTCCTGTGTCTGCCTTCCCTGCCCTCTCCAGCTTCCCAGTCCCCTCCCCAGGGGCACCCATCACCCCCAGTTTTCCTCTGTCTCCTTCCAGATCTGCTGTCCCCTTTAGTGCCCCTGAGTGCCACCTCCCCATACACACACCTGGGGGGCCGTGCTTACATCCCTGCTTTCCATTCTTCCTTCCTGCTGCATTTTCAGAACCCCTTCTGTGGGGACCTGATGGGCCCATGAGTTCCCATGTGTAAGGAGCTGATGGCAGTACGTCTGCCAAGAGTTTTATGTTTGGAGGGAAGGTGCTCAGAAGAAATGAGTCTGTGATGTAAAATGTGCGGCTCTGAGGCCAGAGGGTGAGGAAAGTGCTCCCATTCCTGGGGTGGTTCTCAGAGTCCAGTTCCTTTAATGTCAGGGTTAGCCCTGACAGGAGGCAAGCTGGGGGAGCATTCTGGGGGAGAAAAGTGGGGGCGGCGGTTGTGCTCCTGTGGGGGTGGGGGTTGTTGCTGGGACGGGTCTTGCTGACTGGCTTTGCTCTGCCATACCCAGCAGTGTGCTCGGCGCTGTCTGGGGTCATCACGCTGGCCCCCACAGGAACTCCCCTGCCCGCTGTCTACAGCTCCTAAGGGCCGCGTTGGCATGCAGCTCCAGGCAGCTTGTCTTTCTGTCCCAGGGTCCAATCCCGGTCCCCCTCCGGTCGGGGGCGGTTCTCATCTTTCCTTGTTTTAGGTACGGTGTAGGGGTCCCCGTTAGAACAGCAGCTCCTTGGCTCTCCAAGGAAGAGCGACTCCCGTGTGGCCTGTGTGTGAGGTTGGTGCTGTGCAACAGAGCAAGAACGTTACGTAAGAAGGATCTGCCTTCGTCCTCAGGGGTTTTCTGGGCTCATTCCAGAAACATTCTCTTGCTTCTCACAGTCCAAGACGAATGACCGCGATTTGTTCCACCGTACGAATAATCTCCAGCAACTGCTGAGGGAAATGGCAAATTTGGAGGGGGGGAAAAAGGAGAGAAAAGGGGATTTTTTTTTTTTTTTGGTTAATTACTGAATCCACTTAGGAAAACACCATATTCCTCGGTGACGTCCTTTCATAAGCCAGGTGTGTGTTCTGAGGCATTTTCCTGGCCTTTGCATCGCAGCCAGGCATGACTCAGAGCAAATGACTCACCAGTGGCAGGAGTGACCAGTGAGCGAGGGGAGAAACGAGGATCTAGCAACAGTGGAGCAAATGGCAAATGGCAAATACCAAAGCAAATGAGCTCCGGGGCTCCTGTTTGCGGACACTCTTGAGTTAGGGCTTGTGGGGGTGAACCCAGGAGGCTGAGATGCAAAAATAGGGCCCAATTAAAAGGGCCGAAAGCCTCATGAGAGAAGAAAACCAAAGTTTGAGTTAATAGTAAAGGAGCAAGAATGAAGTAAGTGCATTACGTGAGGCCAACACAGTGACAAACCTAAATACCTCTAGTTTTAAAAACGTAGTTAGTGTGGTGGTACAAGGAAATAGGAAACCAGTTAACAGAGGAAAGCTAGGCCAACACCCTCCCTGCTCTGCGAGGAGGCAGGTTAGCTGAACTTCATTAAGCAGCGGGATGGCTCTGAGAATCCCGATGCTCGATTTGGATAATCACTGGTGCCTAGGTGGCTCAGTCGGTTAATCGGTTAAGCGTCTGACTGTTGGTTTCGGCTTAGGTCGTGATCTCACGGTTGTGGGATCAAGCCCCACATTGGGCTCTGTGCTCAGCGGGCAACCTGCTTAAGATTTTCTCTCTTCCTCTCTGTCCTCCACTTTGTACTCTTTCTCTTTCTTAAAAACAAACAAACAACACCCCCCCCCAAAGCAATAGCTTCATTTACCTGCTCTTGTGGTGGAAAGAGGTATTATATATAATCAAAATTTTAACGGAAGTTGAATTAACTAGACTTATCTATCCTATGGGAAAGAAGTAGCATCTCTGATGTCATCTCCTATCCTCTTTTTGTTTTTAAAGATTTATTTGAGCGAGCATGCGGTCTCTCTCACACTTTCTCTCTCAAAATGGGGCGAGGGAGAGAGGAAGGAGGGGAGAAGCAGACTCTCTGCTGAGCACAGAGCCAGATGCAGGGCTTGGCCCCATAACCCACGAGATCACGACCTGAGTAGAAACCAAGAGTCGGGGGCGCCTGGGTGGCGCAGTCGTTAAGCGTCTGCCTTCAGCTCAGGGCGTGATCCCGGCGTTATGGGATCGAGCCCCACATCAGGCTCCTCCGCTATGAGCCTGCTTCTTCCTCTCCCACTCCCCCTGCTTGTGTTCCCTCTCCCGCTGGCTGTCTCTCTCTGTGTCAAATAAATAAATAAGATCTTAAAAAAAAAAAAAAAGAAAAAGAAACCAAGAGTCAGCTGCTGAACTGACTGAGCCACCCAGGCACCCTTCTTGTCCTCTTCTAAGTAACCCTGCCAGCTGCCCCGGAGTGGCCAAAAGCCTGAGGGGTCCCACGAGGTTGATGCCTCCCTCCTGGTGGTCCTGCTTCTGTTCTTGCTTGAATGGCAGTCCTCTCCCCACACAACCAGCAGAGTGTAGCATCCTGGTTAAAACATAGATGAGATCATGATGTTCCCTGATGCAAACCCCCATGCTCTCCCATGGCTCCTGGGATGAAATCCCAACCCCTTAGCTTGGCCTTCAAGCCCCTGCCTTGTGCCTGGCCCGCAGCCCAGTCATCCTCAGCTCCTTCCCTCCCTCCCCGTGTCTCCCCGGCGGAGCCACACTGCCTCACTGTTGCTCTAATGGACCAGGTTCATTCCCACTGCAGAGCTGTGAATTTGCCATTTCCTTGGGCTGGGATGCTGGTCCTCCAGATGGTAGAGTGACCCTCCCTGGCCTCTCAGGCTGGAGGAGCTCCCCACCTCCATCTGGTTTCTCCAGCCCAGCACTGCCCAGTGGAAATATGGGGTGAGCCGCACACGTTGTATTAAGTTTCTAGCGGCCACACTAAACAAGTAAAGAGAACAGGCAAAATTAATTTTTATCATGGATTTTATTTAATCCAGTATATCCAAAATCTTATTCCCACATCTCATCAATATAAAAATTATTAATGAGACATTTTACGCTCTCGTTTTGTGTTAAGTCTGAAATCTGATGTGGTCAGCGCAGCTCAATTTGAGTGAGCCACATTTCATGGACTTAATAACCATGTGTGACAAGTGGCTACTCTGTAGAATAGCGCAGCTCTAACCCATTTGTGCTTTTATATTATTCACGGCACTTATGATGGACTGTAATGATTCCTTGATCTCTTTGTTCTCTGACTAGAACATAAGCTCCCTGAGGGCTAGGCTTTTGTTTGTCTTGTTCATCTGAAACAATGCCTGGCACACTGAAAACACAATATTTGTTGAATGAGGGAGCAAACCTATGACAGAATGAACACCACATACTCTTACAATTCCAGAGGCAACTAAGTAGCCAGTGACATTTCGAGCCTGTTTTAATCAGAGGAAATCAATGCACAAGGTTTCCTGTGACCAATAATATTAACTGTTTCATATAGAGACTTATATATTGTCTACAGTCTCTTGTGAGTGCTTTTTATTGGATTTTTTTGGAGGGGTACAATGATAACCAAAGAGAGAAGGGTTTTCACCGGGAAGCACTTAACAGGATTGAGATTGTTCGGTGTTGTTTGCTGCTGGGAGTTAATATAGATCAGAGATTTCAACTGGGGGAAGCATCCAGAGACGTTTTTTTGTGTGTGTGTGGTTTTTTTTAATAAAAGATTTTATTTATTTATTTGACAGAGAGACAGCTAGTGAGAGAAGGAACACAGCAGGGGGAGTGGGAGAGGAAGAAGCAGGCTCCCAGTAGAGGAGCCCGATGTGGGGCTCGATCCCATAACGCCGGGATCACGCCCTGAACCGAAGGCAGACGCTTAACGACTGAGCCACTCAGGCGCCCCCCAGAGACGTTTTTGATTGTCGCAATTTGGGGGTGCTTCTGGCATCGGTGGGGAGAGGTGGGAGATGCTGGCCAGCATCTTGCTGTGCACACACAGGGCAGCCCTGCCTGCGAAGAATGACCCAGCCCAAGAGCTGACGGTGCTGCTGTAGGTCAGCCCTGCCCTAGACCAGCGTGGCGCCCACCCTGGTGGCGTTTCTGAGTCGCCTCTGAGAACGTCAGGAAGGTTATTAGTCTCTGGAACCTTGACAGGTTTTGTTCAGACCCCATCTTTTCGTTCCCTTCTGTCAGGTTAAACCTGTCCCTGCTTATCGGTTCTTTTTCTAAAAGGGGAGACTGAACAAAACTGCCTTCAGCTAAAGCATTTGAGAGGAAAGAAAATTAGCTTTCCTTTTAAAGTGGGAGTTAGAATTCTGCAGGGAGGACATCTGGAAGAGCCTGTGTCTTCAGGGCCGCAGATCAATACACTTGAAGCACCTCCTGAAAGCTATTTCGTTACCTTCTGAGCAAAGCAGCAGCTGAAACTGATTTCTTTTCAGTTACATGCAAGGAAACATCTGCCAAGTAGCTTTAAAAAAATCCTTATTTACACTCCAAAGCAGGATTGGAGCACAGAATTATGTGCATTTTAGTTCTTGTTATACATTAAGGCCCCCAAAATAAGAGACTTCGGCTCCCACGTTACTGGGGGTAAAAAAAAAAAACCGAGTGATTATGTATGTTTCGATTTTCAGGTTTTGGGGAATACAGTTGACTCTGGAACAGCAGGTTCAACGGGTTTGAGCTTCACGGTTTGCTTCTATGCAGATGATACAATACAGTGTCATAAGTGTATTTCCTCTTACGATTTTCTAAATACTGTTTTCTTTAGCTCGCTTTATTGTAAGAATAGAATATGTAATACACGTAACATAAAACACATGTTAGACTGTTTACATCATCGGTAAGGCTTCTGGTCAACAGTGGGTTATCAGGAGTTAGGTTTTTGGGGAGTCAGAAATTATATGAAGATTTTCAACTGCGTGGGGGGTCACCCCCCCCATTGTGGTTCAAGAGTCCGCTGTACTTGCAAATACAAACTGAAGGTGTACCAGACTGGGCGATCGATGCTTGTTATCCCTTCCGACTCTCGAGCGAGATCTCCGTGCGTCTGCATCAGCGGTGTGCAGGGTGTCTACTGCCGCTTCCTGCTGTTCTCTCTGCCAAGAGTATCTTCCCTAGTCTGACCGGCAGGCTTCTACTAGATTCAACCCGAAGAATGTAGTCTTTAAAGTCTCCCCCAGGGCAGAATGGAGTGCTCCTCCTCCTGGGCTCCCACTGACAGCTGCATCCTGGAGTTAGAGTCCTTGTGACGTCGCTGTGATCATTTCCTCGTATCTGTCCCTCCCGCGATCACATTGGGGAAAGGAAGGCACGTACCCTGTTGTTCTTTGTACCCCCAGGACTTACCACAGTCCCCACTACATGGTAGGGGCTTAATACATGTTTGTCAAACGAATGACCTGAACTGTAAAAATAACACCTTTCACCTGTCCACATTGGTACTGCCACCATCAGAGAAGAAAAAAGCAGCAGCAGCCACATTCTTTGGCCTAGGGCAGTGACATTCCAGAACGTGGCCCTGAGCTGGAGATGACAAACCAGCCCAGGGACGAGAGTGACCATTTTCCCTGGTTGTCCTTTACCCATTTGGTGATGCTGTGGGCAGAAAGTGTCGGCTCTAGACGCAGCTGTGTATGAACCACTGTTTGACTTTGCTGCCTTGACGTCACCCTGTTACTTTGCTGCTCTGGGGCTCACAACTACGTCCATGAGTCTGTGCCTTTCCCCCCGAGCTTCCCTCCCCTGTCCCATTTTTGTCTGTCTGCCAGCCCCCTACCACTTTCCGGAAATCTGAAGTCTCATCCAACTCTAACATCATGGGGTTTTATTTGAGTTGAACAAGGTCTAGAATTATTTAGGGGTAACTGTTTTGTTCCCACTCCTTTGCAGGCATCTCCTTTATTAGTGTTATTTCTCGATCATTCCGAGTTTTTCTTTTCCCCTTAGGCAGTGAGTAACGTCTGTGAAAACCTAGCATTTGTGGGTGACCAGTGCTGAGATTTGCTTGGTGGCCAATCTCTACTGAAAAAGGAATTAGGAAACCTCTTTAAATGCTTGTAGTCTAAGTGTCTAAGTCAGACGTTGCCTGCATCCCCCCCACACAGGAAGACCCCAGGATTGCGTCTTCTCCCGTAGAGATGGGTAAGAGAGGGTGAATCCACGGCATCTGTTTGGAGGGTCCTTATCCATACCCCAGGTTCGCACAGATACCTGTTTGCGTTACTGCAAGACTGTGGCATCCAGCTCTGCTTGGTCTTACCCAGACTCTCACTTGGCTCTCTGGCTTTGGACAGCTGTTTAACTTTCCCAAGCCTTAAAGCTTTTTTCAGCCACAAAATGGGGATTCTAATAGACCTAGCCCACATGTTACGGGAGACTTAAATCAGGTTTTTCATATAGAGCATTAGCTCGGTGCCCAGGGTGTAGTGAGCATGAATGTTAGTGGTAATTACCATTTCACTATTAAAAAGTATTAAATGATAGTAATAGTTAGCATTATAGGATAGAACAGCTTGGCTTTCTCACACCACCGCATTCACCAAAACAGCAGTAGGAAGCAGGGACTTTGCCCTACGAAAGAGCACGTAACACCGGGAGCACAGTGGCACTCAGGTGTGGTGGGACAGCCCACGCATGCATGGGAGAGGAAGGAGCAGCGACTTTTGAGATGTCTGAAAATGGCATCCTTTTATTCAAATACAAACTTGTAAGGGGAGAAAAACTTTAGAAAAATGTGATTGTCTATAGCTTCTAGAACGGGTGGTATACAAATATTTAAAATGTTTGATAGAAAGACCTGTCATGTCACATCTAAGGCCACCTGGCAGAATTGCTGATGCCCTGTCATGAGATCCAGCAGGGAGTCTCCGTGTGGGTGTGCGTGCGTGCGTGTGTGTCCATCCCTCTCTTCTCCTCCATTTGTCCTTCTGTCTCTCTCTGTCTCTCTCTGATCATTGCAACAACCTAGCAGGGATGGTCTGGCCAGAGGCACTTGGTGAAATAATCCTTTCCTCCATGTCATGTGTTGGGGGATTCTGAGTCCAAAAAAAGCATACTTGATCTCTTAGGTTAAAACTGAGAGTCTGGAATGGGATCTGAGGAAGATACTCATACGTGCTCAATAAAGGAACAGCAGTTGGGAAATGGGGCAAATCACTCCAGGAAAGAAAACAAGCAAAGCAGGCCACGGAGGTGGTGGGGGCCCGGAAGCAGGTGTCCTGGCTCCTTTGCTGTCCCGGCAGAGGAACCAGGAATGTCCTGTCTTGGTTCTCTGGGGCCTTGGTGTGTGACTGTCCCTGGCCCAGGCCACCCGGGGCGGAGAGACAGGCTGACGACTGGCAGAGGTTTGGTCAGGCTGTGGCAGAGCAGGGAGAGTGTGACCCCCACCCCCACGGCCGCACTGCCTCCAAAGACCAGGGCACTGCCCTGCATGGCTCCCAGCTGTTCTCTGTTCTCTTGGCTTGGGTTGTTCTGCCACGAGCCGATTGTGGTGACATCTAATTGCCTGAAATGCCTTACATGGACTTTTGTGCCCTTAGGAAGGCCCGCGAATTTTTCATCTCTGTCTCCTTAAAACCACAGTGGCTCGGAAGGAAGGAGGCCCTGGTTACAGAAGGCTTGTCTTTTTCGCTCAGGGTCACTTGGTGAGTTCTGTGCGGCTCAGGGCCTTTGTCCAGTCAGTACTGAAGAGGCTGGATCCTCATGTGGGTTTGTAGGAACGAGGCGACCCTGTGCCAGCGTGCATGTCAGGGCTGGGGGCCCCAGGAAGGGGAGATGGTGGTCTCCTGTGTCACCCAGGCAGGTCACAAGCTTTCAGAGCTGTGACTCAGAAACGAGGCCCCTCGCTCATGGCCCCAAAGGGGGAGCTTTGACTGCATTCAGTTTATTGTGATGCAGAAGAGTGGGACCCCAACTTCACTAGCAGCTTTGGAGACAGTGTCTCCCCCCGCTATTACTAGGTCAGGAGGGAAGGAATTCTCCATTCCTAGTCGTGTAAATGGTCTGTAACCGTCAGAGATACACTTCTGGGCACATCTGTGGCATGACAGAGTGGAAGGAGAGGAGGACAGGACCGCCACACAGCTGGTCTCAGCTGCTCAGGGCTGTCGGTGAGCTCCGTTCTTTGGGGAGAAACAGTCCTGCTTAAGCAGATGCCCCACGCCCTTGTTTTAAGAATGTAACAGAGGGAGTTCTGAAATTGGGTTCCACTTCTTAATGATCCTAAGTCATTGTCACCTCAGAGAAGGTGACCAGGTTCTGCCCTGTGTGTGGGGGCCTGTGCTCCAGCCTGTTCAGGCCGCGTGGACGCTTGTCGCGTCCGATCAGCAGTCGGCTCAGGGCTCTCTGGAGCCCTTCTGTGTGACCAGCCTTGATCCTGACATCTAGCTTGGGCTTTTTGTACCCCTCTCGGGGGCAGGGCTGTGCTCCTGACGGGCGAGGCCCATCATCCAGGGGCATCCACTTAGGGAGGGGTCCAAAAGGAGGTGTTGGCAGGTGCTGGGTCGTGCTCAGGAGGTGAGCTGCGTTCTAGCTTCTCGGATGCAGGGAGGTGCTTCTCACTTCACGTTGGTCTTTGGCTATTTGCCTTCGTGTAGAGAATCTGGTAGGAGTCATGTCTGTGGGTTTCCCTCATTAGACCTTTCTCGCTGTGTGTCTTTTCCCACCATGTGGTCATGCCTGCTATGGGTGGCTGTTCTACCTGTTTGGGTTGAAAACAAAACTGACTTAATCTGGAGTGCTTTTTCCACGCATGACTCTCTCTTCCCTGTAGACAAAGGATGAAAAAAAATCACAGGGGTGCCTGGGTGGCTCAATCATTAAGTGTCTGCCTTCGGCTCAGGGCGTGATCGCAGAGTTCTGGCATCAAGCCCCACATCAGGCTCCTCCGCTGGGAGTCTGCTTCTTCCTCTCCCACTCCCCCGCTTGTGTTCCCTCTCTCATTGGCTGTCTCTCTCTCTCTGTTAAATAAATAAATAAAATCTTTTTAAAAAAAAGAAAAAATCACGGAAAAATTAGGGACTCTGGTATTGTAGAATTACCCACTTCTCTGCCTCCTTTCCCGCAAATGTGATGCTCGACCCTGCCTGACAAGAATTGGGACAGTTTACCCACGGGAAGCCCTTCTCCCCTGCCGTAATCATGTCTGGCCATTCTCTGTCCGCTGGACCCTCGATTGTTCTGTTTCCCTCATACAGCAGAGGGACAATTCCTTTCCCAAGAGAGTGGGTGTTGGTGCATGACCTGCAGAGGAGGGACAGCCTCGCTAGGGCCAGCACCGTCCTTTGAGGCCAGCTGGTGGCAGAGAGGAGATGGCTGACTCGGTTGCTCCACATTCTCCAGGGACCCACGTTCAGAACCTGCTTGTCAGGAAGGGTGTGGAGCTCCAAACAGACACCTGGGAGAAATGTGGACAGAGAAACCAAAGAATCTAGGGCGCGCTCCAGGCTGGATGATGGGTGAACGTCAGCCAAGCAGCTGGAGAGCTGGGTCTCTAGAGCCCAACTTTTTCTAAGAAAAGGGAACTGCCATTTACTTATCCCCTTCTATTTCTGGGAACTCGCCTGGCTGTTTCCACCTCTTCTTTTTTTTCTTTTTAATTATCCAATGGTAAAATTGACCTTTTCTTGGAGTACATTTCTATGAGTTTTAAAACATAGAGATTCATTTAAAAAATAAAACATAGAGATTCTTGTAACCACTGCTGCATTCATTTAGGAAACAAAACATTTTCTCCATCACCCCCTAACTCTCCTTGGAATCTCCCTTGTGTTCACACTCACCCCCATCCCTAACTCCTGGCAACCACTGGCACGTCTTATAAATGGAATCAGACCATAGGCTAACGTTGGAGAATGGCTTCTTTCACGTACCGCAGTGTGTCTGAGGGCCACCTGAGGTGTTACGTGTAGTAGGATTTTATTGCTGAGAGGTAGACCCTCGTATAGGTAGCCCACAGTGTGTATTCATCCACCTGTTGGAGGACATCGGGTTGCTGTCTTTGAGGATTACGAATAGAGTTGCTAGAAACATTTGTGTACGGATTTTTATGTGAACCTAAGTTGTTGTTTTTCTGGAACACGTATGTAGGAGTGGCATTGCTGGGTTGTATGATAAGTGTACGTTTAACTTGATAAGAAGTGACCCGAATCTCCTATGCAGAATTCCGAATCATGTCTGCAGATGCTCTACCGTGAAGGAGGTGGGGCGTCACCACCCACTCCTTAAGTAGGGGCGGCCCACAGTGAGGTCCTTCCGAAGAGCATAGGGTGGAAGGGGAGGTTGACAAAAGAGCGCGCTGCTGTGGGGAAGCCGGATAACCCTGCCCTCAGCCACGATCAAGGTCAGCAGTGAGAAGTACTGTCCATGGTATATGCCTCTGATACGACGTGATGACAGTGGTGCTTTACTTCTGGTCTTCCTCCCCAAAACCCATACCTCCAGTCTAGCCGGGAGAAAAATGTCAGACAAATCCCAGTTGAGGAGCATTTTACGAAATATCCGGCACATACTCCTCAGAATCGTTAAGGTCATCAAAACCAAGCGAAGTCTGAGAACCTGTCAGAGCCGAGAGGAGTCTTAGGGGACACAGTGACTAACTCGGGGTCCTGGAACAGAAAAAGGGCATTAGGGAAGAGCTGTGGAAATAGGGCATGGCTTATTAATATAAGATGTGGAAACTTGATGTGGGTTATGTGGGAATTCTCTACTATCTTTCTAACTTTTCTGTAAATTTAAAACTCTTCAAAGTGAAAAAAGTTTATTAAAAAACAAAACCAAACCCCTGCCAAACCGTTCTGCATTCCCACCAGCAGCATGTGAAGAGTTCCAGTTGCCCACCATCACCGTCAGCACTTGGTACTATCAATATTTTATTGTAGCCGTTTTAACAGATGTTTAATTGTAGCTTGTCATGGTCTCAACTTGCCTTTCCCCATTGGCTGATGATGCTGACCCCTTTTCACGTGCTGACTTACTATCCACGTGGTCTTTGTGCTGTGTCTGTCCTCCTTCCCCTTGTTAGTAAGTTGGCTGCTGCTTCTTACTGATATGTTTCAAGAGTTCTTTCCACATTCTGGACACAAGTCCATTGTTGGCTCTGTGACCTGCGGATATTTTTCTCCCAGTCTGTAACTTGCTTTTTCATTGGTTTAGCAGTGTTTTTCACACAGCAAAATCTTTGTATATCCAGTATATCAGCTTTTCCTTTTACGGATGGTGCTTTTGAGGTAATGTCTAAGAACTCTTTGCCTTGTTTTATCCTTGTTTTAAAAGTTTTGTGTGTCACGTTTTACATTTAGTCTGTGATCCATTTGACTTATTTTTAAATGAAGTGTGAGGGTTAGGTCCAGGTTCTTTTTACCTACTTCTCTCTCTCTCTCTCTTTAAGATTTTATTTTTTAGTAATCTCTCTACCCAGTGTGGGGCTTGAATTCACAACCCCACGATCAAGAGTCGCACACTCCACAGACTGAGCAGGCCAGGTGCCCCAGTCTTTCTCTCTCTGTCTCTGTCTCTCCATCTCTCTATCTATTTTCTCACTTTCTCCCTGTCTGTCTTTCTCTCTCTGCCCACGAATGTCCAGTTGTATCAACACTACTTGTTAAAATGACTATCCTTGGGCAACCCTCTTGGGTCCCCTCCCTCTTTGGGGGCCTTGTAGTCTGTCATTCAATAAACTTCACAATCGCTCAAAAAAAATTAAATGACTATCCTTGCTCCATTGAGTTGCTTTTGAATCTTTGTAAAAGATTAGCCGGCTGTACTTGTACGGGCTGTCTCTAGATGCTGTCCTGTTTCATTGATCTGTGTTTACCACCGGTCAACATCACACTGTCTTGACTACCATAGCCATCGTAGTAAGTCTTCAAATCAGAAAATGTGATTCTTCCAACTCTACTCTTCTCTTTCAAAGTTGTCCTAGCTATTCTAGTTCCTTCACCTAGCCATATAAATTTTAGAATACGCTTGTTTATATCTATAAGAAGAAGTTCTTCCGGGATAGGAACTGTGTGAAATTTAGGAAATACCAATTTGGGGAGACTCCATATCTTTACTGTGTTTGGTCTTCCAATCCTCAGACACGGTATGTATCTCCTTTATTAAGTCTTCTTTGGTTTCTTTCATCAGTGTTTGGGAGTCTTCAGCATACAAATACTGTACATGTTTTGTTAGATTTGTGCTTAAGTATTTACTTTTTCAAGTTATTGTAAATGCTATTCTGTTTTTAACTTCAGTTTCCAAATGTTTATTACTGATATGTAGAAATATGATCGAATTTTGTGTTAACCTTGTCTCTTGCAAACTTGCGAAAGTCACGTGTTCTAGGGATTTTTTAGAAAAAGATTCCTTTGGGGGACTCTGGCTGGCTCAGTCAGAGGAGCTTGCAACTCTTGACCTTGGGGTTGTGAGTTCAAGCCCCACGTTGGGTGTAGAGATTACTTAAATAAATAAATACTTAAAAAATAAATTCCTTAGGGTTTTCTATGTAGACAGTATGTCATCTGTGAATAGAGAGGATTATTTTCTTCTTCCCAGTGTTTTTTTCAGTACCTTTTGATATCTTTCCCTGGCCTTATTGCTCTAGATAAGACTCGTGTTGTACTGTGTCAATGGAAGTGATGAGAGCTAATATCTTTGCCTTGTTCCCAACGTTCTAGGGAAAGCATTCGGTCTTTCACCATTGTGTATGTCAGATAAAGAGTTTTTATAGATGTTCTTTATCAAGTTGAAGAAGTTCCCTACTATCCCTATTTGCTGAGAACTTTTATCATGAATAAAGATTGAATTTTGTCAAATCTATTTTGTTGTTGGATCACTCAGTATGGTCCTGTGTGTTTTCTTCCATGCAGCAGATCACATTGTTTAATTTTTGCATTGTATTCCCAGGATAAACTCTACTTGCTCATATTATTCTTTTAATGTGTTGCTGGAGTTGATTTGCTGATGTTTAACATGTCTACATTTATGTCCATGAAGGATGCTGGCCTGCCATTTTCATGTACTGCACTGTCTGTGTTTGACTTGGTAGAGTAATACTGGCCTCATAAAATGAATTGGAAAACGTTACCTCCTCTTGCAGTTTCAAAGAGAGATTGTGTGGAATTGGTGTTGTTTATGTAAAGGCTTGGTAGAATTTGCCAGTGAAACCATCTGGACCTGGAGATTTTCTTTTTGGAAGGTTCAAAACTATCACTTTCTTTAATAGTTACAGGACTGTATGCATATCCATGTCATCTTGGGTGAGTTTAGGTAGTTGTGATTTTTAAGGAACTGAAATTAACCATCTTTTTTTTTTTTTTAAAGATTTTATTTATTCGACAGAGACAGAGACAGCCAGCGAGAGAGGGAACACAAGCAGGGGGAGTGGGAGAGGAAGAAGCAGGCTCATAGCAGAGGAGCCTGATGTGGGGCTCGATCCCACAACGCCAGGATCACGCCCTGAGCTGAAGGCAGACGCTTAACCGCTGTGCCACTCAGGCGCCCCTGAAATTAATCATCTTATCTAGCTTGTTGGCTTTCTATGTGCCCTCATCATTCATTCATTCATTCATTCATTCTTAGAGAGATGAGGAGGGGCAGAGGGAGAGGGAAAGAGAGAATCTCAAGCAGGCTCCATGTGGGGCTCGATCTCATGACTCTGAGACCATGACCTGAGCCGAAATCAAAAGTCAGATGTTTAACTGACTTAGCCACCTAGGAGACCCTCTTGTCATCCTTTTAATGTGTACAGGGTCTCTAATGATATCCCCCTCATTATTCTTGATACTGGTGATTTGTGTCGTCTTTCTTTCTTCATTGATCTTGCTAGAGGGTTATGTAAGTTTAATGATCTTCTCTAAGATGACATTTTTGGTTGCATTGGTTTATTTCTCTTTTTTAACCTCATTGATTTCTGCTCTTTACTTTTCCTTTATTCTACCTTTTTGGGGTTATTTCGATCTTTTTCTAGTTTTTATTTTTAATTTTTTTAAGATTTTTTTATTTATTTGAGAGAGAGAGCTGGTGGGGGAGGGGCAGAGGGAGATGGAGAGAGAAACTCAAGCAGACTCAGCACTGAGCGTGGAGCCCCACCAGGGGCTTGATCCCATGACCCTGGGATCAGATCTGAGCCAAAACCAAGAATCAGAAGTCCAACCAACATCACCACCCAGGCACTCCATTTCTAGTTTTTAAGATAGAAGCTAAAATTATTGATTTGAGACCTTTGTTCTTATCTAACCTAAGTATTTCATGCTATAAATGTCTTTTTAAGCTCTGACTTAGCTACATTTCATAGACTTTAATTTGTTATATTTTCACTTTCAGTTGAGTACATTTTCTCGTGTTCTTTGGGACTTCCTTTTTGACTAGCGGATTGTGTAGAAGTGTGCTGTTTAATTTCCGAAGGTTTGAAGATGTTCCTGCTACGCTTCTGTTCATTTCTAGTCTAATTCCATTACGGTCAGAGAACATACTTTATGTGATTTCAGTTGTTGTAGATTTGCTAAGGTTTGTTTTATAAGCCATGATGTGGACTATCTTGGGGAATATTCCCTTGAAAAGAGTGTTTATTCTGTTGTTTGGTGGAATGTTCTGTAAATGTCAGTGAGATCCAGTTGGTGGATGTTATTGATCGACTCTTCTCTATACTGCCGATTTTCTGTCTGCTACTTCCGTAGAAGAGTAAGAGACGAATCCTAAAGTCTCCAGCTGGTTTTGTGTCTTTCTCCTTTGAGTTTTTTCAGATTTTGTTTCGTGTATTTTGAAACTCTGTTGTTAGGCACGTGCATATTTAGGATTGTTGTACCTTCTTGATGAATTGATACTTTTATCGTTATGTATTGTTTCCTTTTATTCCTAGTAATTCTTTTAGCTCCGATTTAAACTTTGTCCCTAACATAGCTTTTCTTTTTTTTTTTTTTTAACTTTCTTTTTTTTTTTTTTAAAGATTTTATTTATTTATTCGACAGAGACAGAGACAGCCAGCGAGAGAGGGAACACAAACAGGGGGAGTGGGAGAGGAAGAAACAGGCTCATAGCGGAGGAGCCTGACGTGGGGCTCGATCCCAGAACGCCGGGATCACGCCCTGAGCCGAAGGCAGACGCTTAACCGCTGCACCACCCAGGCGCCCCCCTAACATAGCTTTTCTAGCTTTCTTTTGATTTGTGTTTGCGTATTTCTTTTGTCTCTCCTTCTGTTGTTAATCTACTAATACCATTACATTTGAAGTGAATTTCTTGTAGGTAACATATAGCTGGGTTTTGTCTTTTTATCCATTCTGATCATCTCTGTCATTTAATTGGTGCATATTATACAATTTACATTTGATATAATTATTAATAAGTTTGGATTTAAGTCTACCATTTTATTGTTTGTTTTCTCTTTGTTCTGTGGAGTTTTCTGTCCTCTGTGTTCCTTTTCCTATGTTCTCCAGGATTATTTGAATGTTTTAGCATTCCATTTAATTTATCTATTGAGTTTTTTTACTCTACGCATACAGTTGGCCCTTGAACAACATGTGGATTGGAGGTGCCAATCCCCTGCATGGTTGAAAACTCACATAAAACTTTTGACTCTCCTAAAACTGAACTACTAATAGCTTTACTGATAATATAAACAGTTGATTAATACATATTTTTATATGTATCATATATTCTTACAATAAAGTTAGCTAGAGCAAATAAAATGTTATCAAGAGAATCATAAGTAAAAGAAAAGACATTACAGTACTTACTATATTTATTGAAAAAAAAAATCTTTGTATGAGTGAACCAGGCCATTCACACCCATGTTGTTCAAGGGTCAACTGTAGCTGGGTTTTTTGTTTGTTTGCTTGCTTTGGGTTTTTCAGTGTTTTCTCTAGTGATTACAATATGCACACTTAACTTTTAGTCCACTTAAAATCAATATTTGACCATTGCAGGTGGAAAGTAGAAGCCTTACCACCACATAGGTCCCTTTATTCTCTCCCCTTTGTGTTGTAGTTTTAATATATATTATGTCTATTTATGTCGAAAACCTCATCGGCCAATGCTATGATTTTTGCTTTCAATTGTTCAACATGTCTTAAAGAACTCAAGAGGAGGGGAGCAGTCTCTTATGTTTACCCAGATTTTCTCCTTTTCTTTTGCACTTGCTTTATTCCTGATGTTCCATTTCCTTCTAGTATTATTTCCCTTCTGTCTAAAGAAGTTTCTTTCTAACTTCCTACAGAGCAGGTCTGCGTAGCGAATGTTTTCACTTCACCTTCTTTCCAGAAGCAATTTTTTTTGCTGGATAGAGAATTCTATACTGGTAGTTGTTTTCTTTCAGCACTGAAACAGTGATGTCTCACCTCCTTCCAGCTGCCCCAGTTTTTGTGGAGAAATCTCCCGTCACCACATCCTACTCCTCCATGAGTAATGTGTCCCTTTTCTCTGGTTGCTTTCAAGATGTGTCCTTTGTTGTTAGTGTATCATGATGCCTGTGGCTGCGGATTTCTTTGGATTTAATCTTTTTTGTGTTAGCATTGCTGCTTAAGTCTGAAGGCTTGTGTCCTTTGCCAAATTTGGGGGGTTTCAGTCATTATTTCCTCACATTTTTTTTTGTATTGCCTTCTTTCTTCTCTCCTTCTGGGACTCTAATAATGACACAAATGTTACATCTTTTAGTAAATTGTCCCACAAATCCCCAAGGCTTTCTTCATTTAAAAAAACAACAAACATTTTTCTTGTTGTTCACATTAGGTCATTTTCATTGATCTGTTATTGTGTTCACTGACTCTTACTTTTGTTCTATTAATTCTGCTACGGAGCCTATCCAGTGGTTTTTAGTTGTCCAGTTACTGTATTTTTTTTTTTAAGTTCTGAAATTTCCATTTGATTCTTCTTTATATCTTCTGTTTCTTGGCTAAGACTCTTTATCATTCCCTTCATTCCAAAAACTCTTTACTTTTGGAGTATTTTTTTAAATAATAACTGCTTTGAAGTCTTAGCTAATTTCAATAACTGTGTCACCTTGGCAGCATTGGTGTCTATTGACTGTCTTTTCCCATGTGAGTTGATGATTTTCCTGGTTCTTTGTATGTTGAGTAATTTTAGATGAGTCCCGAATATTTGGATATTACATTATGAGACTCTGGACCTAGTTGAGATCCCATGGAGAAGGTTGCTATCTCTGTTTTAGCAGGCACTCAGACTCGGGGTCCCTACCAGCCTTTGCGGGCTTCAGCATCAGTGTTTTCAGAGCCTTCATGGTGCTCTTCAGAGCTGTCCCACGTGGCCACTGTGGAACCCCGGCAACGGTCTCTCCGGGACCTTAGCACTCAGAGTCTAGGGTATGCTGCAGAGGATTATATCCGTATATGCACAGCCCTGGGGTGAGCCCAGAAGCTCGTAAACAGCTTTATGGGGTTGTTCTCCTGAGCTCCTCCCTCTTCACAGCCTCCCCCAAACGTTCAGCTCCAGGGGACTCCTCCTCTTGGTCCATCAGCCATAAAGCAGGGGTGTTACTTGTCCTGCTCTGCTACACTCCCCTTAAACTTAGCTCCCTTCTGTGACCAAGCAAGTGGAGGATTGAGAGAAAGAAACCCAGTGGGGTTGTCACCGTCTTTGGAGCACAGCTCCTCCGATGGGAAGGGAGGGCTCCCTCTTTGGCCCCATCTGCTGCTGTTGTCACGGCTACTGCAGAGTCCCTGGTTGGCTGGGTACAAGAGAAGGAAAACCCCCGGGATTTGGCTCACTGTTTGTGAGAATCTGGGACCCCTTTCCTGCTCCTGAAGCATTACTGGCTGGCTTCCCCTGGAGCTCTGCTGTCTGCACGGAGGCCCACATCTGGGCGTCAGGTTGTGAGTTAGCCCAGGCAGGGGTCCTGGCCTGGGGAGATGGCAGACTCACCACCACTTGGGTGGTGTTTCCAGTTAGGTCGTCCTCACTCAGCCACCTGCTGCAGTTTACTTTCCGGGACGTCCAGTCTCTGCTCTGTTCACTCTGCTGGGTTTTATAGCCACGTGCGGTGGGTGAGGCTGGGTGGAGTGTTCTCACCCCATCATTCAGAACCACAAGGAAGCCAGAAGACATGTGTTTTAGAGGCATTCAACAAGAAAATCAGGATTAAACAAAGGAATGAGGAAGTCGGGATGTATCTGGTGCAGAATAGTGGTTTGTGCGGAAAAAGGAAAAGAAAGGTTGAAGGAGTAGGTAGGTGTTAATGGAAACAGCGGGCATGCAGGGTCCCCTAAGTGACTCATGGGACCCCTCCCTTGAGAGATTTCCTCACCCCCATCCTCATGTATCTGCCCTTACAGAGAGAGACGGGGCTTCCTCGGCACCGCTCAGGCTGCCAGACCCACTCAGGCTGCCAGACCCGCTCAGGCTGCCAGACCCGCTCAGGCTGCCAGGTTGAAGTGAATGTTTGGTTTGACTGTAAGCAAATGAGCTTTATTCCTCCTCAACACCAGGAGCGCTGGGAAAACACTCGTGGAGAAGCAGAGGAAGGTCTCTGTGCGTGAAGAGTCTGTCTTCCTGGATACCAGGTAGTCCCCAGTGTGCACAGCCTCATGCCAAAAAATCTGATCTGGTCTCGACAGAGAAGCTAACCCCGTAAAGTAAACCTGTCTCTCCTTTCCTCTCTCTCTCTCTCTCTCACTCACTCAAAAAAGGCCAAGCCTTTATTGCAAGAATAACTCTTGCTTTGCTAAGACTTTCTGAATGAGTGGCCTATTGATACCAGTAACTGTCGTCCTGAATTTCCACCTGCACGTGTCGACACAGATGAAAACAAAGACCGTCTGTAGATTGTAGAGCAGAACTTTTGAAGTGGCCTCTTTCTCGGGTCTCTGATGCTGATGCGATCTTCACAGTTTCCATTTTCCTGTTGGTTCCTGCCCTGAATGTTCTTCAAATGCCTGATTATTAATGCCGTTCAGAATTTGTACGTCAGCCTTTTTCGTTGCTCTGTTAGCTCATTGGATGTTGGTAGCAATGGGGCAGGGCAGACAGGATAGCTGTTATTTTTGCAGAGCTGTTATCACAGAATAGTTTAAGTCTTGGTTTTCCGTTTTCTACTTCATTTTCATGTTATATGGGTGTTGTCACGATGCCGTGTTGTCATCACTGCTGTGACACTCCGACAAACCTCTACAGTCAGTGCAGCAGAACTCACCCAAGTTCGTGTCGTCGAGAATTTGGGTTATTGTCACTTCTTCTGCTGTTTTAAATCATGCTGCCCGTCGGCTCCCTGGCCATGTTTGGGGTTATTTCCTTAGAATAAACTAGATACACTTTAAAAATATTGTCAAACGCGTTTCAACATTCAAGATTTCAAAAGAGCACAAAGGACCTAGAGAAGACACCAGCATAGCACGTGAACAAATTTCAGATTTCTCCATGTCGAAGGGCGGGGTTGAGGTGTGCCAGGAGATTTAGCCAGAGGAAGGTGGGTGGTGTGTACAGGGAAGTGAGGAAAGCAGTAACAAAGGCATGGGGCGCGTGTATGTGTGTGAGAGACAGAGAGCGCGAGGAAACCAGCCAGATTAAAACAGAAGTTGTGTCTTGAAGAGGCCGACAACCGAATGCTTGTGGCAGCTTGCTTTTGAATAGTGGCAGCGTCCCCTCTGCGTGTGGCCGTTGGAGAGCTGTGTGGGCAGCCTCGACCCACTCCAGATTGCAGCGCACCTTGACCGCCAGCCAGAGATGACCTGGCCTGCCAGGTGAACTGCATCCAGGAGGATTTGCCCAGAGCCTTCTCTCCCAGAAACACAGATGTCCAGCGTGCACACTTCACTGTGCCAGTGGAGCAAAGCACCCGGCCTGAAGAAAACGGGTGTTTGTTCAGTTCCATCCCTCCCCTAGGTTCTTTGGAGAGGGACCAAGTGCCAGGTCTTTTAGGGAGCCCATCCCACTCCACTGACTCAGTGTGGCTATCTCCATACCAGGGGTTGGAGCAGTACGAGTTTATTTTATCAAATTATCCAAAAGCATGGAAGGCCAAGTCAGTCTATACCCAAATTGAATCCAGCTGTCACCGAATCGTCAGCTGTGGCCTTCTTTTATTAAAGAAGTACAGCTGCTCACCAAGGGAGGGATGTGCTTTGCAGTAAATTCTAACTTGGTTATAGTGGCACCAACTCAAGAAGTCAATAGTGAAAATTAACGGGAAACACCTGTCACCAGATTCCTCCTTGTTGCCTCAAACTAGAGAGCTCCCCAGTGCACTGAGGATGAATGAAACATTAACATAGTGCAAAATGTACATCCAGATGCTTGTGTGAGGTGACTTTCAGTTTGAGACTTAGGACGACTTTTGAAGAACGAAGAAATTTAAAGTCTTAGACCATGGAGGAGCCAAGCCGTTCGTGGGCAACCTTAGTCCCCTTCTCTGCCTCCCTAATCCACCTGGGGCTAATAGAACTCCTGGACCCGTTGGTTTTTTGGCAACGTGGTGAGATGGGATTTGTTCTGGAGCCCTCTGCAAGCTCCACGAGGCAGGAAATGTGTCTCTTCCACGGCTCTATTCCCAGCACTTAGCACAGCACCTGGCCGGTCATCGTGGATTGAAAATCGACCCAGCAGAGTCACGATTCTGTGGGGAGGTCTTTGTGGACATCTGAACCCGTCTCACTCTCTGACCACACTGGGGAACCAGCAGATGGTCCCTTATCTCTTTTTCCTGTGAACTGTGGACGCTTTAGATGTTTCTTTCTTCCTGGAGGTCATAAAGTAGGAGTCCTCTTCGGATAGAAGCTTTGTAACAGCTGCAGTGGGGTAAAGCCCGCATTAAGCATCATAAAACATTATCTCAGAATGCCAACGGCACGAACCCTGGAGGTCCAGTGGCCTCTCCTGTGGATCACCCGCTGACGAGCAGACGTCCACCCTCTGCTTCCGGCGGCCCTGGGAACAAGACTGGGGCACCCTTCTGGTGGTGGAGACTGCTGCCTTGGGGGGCCTCCACCCTTAGACTCACTTCTTCCCTCTGTAGCCACATAGAAGTCTGGTCCCTCGGTCAGGTGCTCCTTCCTCACAAATTTGAAGACTCCTTTCCTGTCCCCCAAGTTACCTACTCCCGGTTTCTTCCACGTCCTCACCGTTGCTTGTGTGACATGATTATCAGATGGGCTTTCGCTTTCGTCTTTATTTTTTGAATGCTCTCCAGAGTCTCAGTTGCTCTCTCCTTGTTTCTTTCCTTTTTTTTCTTTTTTTTTTAAATGTCTTAACGAGCATTTGCATTTATTGAATTAAAATGCCCTCGCAAGTGTATAGTTTTTTCCCAAGCAAGGAATCCTCATGGGTTGCTTTAGACTTAACGATTGGGGAGAACAATGTGTGGGGCCTCTTGGACACGTGTCCTTGGTATTGCTGCCCTACGAAGAGCCGATCATTTCTTCCCAGGTGTGGTATTGGGCATAACGTGCTGGGAGCGGCCTGACCAGCGGAAGCAGGGCGGGGCGGAACCGCCGCTTCTGTTTTGGGTCAGCTCACTTTCATCAACGCAGCTGGAGGTCAGTTTGGGGTTTGTTGTTCATGTCAAATGCACAGACTCGTAGCGAGCGCAATGCCTCCCCCGTACTGGGCTTGGACGAGTTTGTGCCAAAGTGTCACACTCCCTCGCTAATAATTTGAGTTACTCAAGGGCAGAAACCACGTTACCCTTACCTCTTTGCTGCCACGTCATGCCTGGCACATGGAAGGTGTGCAGCAGGTGCCCAGTGAATGAGCAGCTTTACTGTCGAGAGCTGTCGTTTAAGACTCAGCCCAGCACTGAAGGCTGCCAGAGGCTTTTTGGGTCCTGATTGTGTCGTTCCCTGTGTTAACTGTCTGTCTGGCTTTAGATTCTCCACATTCTCCATCACCGTGTTATTTGCCTTCAAATTTGAGTGACTGAGGAAGGTGTAGCGTAGGGCCGGGACTGGAGTCCCTTGCCCGTTAGTGACAGTCTTCTTTCCCAAGGTGACTGCCGGGTAGTGCAGCCAAGCACCGTATTTCATCGAACGTAAGACCTCATCACCTGTAAGAGTCACCATTGTTTTATGCATAATGAAGAAGGACTAAACACTGCCATTTTACTCTCACACAATGCTTTCTTATCGCTTAGACTTTTTATCCTGTCCTTGTTGAAAGAACGCCTTTAGAATTACTTAGATTATTATCACGTATCACTCTGGTCCATTCCAGGGAGGAAGATGCAAGCAAAACAAGTTGCTCACGGTACTTCTAAAACTTCTTTACATTCAGAGACCCGTTCTTCTGAAGTGCAAGGGTTTCTGTAAAATATCCTCTCTGCCATCAGTGTGCTCGTTCTGGGGTGTCCTGTCCATGTCCCTTTGGGGAAGAGGGGAGTATCCGAGGAGGGCAGTAAGGAGGACTGATAATACTTCACTCCCAGGGAGGGGTGGGGGCTGCATGGGAGTATTCACTTTGTGAGAATTCAGGGAGTGATACAATTATGATTTATGCACTTTCTGAATTTATTGCTTTAATTACTTTGAAAAATAAAAGAGGGTCCACTCTTGTCTCTGCACAATGACAATGGACCATGATAAGTCTACCTAAGAGCGATAATGAGGCATCCCATTTCAGAGATACCAAAATGCAAAAAAATGGGTGCCTGGGGGGCTCAGATGGTTAAGCATCTGCCTTCGGCTCATGTCATGATCCCAGGGTCCTGGGATCGAGTCCTGTGTCAGGCTCCCTGCTCAGTGGGGAGCCTCTTCTTCCTCTGCCCCTCCCCCTGCTCGTGCACTCTCTCTCTCTCTTGCTCTCAAGTAAGTAAATTTTAAAAATCTTTTAAGAAATCAATAAAATGCAAAAAACTGTATTTCAGGCTGTGAAACATAGCATTTATAAATCTGCCTAATTTACACAATGTTCAGGCCACATTTGTCCATTTCATCCTCAAAGCTATAATGAATTTGCCAAGCATCTTACTAAAAGTAAACCCCAGTGTACAATTTGCACAGTATCCATTGGATCTGCGAGTGTGTAAGACACACACACAGTGCCTGGAGATGAGGTTGGCCCCGAGTGTGACCTTAGTCCTCACCACTTCCCTCTCTCGGGGCTCACAGAGCTGCCCTGTTAGTAACCACCAGATATTCCCTGGCACAGCTACCCCCCTTAATCTCTTCACAGCGTCTCCTGCCTTCCCTGCTAGAAGTGAGGTTGACACATTTGTCCCTGTTACATCTCCCCAGGTGTCATCTTCACTTCTCCAGAGATGAGAGATCGTGGAGGCTTCCCCTGCAAAGGCTGGAAGCTGTAATTCACCTGTGGCAGCCACACACTCCACACCAGTCCCCTCGACTGGCCTTGGGCTCTGGCCCCATTAAAGCCCTTAAGCTGGTGCGTTGTGCTGGGCTTTGGACTGACCCCGTGCTCCTCTTTTCCTGCACCTGCTGGTGCCCCTTTCTTACATGGCTTCCCTTCTCGCCGGCACTCAGCTTTTCCCTGCTCTGCCCTCTGAGTGGTCCCATGCTCTAGCTGTGCTCCTGCCTCATGATACCCAAGTGCATGTCTAGCCTGGGCTCTCTGGGGAGCTACAGCCATCCAGTGTCACATGTTTGTGTGCCAGGTATGTCCTCGCTCAGGGGAGCTAAGCGTTGTGTTGGGACAGATGACATGAGGATCTGTGTTTGGGATCCAGGGTCCAGAATGTGGATCCCAAAGGGCCACGGGCACCCTTGCTCCTCTCCAGACTTCTACCCTGTGCTCCTCCCGTCAGTGATGTATTACAAAAGCCCACCTCTAGGAGGCCACCTGTGGACACATTGCCCATTGGTTTGAATGCCTTGGGAAGCCTTTGGTTTCAGATTTGGACAAGACTGTATTAAGTTACCCCCAGGGCCATACCACAGTGGTAGCTCATTGCATTCCACAGCCCGCCCCATCGGAAATGTCGGGACTCTCTGAGGCCACTTCCTCCCGGTCTCTATTTAGCAGAAATTGACTCAGCCTTCTGAGATTCTCCTTGCACTTGGTTGTGGTCTTGCTTCTTCTGAGCCTTAATCTCCTGCAGCCCTGTACCCTGTCGTGTGCTGGTGTCCCCTTCCTGTTGGGACAATAATTAGACCCTCATCTTACTCTCCCTACTAGGCATGCACTTTGTAAAGGTTGGGTCTGCAAACTACTCTTCTTTGCACCAATGCAGAAATCAGGTTTGTTTCAATTGCATTGTGGAATGTTTTCCTTGCCTCCGCGGTTACGTTGGAAGCCCACTGAAGTCAAGAATATGTGGTCTCCCTGTGCAGCCCAGCAGAATGGCTTAGGGCAGGACTTATCAACTTTATTGACTGGAAGGTCAGTAGTGACCCTACAGTTTTTCCTGCTTTCAGTTGTAAAAACATGGGCAGTGGCATTTTTTTTCTGACTGTTGTCCTTCAGCTGCTTCCTTCAGGGAGGCCAAGGGCAGTGCAGGAAGTGTGTGCCCGTGATTAGGACTGGGTGGGTGGGCCAGCTGACTTGGCAAATGCAGCCTGTGACCTGTGCTCAGGCTTTGAACTCTGACCTGGGAGATTCTCAAAACAACAGATATTGACTGCACAGTTCTTATGTACCTGGCCCTGTTCTGGCCCTGAGAACCCTATAGTGAAGAAAGCAGATGAGGCTGCTGGCTTGCAGGGAGCCTCTCCTGGGGGATTGCAGTCCTGAGGTCACTAACCCCGGGCTGTGAAGAGGCTTAGCCAACTAGAGAATCTCCCTGACACTCTGGAGTCAGAACATTCCTGCAGGATGCCTGGCTCAGATACATGCCCTTGTAGGGGGCTGCCAGTGTGTGGGAGCCAGGCATGCCTGCACATGGCTGCAGAGACGGGGCTGGGAGCTGCCACCATCCTCGCCGTGACGGGGGTCCCCCTGCAGCTGCCTGCGGTTCCACTGCTGTCCGTGTCTGAGGGAGGGAGCTAGCAGGACAGTCCTCTCCCCGCTGGGAACGGCAGCACGTGGGTCCTGTTTGGGTTATCACATTAGAACGTCAGCCCTTCAGAGTGGTTGATCTGGTGCTTTGCCAAAAGCCCCTGGGGACATGCAGTATTTGAGGGAGAGTGGCCCTCGTGGACGCATTAATTATAACGTCTCCAGGTTCGTGACAGTTCATTCTGCTTCACCGGGAACACCTTGTCTTCACCCTAGTCGTGTGCTCCGACCAGACTAACACCTGTGCTGAGCTGATTTAAGGTATGCCTTCAGACTTCTGAAGAGGCATTTAAAAATGTTTGTTTCAACATCTCTGTTTCTTTTATGGAGCCTTGTAACTTACAGACCTCATTAAAATAATCAGCATTTTTCATATGAGGACTTTCTTGACAATTTCATGTTTAACTTTAGTGTCTGAAAAAGTTATTCTGTAGATGAACGTCGGAATGAAAAGAATTGTATGACCCAATATGCTTCCTGATGTAGGAAAGAACATTAGGGTTCAAAGCCGGTGGCCAAGAGAGAATCCTTGAGATGTCTTTGGTGCAAAAAGGTGGTTTATTAAAGCAGGGGGGCAGGACCCGTGGGCGGAAGGAGCTGCACCAGGGTCCTGAGGAGTGGCCCATTATATACTTTCAAGCTGGGAGGGGGTTTGGGATCGCGTCAGTCCCTGAGAAATTTTGGAAGCAAGGTTTCCGGGACCTTGAGCTATTGTTGGGAAAAGTCATTTATTACCGTCTAATAAAACCTTAGTCATGAGACCCTTCAGATGTGTATCGGTGGCCTGTATGCTTGGGGGATGATGGCCAACACGTATCTTGGGGGGCTTAGAGATAAAGGAAATTTTCCAAAGGAATTTTTATATGTTAAAGTAGACTTACAGGAGCCTGGGGCTGGGGGCTGGGGGGTTGGGGGTCAGCTAGGATTGCCTTTTGCCCTCAGCAAAGTGTCCGCATGGGAGGCATTTGAGTCCCTAGAGGAATGTCCCTCTGCCTGTTTCAAGGACTTGTCAATGGACTATAGGGAGTAAGGAAATCTAATAATTTTTCTTCTGCCTTTGTTTCCCACATCACTTCCCTTTTTTGCTTTTGCTGCCAGGGAATTCCACGAAGCTCCTTGCCCAGCTTTGGGAGTGGGTGCTGGTGTTTTGATTCCACAGGCCTGTCGGTTGCCCTAGATCTGTGTCTGAGCCGCTGTCCGAACACACTGACATCTAAAAGGACAATGGTGACATTTCAGATTGGACACGGATTCATTCCCTGAAAAGAGTATTGCTTCGTAGCCCCAAATGGCCCAAAACTCTCTTCCTGGTTCGGAGGCAAAGTCAGCAGGTGATGAGCAGATTTGTTTGTCAGGAGCCCAAAGGCTGAGCTGCTCAGCCCCCGCAGAGGCTGATGAGAGCCCTTGTTGTGGTCTCGTGGTGTGAGAGGTTCTGAGTGACAGGAAGCGTGTTCTTACCAGCCTGGGCTAGTGAGCTCTGAGTTCTGGCTGGGGCGCTGGAGGGCCCGGCTGTGCAGAGGGGCTCAGGGGGCTTCCTTCAAGGCAGCTCGCCCCAGGCCAGCCCCCCCGGGGCCCTTCTCTGACTCTGCACTGTGGGGGGCGGGCACGTGGGGGGAGCAAGGGGTGTGTGGAGCAGATGACGACTGAGCAGGGAGAGCCCTGGCCCTGAGGCTGATTATTTGTGGCAGGCTGGGTGGGGGAGGGGGGATGTGGAAGCAGCTCCTCCCCTCCAGAGGAGAGGCCAAGAGGCCATGAAGCGAAGGGGCTTCCGGATAACCTTGGTGATTTACGCGTTCGCGCATGGTGTTCCCAGCCATGCCTTTCCCTACAAGATGATCGCATTTCGCTTTCTCTTACTTCTCCCTCTCCACCACGCCGACAGTTTCAATAGGCACAGTCTTCCTGGAAGCCGTCCATTATTATATCTCATAATAGCAGAACAAAACCAGGTAACAGTAACCTCATAATTGTTGGGGTTCACCTGTTTCAAGGCAGCCCTGGAGACCAGAAATCTCAGCCAAGGGTCTGTCTCCCCTCCTTCCTGCCAAACCCTGTCCAGCTGCCGTTAGGTCAACTTGAAATAAAACGCTCTTTGGGGGACGAGAGAAGGCTCTTCGGAGGGGGTCACTTGCATGTTTGCAGATGGGAGAGGGATAGCCAGGCACTCGGGACAGCAGACATTCGACCTCCCTCGGCATGGTCGCATTACAAGCACAAAGACGAGAAGGGAAGACACAAGTGGAGATAGCGTTTGTAGGTGTGTTCAAAATCAGTCTGATGGGGCTAATGACAAGGTGTGGGCAGGGTGGCTTCCTTCTGGAGGCCCCAGAGGAGACTCTTATCCCTCAAGTTTTCCACATTCTACAGGCACCTGAGTTTCTGGGTTCACACGCAGCCCCTCCTCCAGGTGCAAAGCCAACAGCAGAGCATTCATTGCTCCAGCTCCTGCCCTGACTGACCCTCCTATCTCTGTCTTCTAAGGACCCTTATGATTATGATAGTCCCCCCTGAATCATCCAGGATCATCCCAAGGCCCCACACTTAATCATATCTGCAAGGTCCCTTTGCTGTGTAAGGTCATGTATTTGTAGGTTCTGGGGATGACATGGGCACCTTTGGGGGACCACTATTCAGCCTACTACACCATTTGAGAAACTATTTTTTATTCCATTCTTCATTGGACATGGCCATTCTCTTTTCTTGTTCCGTGTTGGGTTTTGGGCACTACTTGCTTTTTTTACAATGGCAAGCTGCAGAAAATTCAGCTTCACAAAGGTACAAGGTCATAGAAAGGAATACAGCATGACCTAATAGTGAAACTGTGAGCTACTTTGAGCTAGTAGTTTGATCTGTGTCTGGAAGATGTCAAGTG
The DNA here is from genome assembly GCF_017311325.1 of Ursus maritimus. Lineage (NCBI taxonomy): Eukaryota > Metazoa > Chordata > Mammalia > Carnivora > Ursidae > Ursus > Ursus maritimus. The sequence continues at coordinate 3,970,980 of NW_024424341.1, read as the reverse complement.
TTGCTGTGTTTCCCTCAAAATATTGAAATATCCCCCCCACAGCACCCCTCTGAGTTTGCTCAGGTATCCCGGGGTGCCCTGGCACCAGTTTGGGAACTACAGCACCTGCCTCCCCCAGCTGCAGACATCTCATCTCTAAAATGGTAATAAAAACGCAGTATTGCCCAGCAGCTTGACGGAGTGGTCCAAGACAATGTTCTTGTGTATCTTTGTCCCTTCGAAAGTGTCGACTGTTCTGATAATATTAGCTTCAGTGTCGTCTCTCGGCCGTCTCGATATTGCTGTGACCGGCTCACATTCGGTATCTCCTCATGGGCCAGAGGACAGTCGCACCTCTCCGTAAGACCTGCCATGTAGTATCTCATTTATCTTGATAATATTCCCCATGAGTCTGGGAGAAGAAAGACTCACATTCACATTTTCCAAAAATAGAAACTGGTTCTGACTTAAGTGACTTTCCCGGGGCGCCTGGCTGGCTCAGTCAGTGGAGCGTGTGACTCTTGATCTTGGGGTTGTGGGTTCAGACCCCATGTTGGGTGCAGAGATTGCTTAAAAATAAAATTAAAAAAAAAAATGACTTTCCCGGTGTGAGTCTGAGTGCAGCTGGAGCCTGAGGCCTGGGCCAGTCATCAGACAAAATAGTCAAGCCCCATGTCCTGGAAGGCTGGGGCTTGTGGGAAGTTCCTGCTGCAGAGATACAGCTGGCCTCAGTTCCCTTGTCTGCAGAATGGGCCTGCCCTTCCTTGCACACTGCCCCACACTTGACCCAGAGTGAAACAAATGAATCAGAGTTCTGAATCCGGGAGGCCAGGTGGTGTTCTGACCTCACAGTTGAAAGGAAGGTGCAGATGTAAAACCCACCGGGTATATACAGCCACGGTACAGACTTGGGGGAAGGTCATTTGGTAGCACCCTTCATCAGCCTTAGTCACGTGCAGAGCTCTGACCCTGCAACCCCACTTCTAGAAATGGAGCAGCAGGGGAGCACCGAAGAGGTTGCTGTAGGTGGTCAAGAGCGGGGGCTTCGCGGTTGACGTGCGGTTGGGTTGTGCACGCTGTTGCTTCCTAGCTGTGTGCCCGGGAGGGAGTCTCCGAGCCTTGATTCACTGGTGTCATGAGACGAGGGACGAGCTGGATGGACACGAGTGGGAGCCAGCGTGTTAGGGACGCCAGGTGAGCGAGGCTTCACAGGCCCTTCTCTTTTTGTGGGCAGAGCAGCACATCTGATCGCTCTTGGAGACCCTAAATGAGAGGGAGTGGCCTGAGGTGGATGGCAAGGGCAGAATTACAGAAAGTTCCGGATTCTTGCCCAGGGAGCCTCTTCTGATTGCTCAAGGTCGACCCGCTAGAGAAGTCCTGGCTCTGGTTGCTCTGGGGTATTGGGGAAATCAGAGTTTGAGCAAAGCCCCGTGGGGATGTGGCTGAGCAGCTGCAAGAAGGCAATCTCCTTCCGAGTTCCTTCTGCAGCTGGGGCCGCAGAGGCCCCGGGGGGGGGGGGGGGGGGGGGGGGGGGGGGGGGAGGGTAGGGGAGGAGGTCAGGAAGCCTCCCACCAGGATGTGACCACCTTGGCCAGCCTCCCCCCCCCTTTGCTCCTGTCCTGTGCATGCTGCCTGTATTTAAGCTCCTCCCACAGGGGCCGGTCAGCCCAGACCCCAGGCGTGGCCGAGAAGCCCTCCCTGCACGCCTGGCCGACCTCTTCGTGAGTGGCACCCCTCGCCTCATCAGCCTCCTGGTTCCTGAACTTTCCAAAGTCATTGCTGCCTAGGGCCTCTGTGCAGACTCTTCCCTCTGCCCAGATCTCTCTCCTGTCAGAGGACCCTTGGGTCTTCTTGGAGAGTACTCCTTCCCTCTCAGCTCATGTCTGCCTTCCCAGCTCCTGGTCCAAAGAAGCCTTTCTCGGGGCTCTCAGACGTTGCCTGGAGACTCTCCGTCGCGCTCAGTGCCCCGCTGAAGTTCTTGTTTGGGTTTCCATTTTATTAACTGTCTCTTACAAGACCTCCCCCTGGCCTTCCCCACCCCCACCACCCCATCTCTTAGCCTGCACCCCCCACACATGACCAGGTACTCCTTACAGGCCTGCTCATGACTGCACTCCCAGCTGCTGGCCCGCTAGCTGATGCATGGTAGCTGCTCAGCAAATACTGCCAAGGGGTTCCTGGCTGGCTCAGTCAGTAGAGCACACGACAGCCCCACAGTGGGTGTAAAGGCTGCTTAAAGAGAAGAAAACAAATACTTGTTGAATGAGCAGGTGGGTGGTTAAGGCCTTCTGGTTATAGGTCGACTTAGAATTTTAGCCTAATTTGATTGGTAGAAACGCGTACTGTAAGGCCCAGGAAATGAATTGGAAAAGAACAATCGCAGGAAGGTTTGTTCTGCTTCGAGGCTATAGAAAAGCATTTTTAACATCCACGGTCTGTAGGTGCAAAGATCCTGCTGTGATCTGATACCCTGAGTCTCAGAGCTTGTGGCCCTGCAGTGGGTTCGGGACGTTCCTTGTGCATGGAACAAGGCAAAGGGATTGGGGCGCAATCCAGAGATGTGTTTTCTTTGGCCCGCAACATGTTTCAAAATAAATGTAAATTAGTTGCCAGTGTTGAGGAATTGGGAGGATTTCGCGTAGTGTGTTTCAGCCGTTCTTTGGAAAACGCTTTCGATCTGGAGTGGCCGGGTTTGCGCTCCTGAGTGTAGCACCTCGGTGGCTCTGCCTGGGGACCGTGCGCTTGGTTCCCATTGGGCCCACTTCCGCTGTGTTCTCTGGCTGGCTCAACATAAGTCGTCATGGGAGATGTGTGATCCTGGTGTGTTCAGAGTGACCGTCACCTTGTCCTGCACCGAGGCCCATGATTACATATCCTTCCTGAAGGAAGACGGTGGGGATACTTCCAAGGCCCTTACCCACAAACGGCTGCCTCCGCCTGGTGTCTCAGCTCCCTGAACAGACTCAGCACCCCTGCCTTCTCTCCCCAAGCAAGATGAGCTCCCTGGGCTGAAGGGGCTCAGCGCTGTGCTCTGCACACCGCAGCCCACGGTGCCCTCACCCACCCTGGCCAGGTTCCCCCAGTATTTCTTTCTCCCAGACAGGCCTCTCACTTTGTGCCTCCCCCTGTCACTTTGTCCCTCCTGCCTGAGCCCACAGAGGAGGCTTCTGGGAATGCATGACTCACACGCTCCCAGAATTTCGAGTGAGGGAGACGCTGGGAGAGCTGCTTGCCAGCCTCAGGCTGGACCAGAAATAGGCGTGATAATTTGCTCTAATCTTGCAGCCCTGATGCTGGGGTGTTCTGCTTGGGTAAATAGATGCAGCCCTTCTGACTGCTTGAAACCGTTTCAAGATACAGAAATTTGTTTCCTTTTTCCTCTGAATATTTATTTATTGCAAACTGTATCATTATGATCAAGAACAAATCAAAAGGAAAAATGACCTCAGTGCTGGGACTATAATAGGCTTGTGTTTCTTTTCCAGCCTTTTTTGTACATATGCTTTATTGTTATTATAAGAAAATTAAAATTCATGCACTCCAGTATTCCCAGCACCCACACCAAAGGGCAGCATGCTGTGGGATTCAGTAAATGTTTACTGACTGTGGATTATTTTGTTTACTTAACTATAAAGTGAGCATCATTCACTGATGTTCTAATTGTTTACAACTGCATCATTCACTGATTACTGTTGCATCAAACTGTTAGAATTTACTTGCCATTTTCCTATATTTAGATTCCCCCCCCCAATTTATCAGGATTAGAAATACTATTAGAAGGAACATTTTTTCCCCCATGTAACTGGTTTTGAGTGTTTTAAATTATTTTCTTAGGATAAATTTCAAGCATCTGAATTCCTGGATCAGAGGATAAAAAAATAAAAACTATAGAAAATAGTTTCTAGGGGCACTTGGCTGGCTCAGGTGGAAGAGCATGCACCTCTTGATCTCTGGGGTTGTGAGTTCGAGTCCCATGCTAGGTGTGGAGATTACATACATACACACATACATACATACATACACAAACAAACACTTTCTAGAGTCTTATTTATCCCAATTGCCAGGATTGCTTGAGAATATTGACTTTACCATAACCTCATCAGCATTTAGATCGCATTTTATTTTATTTTTTAAAATTTTATTTATTTTTTGAGAGAGAGAGAGAGCACAAGTGGGGTGAGGGGCAGAGAGAGAAGCAGATTCTCTGCTGAGCAGGGAGCCTGATGCAGGGCTCAATCCCAGGACTCCGGGATCATGACCTGAGCCGAAGGCTTAACCAGCTGAGCCACCCAGGTGCCCTTAGATTACATTTTAGAGTTTTCGCTAATTTAGTAGTAAAAGATGGTACCTAATTGTTTTAACTTGCCTATCTACATCTGTGGTTATCATGGTAGGTTGAAGAATTGTCTAAGCATTTAATAAGAGTATTTCTTCTTATGTGGCTCGTCTGTTGGGGTCATTTGTATTACTTATTAGAACACAGAGTTTTCCGTTGGATTTGCATGAATTTATAATACAGATATTTTTGACCCAATTTTCCTATCACAGTGACTGTGAACATCCTCCTAGTGCGTGATTTTCCATTTTTAACACCCAGTGTGTTGTCATAGGTGTGATTTTCTGTGCTTCGGAGAGTCTGCGAATGTGGTGGCCAGAAGGACCTTAGAATTTGAGCCCGACCATAGTGTCTGAGACGGGAAACCCCGGCCCAGGGAGCAGAGGCCGTGGGCACTGGTGGCAGGAGGGGAGTCGGGGCTGACCCAGCCTCAGATGGCCACTCCTCAGTCTCCACCTCTCCGAGTGGTGCTGCTGTCTCCTGAGCTCCTGAAAACCCCGTGTTTCTCTCCGGGCCCAGCCGGTTCTTTCGAGTGCAGGTTTATGCTTCTCTTTTTTGAACCAAGGCAAGCTTTGTAGGACTGTACGGACAGTGTACCGTTGCCGCTCTGACAACAAGGAGCCAGCTGTTCCGTCTTTCTGACTCAGGACATTTAAAAATATCCTGAGCTGGGGAATTTGGAGGAACCCATGATCGATTTGTGAACATTAAGCTCTTAACGGACAGCAAACGCAATCAAGTATCGAATTACCCTCCGAAGACGCATGAGTGCCGCAGCATCAGCAGCCACCTGTCTGCGGGGGGCTGTCCTAGATATTTGGGGTCTGCAGAGGGTGAGGAGACGGCCAGGCCCAGTCTCGAGGCCGCTCTTGCCCGCAGGAGCTGATGCATCAGGAGGGCTCTTGCTTCATGCCGAGCCGTCTGCCGCTCACCCCTGGGGAAGGTGGGTCCCAGAACTGGTAGGTGACTCCCCAGCTGGCAGACAGGAAACCCGGTTTAGACTCGAAGATTCTAACCCCAGCTCTCTTCTTGCACTGCCTGCATCCTGGACCCTCCGCCCCTACCTCAGCTCTTTGAATACATTCATGGGCAGCTCTGTCCTTCCATTCACAGACACACAGCGAACACTTCCTTTGTCGAGACTGCGGTAGCTGCGGAGGGGCTTATACTTTAGTGGGTTGAACAGAAGTAGTAATATCGACCCGTCAAACAAGCAGAATTATAAATGGGGGTGAATAAAATGCTGGGGGTGCACAGAGACATCAGGGAATAGTTTTGACTGGGGTGGTGTGAGCTGCTCAGGAGAGGTGGCACTGTGTCTGCCTGGGGGATGAACAGCAGGAACAAGGGATGGAGTGGGGAGGGGCAGGGGTGGCAGAAGGAACAGGCACCATGAGATGCATGCCATCATCCAGATGGCTGGAGTGCAGGGAGAGGGCAGGACGGAGAGGCTGGGTCTGGGCAGCCAGTGACGTTCAGAAGCTGGCGGAGGGCTGGTGAGTGATATGAAAAGGGGAATCTGTCTGGCAACCTGGGAAGGTTCTGGGTCTTGAGTGGAAGAATCCTCAGATAGGAGCCCAGGAAGGAAGAGATGCCAGCCCAGGAGGGGAGGGGCCCACGCGCCAGGAGAGGCGGCTTTTCCCAATGTGTCAGACAGCACCATCTCCCATAGCCACTGACCCTAACGACAGTGAGCGGGCAGATGTGTCCCTGGTGTTTTTCTGATTCTAGCCCAGGTTGGCCTTTTTATTTACTGGCATCAGTCTGGTAGGCCAGCGCAGGGAGAGGGCCAGCAGGTGCAGTGGCTTTGAAGTCTATATGTGTAGTTTGGAGAAGTCCTGATTGTTGGTATTTATGTATTTATTATTTCAACAAATAGTTACTGAGTGCCTACCATGTACCAGGTGTTTAGCAGTAGACAGTAGGGAAATGATGTCCCTGTAGTGCTGACCCAGATTCTAGCAGTTCGGAGCCTATTCTCTTTTCAGGGAATTTGTGGTCTCATTTATTCATTTAAGTCTGGATTCTCAGTGCTGAATTCCCCTTACGCAGGGAGTAGCTCTCGTCGTGATAACGTTTCTGTGTCTTCCGTTCTAGATGCCTTAGGGCCACGAGCGCTGCCCCAGAGGACTCCTGGTGTCCAGCAGCTCCCAAGCAACTCAGGCACTTGGCCTCCAGCTCCCACTGACACATCTGGGAGTCCCGTCTGCTGGCCTTCCAGCCTGGAAGCCTCCCCGAACCATGGAGGCCCCTGAGGTCCCTGTGGGTGCACTGATTGACTTCGGAACTGAGCCGTCTGCCTCCTCGCCCCTGGAGACATTGCCTCCGAAGCTGCAGGATGGGGACAGCTCGCAGGGCGACGGCGCTTCGGAGAGCGAGACCACAGAGTCTGCGGACAGCGAGAACGACATGGGCGAGTCGCCCTCACACCCGTCCTGGGACCAGTACCGCCGCTCCTCCTCCAACGAGTCCTTCTCTTCCAACCAGAGCACCGAGTCGGCCAAGGACGAGGAGACCCTGGAGCTCCGGGAGTTCATGCGCAGCTACGTGGAGAAGATCTTCTCTGGAGGGTGAGCCCCCAGGACCCGCTCTCTGCCTTGGGCTCTGTCCTTGGCAGGGCACCCCCTGGGGCCCTGGCTTCCGCTCCCTCACAGGCCAGTGGTGGGCCACCTGGGTGGTTCTTAGCCCCCACCCCCGGCTGCCCGTAGAAGCATTTGGGGAGTTTTCACTGCCCCTTCCGCCCCACCCCTGGCTCCAGCCACTCTGCTGACATGCTTGCATCCTCGCTGCTAAATCCAGCAGGACTCTAGGTTTGCTTTCCCGTGTCTGAGCCCTTGCAGGTTAGCGTCAGACTCACCCTGGGCTAGGGTGCCACTGCGACTAGCGGACTTCCAGTGCAGGGGCAGTAGTGGCCGGAAGGTTTCGATTACCCATACTCCTCGCATTGCTCATGGCAGCTGAGCCTCAAGCAGCTGCCGGGTTGGGGACCCTTCCCCGCTCCTCTTTCTTGCCTTTCTTTGATGGTTCTTGAAGGGGTAAATAGGAGCCCTGGCAATTGGAGCAGCAGGAGCGGAGTTTGGGTTGGGATCAGACTGAGGAGGGGATGTCTGTGGGCAGGCCTCCAGCTCCCGCCCCACTCTTATTACTATCTCAGCATGAGGGTGGGGAGCCCGCAAACCCAGATTCCTGGGTTTCTGATATCAGCCTTGCCCGGCATCCCCGGCACACGCTAGTCACGGAAGGCTTTGCCGCTCATTTGCCGGATGTGGACCTACAGCATCGGCATCATGGGAGCTTGCTGGAAATGCAGAGTCCTGGGCCCCACCCAGACCCGCTGAGCCTGACTCTGCATTTCAGCAAAACCTTTGGACTCTCTGTGCACGCACTTCAGTGTGAGGAGCTCAGGGACCGAAGGGATCATTTCCCCATTTTATTAAAGCAACAGGAAGAATCTGCGCCTGTTGACGCTCTGTAAAGAGGACATTATTTCCTACCGTGATTGAGGTCCCTTGTTTGTAACCTGGCAAAGTGGCTGTCTGCCTTTTCCAGGCGTGTGTCCGTTTCCTTTGCAGTTAGAATAGGGAAGAGAGCTCAGTGACGATCCGAATAGTGGACCATCGAAAAACACATTCATGTTTGATTTTGAATGCATTCTGGGAGAGCAGTAGATGCGGCTCCCTCCTAATTTTGTTTGACTAACACTGGAATTAGTCAGCTTTCTCTGAGCACACCCAGTTAATGAAAGGGGAGAAAGCACAGAAGTTTGCTAATTTGTCAGGAAGGCCGATCTATATTTGCGGCAGCCTGTCAGCAATATGGAGCATGGACAACTGAGCCGGATGCATTTTCAAGAGCATTCCAGAAATCAGTGCAGACTGGCTGGCAAATTCTCCTATTTCATCTGTTGTTGGTATTTTGGGATAAATGAGACCAAAATGTTTTCTACCAAACCTTAAATAAATGAAAAATTGCATGAGCTAATTGATCTTCAGCCTTCTGTTTCTTTTTTATCTTATCTTTAAATGTGGGGGCAGAGTATTAGTCTCCCACGAAGAGTGATCAGAAGTGGTTTGGGGTCAGGCGGGCATTCTGTTCACCCTGGCCATGGTGACCCCCCGGGGTCCCCCAGTCTCCATCCCTCACATACACAGCCAGGATTGCCAGAGAGGTGAGCAGACTGGCCTTCAGCATAACCAACCAGTCTCCCTTGCATCAAGCCAATGTGTCCTGCAAGTTAGGGATTCTTAAATTCACTGGGTGGCTCTCCACTGACTTCAGCACCAGTGAGTGGGAGGGCAGTGGAGCTAGGGGACCAGGCCCTCAGAGGGTCACGTTACCTTTGTCAGTGCCCGTCTCACTGGAGGCAGGATGTGGGGACGGAGGCTGGGCTTTGGAGCCAGGAAGTCTGGATGGAGCTCCTGTTCACCACTCCCTAGCTGTGTCTGGTCCTCTGAGCCAGTCTCTTCAGCTTTGACATAGAAATGACCCCATTTCCTCGTGGGCTCAGCCGAGGGTGGGATGCGCCGGTGTAAGTCAGGCGTCTACCCTTGGCTGGGGGGCCATACTTCCCCGTTCCCTGTCCTGCCTCTTCCCCGCTCTGGCCGTGTTTGTTGCAGAGGACTGAAAGTTGCTTTTCCTCCTGTGTTCCTTTCAGGGAGGACTTGGACCAGGAGGAGAAAGCCAAGTTTGGAGAGTACTGTAGCAGTGAGAACGGAAAAGGCCGCGAGTGGTTTGCTCGATACGTGAGCGCCCAGGTGAGGGGCGGCGACGGGAGGTGTGGCCCCTTCTCGCCACCTCTGCTGCTCCCGCTCTGGAGAAAAGACCCACAGGAAACAACCCAGCAGAGAAACTAATAGAACTTACTTAAAGATGTTCCCATAAGGCCTTGTTAGAATAGCGGGAAACAGGAAGTCGCTTATCCGGATGTGCCGCTAGAAAGAATGAGCGAGCCCACTGGTCCTTTCCAGCTGCGTGCAATTACAGAAAAGTTCCTTTTTTAAGGGCAAGCATGTCCATCGTTGATGTGTACTTTTATTCAATAACCCCCAATGTTCGGTTTTATAAAGATAATGTAGGGCATGACAGCCATGCGAGTTCAGAAAAGATTTTTTGTAAATACCTAGTAGGTTCTTTTTTTTTTTTCTGTAAACTGGCTTAAGCTCTTAGTTTTTAAAGTATTTTTATCACCATTTATTTTTCCAAGTGAAATTAGAAAGCTCAGACCAGCACAAATAGAGCAACGGCCCGTAACTCTACAACCCAGAAATGGCCCGTGTTGCCCCCCAGGGGGTTCATCCCTCCAAATTCTTCTGTGTTGTGTAAGTGAATGTGTGGGGTTCCTAGTTCTTAAAATTTCAAGGAGATGCAGGAAGATGTTGGCCCGTGCTCTGCTCGGGGGCCTGGTTACCACGGTGCAGGCAGGGCTGCTCCAGTCCTGCGCTCGCGGTCCCGCTGCATCTAGTGGCACTCAGCGCGGTGAGCCCGGCGCCTGTCCGAGCTGCAGTGCGCCTCGGCCACCCGCTCGCCCGGTGATGTGTCTGCCCTCTTCCCGCGCAGCGCTGCAACTCCAAGTGCGTCTCGGAGCCCACCTTCTACCGCCTGGTGCAGTCTTTCGCCGTGGTCCTGTTCGAGTAAGTGATGCGGTGCTCAAAGCCTTTGTCCTAAAGCACATCTTCCCCGCCTTCCGTGCCCCGTACTAACCCAGTCGTAACAGCTGCATGAGTCGTCAGCCAGCACTTGCTCTGACCGCCCCCCCGCCCCCCAACGCTGAGAAGCAGCGTTGCACCAGCCTCTCGTGGGAGGGGGTTAGGGTCCCCACCCCGCAGCAGTGGACGTGAGGGGACAGCAGCTGGGTGTGAGTAAATCCCTCCATGAGGGCCATCAGGACAGGCGGGGATGACACACGATTGACCCTGCCCTCCTGCTGTGGAGATGTGGCCTTTTCTGGATTTCTTGTTGTGAAGTACTTCCAACTAGATAACCACCCACTTAATGATGTACTCCGATGACTCCAGCCTGCCCTACATGCTAATTAGGCCCTGCTGGAACCTTTTATCACAAACAGCGCGGTAGAAGCTGGAGGGTGATGAAAAGGGCCCCTCTCTGCCTTTGTGTAGCTGTGGGAGGCAGGCCATGTGACTCACAGGCTCTCTCCTCCTGAGGCCCCGGGGCCCTGGGACGGCCAGACTCACGTCAGACATCCAGGACCTACGTCAGAGCAGGTGACAGCCCCCCCACCAGCATGGAAGGGGGGGATGTGTCTCTGCCTTGGGGAAGCAAACAGCAGCTTTACTGATGGGGGAGAGGGAGGGCACTGTGGGTGAGAAGTGGGAGAGGATGGGGGAGAGGAAGCCCTGATCTGACAGCTGTTTGTGCCCCACTTACCCTCCGTCCCCTCATTGTGGCCCCAAAGCAGGTCCTGGTCCCGTGGTTTGTCCCTATGTCCCTTTTGTCCTTCCAGGCCTGAAAACCCCCTCCTTTACTTTTCCTTCCCCTTCTCCCAGCAGAGACATAGCAGCTCTTATGAACCTTAATTCCCCTGTGTCTCAGTGTCTCCTCACCTCTTTATTCCGTGAACGTGGAGCATGGACTGGAGGGAAAAGACCAAAGAGGGGGAGGATCCCTGTTTTTCCGGCACCTGCTCGGAATGTCCCAAGTTGAGGATAGGCTTCCATGGGGGGCTTCTGCGTCTTGGAGCTGGCAAGGGTGGAGGGACGAGAAAGTACCACGGAAGGAGCGGGTTTCAAACAGACCCAGTTGTCTTGTGTGCGGCATGCTCGCAGGCACTGAGAGCACCTCGGCTTCTGAACATTCCCATCCGTAGGATTTCTCACGAATCCATATTGTGCAGATGTTGCACCTGTCCCACTTGGTAGCACGTATTTAATTCTGCATTGACTTTGAATTTTTCCTTCAAATAAAATGGGGGGGGGATAAAATTCAAATTCCAACCCGACCAAAACACAGAATCTCCCCATTTCTTGGTGAGCATATGTATTTGTGTATGGCGGGGGGGAATAAAAGGAAAAAAACTTATAATCTTTTAAAAATATGAATTTTTAAAATTTGAGTTTTATAATTTTTAGTTTATTAGTGTCTTACGTTTTTACTTTTATATATAGTCCTTTATTATTTTAGTGGCAGAATTCTTTAAGTTTTATTAGATTTTTGTTTTAAAGATTGTACTTACTTATTTGAGAGAGAGGGGAGAGTGAGAGAGCATAATCAGGGGGAACAGCAGAGGGAGAGGAAGAAGCAGACTCCTCACTGATCAGAGAGCCTGACATGGGGCTCGATCCGGGATGCTGGGATCATGACCTGAGCCGAAGGCAGACGCTTAACCAACTGAGCCACCCAGGAGCCCCTAATTAGATTATTTTTATATTAAAAGATTAAAGTGTCCCTGACCGCACTGTCCAGATACATTCCATTGACTTTTTTTTTTCTTAAGGACTATTTGTGCAAAGTTAGAAACTGAACAGGAAAGAAAAGTACAGAAGAACAGGTTAGAGAGGCACAGCACCTCAATGGAAAGGAGACCCCTTTGCACAACCTTGTCATCGCTACTGTGGTCTCCCGGTGGTAACCCCTGTTGATGACACGCATCCCAGCGAATGTGTATCTTTCCCAAAAAGGCGTTGTGTCCACATACAGTTCTGCGTTTATAATGGCTGTGTGGTGGTCTGGTATCTAAATGCACCGTAGTCTGTTCAGCTCGTGCCCCACCAATGGTCGCTGGATTATTCCTCTTCATTGTCTCTGGGTTGCAGCGCTGCAGTGGGCAATAGCGTAGCATTTGCAGCTGTCACAGGGCACATTCCTAGGGGCAGGCAGGACCCCTGTTTGAAGACCCCCCCTTTTTTGTTTGCTAAGTTGACTAGATCTGTGTGTAGCTCATACCCTTCATGTCGTAAGTAGAATACAGTGATTATGATCCTTAACATTCGTAGAGCATTTTTTTAGTCTATAAAAGGTTCTTGTATTTGGCAACTTAATTTGATTTTCAGCAAGTGACATAGGGTAGGTGTTCATATTTCCGGTGGTTCTCAACTGGGTCCAGGAGCATTAGAACACTAGCTTCATAACGCAGTTTGTTAGAAATGCCCGTTCTTGGGGATGCCTTGGTGGCTCAGTCAGTTAAGCATCTGCCTGCAGCTCGGGTCATGATCTCAGGGTCCTGGGATCGAGCCCGGCATCGGGCTCCCTGCTTAGCAGGGAGCCTGCTTCTCCCTTTGCCTCTGCCTGCTGCTCCCCCGCTTATGCTCTCTCTCTCTCTCTCTGTCAAATGAATAAAATCTAAAAAACAAAAACAAAAACAAGAAATGCACGTTCTTAGGCCCTTCCCCAGACCCACTGAACCCAATTCTCAGGGTGAACCCAGCAATCCGTATCATAACTGCTCTCAGGGCGAGTCTGATGTGACTGAAGTCTGAAACCACCGAGTGTGCCCTCTAACTCACTGCTGACTCCTGAGAAGGAGGGGCCGGAGGGCTGTGCGGCCTGGGGCCACCGATTTTGGCCGAGGCCTGAGGCCTGATTTCCAGTCCTGGTACTGCTCCCCTGGGTAGGATTGAGACTTCCTGAGCCTCGCCTGTTGGCCTTGAAAGGGAAGGAGTCCAGGCCGATGGACCGAGACCTCCTTCCCGCCCAGAATCAGACCCCAGCTGCGTGCCTGTGGGTAACTCACCCTGTTGGGGATTTTTTGTTGTTGTTGCCTCTACATAGCATCTGGGGAGTGAGGTATGAATGTGGACATATTTACAAAATTTTTAGGTCTTGCTTCATGAGCTTGCAGTGAGGAAATTGGGTAGAACGATTCTTCAGCTAATCGGGCTTCCTTGTCATCTTAGGTGTCATCAGATGGACGACTTCGGGCCTGCCAAGAACCTCATGACCATGTGCTTCACCTACTACCACATCGGTAAGGCCCGGGGACGCGGCCGTGGTGGAGGGCGAACGTGGGGACTCAAGACTTGGCACCTCGTAACACGGCACCGAGTGAGGATTTCTTCCCTATTAGCGCAGAGTTGTGAGGCTTCCAGAAAACAAGAGAACCTGAGGTTAGGGCGGGATGCGCAAGGAGTGAGATTCCTGAAACAGGAGGAGAGGCTGTGGTCCATATCAAGGGTCATGAGGTTGCCTATCCGTGGTCGGAAGGAAGCCACCCAGCGGCTGGGGGATGAGAGAATACGTTCCTTTGGTGGGAAATGTCATGGTCGACTCAGCAATTGCTGGATGTGAGGACATCACTTTCACGTTTTAGCAAAATACAGCACGGGGTTGGCTCTTGAAGAGAGTGGGAGGAGCGGTGCGGGGTCTTGGGTTGGAAAGCGCCCGTGTGTGGGGGCCGGTGACGCCCTCACGAAGAGTGCAGTTTGTTCCTCATCCTGATGTCTCACAGCTCTTCCGGCTTATTGCTCTGCAACTTTCCGGAAATCAGAGCTTAGGGGCTCCCTGTGTGACGTTTCTTGGGTGTGACGGCAGGGACTCATTCAGGCTGCTATAAGCAGAAGGCTGCTGGGGGCCCCATGTGGTCTAGAGCGGGGTCAGGGCGGCAGTAAGCACGGCCTCCCTTCCCACCTCTCTGAGGATACACAGTTTTGCTCTTGTGTGGAAACCGTGTGTCCTCTGCAGCTTTGCTCAGTCCTGCCCCCACTCCCAACTGCCCATCCTCCCCGTGCCTCAGTTCTCCTGGCCACAGCTGGCCGGACTGCCTTAGCTCCAGGCCAGGCCACCACTGGGCCAGTCCTTCATGCCAGACCTTTGGGTCAAATGGGAACCCCTCATCCAAACCATGGCTCCTCCTTCTCAAAGGAGTGGGGATCACATCTAAGCACAGAGCAGCTTAAATTAGTAAGGGACACTCAGCACCTTGACCTGTGGGGCCCTTTGACCTGAAGGCTCTGAAGGGGCTATCTTTTTTTTTTTTTTTAAGATTTTTTTTAAAAGGTTTTATTTATTTGAGAGAAAGCGTGAGCAAGAGAGAGAGCATGAGAGGGGGGAGGGTCAGAGATAGAACCAGGCTCCCTGCGATGTGGGGCTCCATCCCAGGACCCTGGGATCATGACCTGAGCCGAAGACAGAGGCTTAACCGACTAAGCCACCCAGGCACCCGAAGAGGGTATCTTTGACCTGAGGTAAGGTCTTGATCTGCTGGGGTGCCTTGATCTGCAGGAGACTCTGACCTGTAGGGGGAGCCTTGACCTGAGGGAGACCCTTTGGCCTGCAGGGGGCGCCTTGACCTACAGGAGAGCCTTTGGCCCGAGGGGGGCACCTTGACCTGCCGGAGACTCTGACCTGTAGGGGGCGCCTTGTTCTGTGGGAGACCCTTTGGCCTTACTGTTCTCTCCCAAGATGCCCACTCTTCCTTTGTCCACTTTCAAGCCACAGCAGAGGCCCGGAGCTGTCTGGAGTCAGCACGCCTCCTCCTTGCACGGGGAGTAGCTCTTAGTCCTGCTGTAACCCTCGGCCTCCACCGCGACTGTGTATCCCTGCGTGTGCGTTGCTGCCCTCCTTCAGGTCCTTGAGCTTCTTCAGAGCTGGGTCCTCTCCTGTTTCTCCCTTAGTCCGGGTGCACCTGGCTGCCTTCTTGTGCACAGTAGGTGCTTAGCTGCGGCCCCCAGAGGCCTGGCCCTCCGCCTTCCCCTGGCGGCGTCTTGGGGCCTTCGCTGGTCACCGCTGCCACTGAGAGGCTCCAGCGCCCTGTTGTGCCTGCTACACAGCGTGGTTCCATTCCCGCTCCCTCCTGCCCCTCACCCCGTCCAGGTAAGCCGCACCTGCTGCCCTCCGAGTCCAAGGAGAAGCCGGCGGGGAGCATCGACTCCTACCTGAAGTCCGCCAACAGCTGGCTGGCCGAGAAGAAGGACATTGCTGAACGGCTGCTGAAGAACACCTCGGCCAAGACAGAGAATGTCAAGGGCTTCTTCGGGGGCCTGGAGACCAAGCTGAAAGGACCCCTGGCCAGGAAGCACGAGTAAGTGTCACCAGGTGAACTGTGGGGGGAGGGGCAGGTATGACTGAGGGCAGAAGCCGCGTTCAGTCTGCCGGTGGCAGTGACAGGGCGGCTGTGGCCTGGCCAGGGAGGATTCAGCTTGGCCGCCCTGGGTGACCTTTGGGGCCTGAGAGCTGCTCCTGGGAAGCACAGCTGCCAGCTCCGCTTGACTCCCCAGCCCCTCCCCCCCCACCGAGTTTTCTTTGATTCACCAATGCCATTGGGTTGGCTGACAGGCAGGGATGTCCTGGGGGTCGGGGTTTTCTGGGACTGATGGGGTGCATGTGGAAACTGGCGGCGGGCAGGAGGGGAATTACAAACCCTCTCGGCCCTTCCTCCTGGAAGTGTGGTGAGAGCTAGTGTGAACGGAACCAGGTAGGCAGGGGCCAGACCCCTGTCCCCCAGGACAGCCGTTCTCTGGCGGGAGCTCAGGAGCCTTCCCGGACCGGGCGCTTGAGAACGGGGTGTTAAGCCAAGACCTCCCAAGAAAGGGGGCACATCAGCAAGAGAGTACCCCAGGCTCCTGATGTCTGTGCTACCCCCCCCCACTCCCCTCCAGTCCCCACTGTCCCCTCCGATGGCCGCTTACAGCCGGGTGACTTGGCTTTTTCCTCGTCTGGTCCAGACAGTTTTGGATTCAGAGAAAATGGTGCAAAGGAGCCTCCATGCCGCATCTCTTTAATTCTGGAAGTTTGGCAATTGGTAAATGTAGCATTGACTTAATGACACTTTTTCAGAGGAAACCATGTGAAATGTACCCATTGCTAAGAGACATAATCTCACTTCAGCCAGGTAGAGGCCAGTTCCTTTGAGCTGAGAAAATGTGTAGGGGGGTCTTTTTGTCACTGCTGTGGTTCTCTTTCCCAGGGAGGATGAGAACAAGCCCAAGGAGAAGCCGCAGAAGACTGGTAAGTGCCTCCCAGTGCTCTCCGGGCCCAGCGGGTGCCCGGCTGTGGCCACAGCAACGCCCCTGGTCCCACAGCCAGGCCCCCACGGGGTCTTCCACCAGCCCCCCAGTAACTAGCAGCACCACCAAGCAGGCCCCTGAACATCTGGGCCCCTTCCCCCAGGGCACGAGATGCTGCTGTAGATGGCTCCCGACTTCTCTCCACCCCGGCCTGGACTTGCCTATTGAATTTCTGGGGGAAACCTCTTCTCTGGGGAGAAGATTCGGGAACTAAATTCCTCGTCCCAGGGAAGTGAAGGAATGTGTTGCTCTGCGTGAGGCTGGGAGAGCTGTGCCAGGGACCCTTCCCTCTGAAGGAGTCCCCGCCACCAGGTGGCAGGAGCGTCCTTCCTGCCCACAGAGGGCAAGCAGTCTTGGATTTCCACTGTTGTTTCTGTAACCTTTGGGGAGAAGCAGTGCCTGAGGGAGGGTTGCCGAGGGGTTCACCAGCATGTGGTGCCACTGGAGCGACGGGCAGTCTTTGTCGCCCCCCTGCAGTGACCGTGTGCAGCCCAGAGGAAGAAAGGAAGGGGGAGAAGATCTACCTGTACACACACCTGAAGCAGCAGCCCATCTGGTAAGGCCGCCCTCGCACCTGTGGGGCCGCGGCTCCGTCACCCACGGAGCTCACTCCGCCCATCGGCATAGCTAGAATAAAAAAGGGGAACCATGGCAGGTGTTGGTGAGAATGTGGAGAAACTGGAACCCTCATACCCTGCCGGTGGGGATGGAAAGGGGGCAGCTGCTGTGCAACACAGTCTGGCAGTTCCCCAGCATGTTAGCGGAGAGTTAGCCTGTGGCCCGGCAGTTCCACTTCTAGCCAGCTGCTCCAGAGAGCTGAGAACAGGTACTCAGGCAAAGACTCATGCATACAGGCTCCTAATAGTCGGAAGCTGGAGAGAACCTGAATGTCCACGGACATGGGCACATGATGTGTGGGTACGTAAAACGCGATATATCCCTGCCACACGGTTTTCTTCAGCCACGGGAGGGAGTGAGACGCTGACGGTTGAGACACGGGTGAACCTGGAGAACATTTTACGGAGTGAAAAAGCCAGACACGAAAGACCACATGGTTGTTGATGCCATTTAAGCGAAACGTTTGGGATGGGCTCGTCTCTGGAGACAGTAGCTGAGCGGTCGCCCGGGGCTGAGAGAAGCAGGGGATGGGGAGGGACAGTCCATTCATGGGTACGGGGTTTCTTTATGGGGGGATGAAAATGTTCTAGAAGGAGATAATGGTCATGGTTGCACAATATACTAAAAACCATTTAATATCATGTACTTTAAAAGACTGAGTTTATGGTATGTGAATTATATCCCAGTAAGTTATCTTATATGAACGTCTAGGAATGAAGGTCATGAGTAAAGTGAGAGGCCAACGGTTGGGGGAGCCCTTGCCCTCTGTCTTGCTCTGTGGATGACTGTTAGGGCTGCCTTAGTCCCTCCAAAGCCTCTCCGTCACCGTGCTGTATTCACCCCAAGTGTGCAGAGAGCCAGCACCTGGAGCCCAAAGGGTGTCAGACGTATCTCTCTCTCGAAGGCCACAGTGGCGCCCTGGGAGAACTTGGCTACCAGAAGGGCTGTGTGGGACTGTGGCCAGGAAAGGCCAGGTGGGGCCATCCTGAAGCCTTTCTCTGCATGGAGGCCCCACCTGAGCTGCGCCAGGTTCAGCGGAAGCAAGGACAAGCTACCAGCCATGTCACCCCCGTCTAGGGCTTTGCCTCGGGCCTCCTGGGCTGTGACTTGGCTGCTGTCTTATCACCTGCACACTGCTCTGTGAGGGGCCCAGTGATAAAAACGTGAGGCTCTCCAGGCAAGTACTCAACTCTTCTGTCAGGGACAGTGTGAATGGGGGCAGCTGTGCTCCCATAAACCCTGATTTACGCAATCAGGCAGCAGGATTTGGCCCACACACCCCGCATAGTCGGATGATCTTTAAGAAGAACGTCTCTTGCTTGTGTGTCCCTGTGAACGTGTTTGGTCTCCACACGCGGCCTGTCTGCTCTGGGTTCCCGTTTACTAGACCCCGTTCTCAGGCAGTAGGTGTCCCCAGAGCCCAGCTTCCTCTGGGAGGCCCAGTGGAAGGCACCCTTCATCCACGTCCCGCAGGTGGTGGCTTCAGTTTTGACTGGATGGATGCGGGATTTCCCCATCTCCGTGTTGTACCTTCGTCCTGGGAGAGAGCGACCCTTGGCCGGGAGCCCAGGGAACCGCCTCGGTTTGGGACAAAGGCACATGGTCCTTTTTCTCTTCCCTGCTCTGCCTCTCTGTGACTTGTCAGAAAGTCCTGCAGATGTGGTGGGAAACCGTGTGCCCTTATCCCTCCGGTGTGCCAGGACCTGCCTCCGTGCCCTCCCTAGAGAGGACTGACCCACGCCTCTGTCTCATAGGCATACACTGAGGTTCTGGAATGCGGCTTTCTTTGACGCTGTCCACTATGAGAGGAGAAAGCGGTCTCCCACCACCAGGTAGGAGCAGTGTCTGGGTCCGCCTTGCCTTGGGGCTGAGGACTGGGGACTGGCTCTGTTTCCCAGTTTCTGCAGAGGAGAGCAGAAGGATGGCTGAGTCGGTGTGTCCGTCCCTTCTTCAGCTCCTTCTGGCCCCGGTGCCCGGCGAGCTGCCTGGAGGGCTCCAGGCACGCACAGCTTTGTGGGTGAGGGTCCGCAGCTTGCATGAGCGCTTTCTGTCCTGGGCTCTGGCATGACTTGGACTGACCCTCCTCCAAAACGCAAACTCCCCCAGAATGAAACCATCAGGACTCCCAAGGATCCACTCTGTCTATGGCTGTAAGAGTCACTACCACAGGACTCTGGGGCACAGGGCCAGCCACACCCCGCAGACTGAGCTTGAGAGGGCTAACATCTGGGGAGATGCGATTGCTACCTTCAGCTTACTACTCTGGTCTGCAGCCTGAGACCCTCCTAGCCTCCCTGACGCTAGCCTTGCCACATCAGAAGACCCCCTTTGTAAACCGTCACACAAAGCACAGGGCGGCAGTGAGGGCGGGTGGCCCTTCCCACTCTGGCCACAGGGAGCCATGGTTGCTGCCCGCTGTGTCTAGCGGCTGGGCAGGAAAGGGCAGCAGCCCTCCCAGTCCTGGGTCTCCTTATTGGCACCCACCCCATCATGAACCTCTCCTTCTCTAACAGGGGGAGACCCCCTCAGCCTTTCTCCCTGGCAGGAGGCAGCAGGTGCCTGCTGTGTATGGCCAGTCCACTAGCGCTGGGGGGGACCTGAAGTGTAGTCTTTCCGTCTGCGGAAGGGGGGGCAGCTACAGCTCCACGGGGCGGGATGGCCTGCAGTCTGCTGCGGCTGCATTTCCTGGGGGATATGGAGGGGAAGATGCTGTAGCCATCCCAGGGATTCTGGAGAGAGAATCCCGCGCTCTGCCAGGAAACCAGACTGAAGGAAGCGCTTAGATGCTTGTAGGCGAATGGGGTTTCCTCCTGCTGCTTATGTAGCTGTCGGGCTCCTAGCAGATAAATGGTCTCGAGTACCCCGTCTCTCTCCGTCTCTCTGTTTCTGCCTGTAATAACGCTCCTCTCTCGCTGTTCTCTTTTTTCCATCCACATATCTTGCATGACTTTGACATGTTCCTCTGTTTACCTGTTTCTGCTGCCGCTCCAGAGGGGATGCTGGAGAGGAGGAGAAGAAGAGGTGTGTGTCCACGTGACTTTGTTCATGTTACAGGGCCGGGGGTCCCCGCCAGGGCCACCTCAGGGCGGGAGCCATGCGCTAGCTGCTGCGGGGGCAGAGCCCAGACGCAGGGGCAGCACGGCACCGCTGCCAGGGGCAAGCCCCGCGCTGGGACAGGCCGGTGGCGGGTGGGAGCTCGCCAAGGACAGAGCACCCGGAACAGGGAACAGAGAGGGCACTCGAGACCCTGCAAGGCCCAGTATGAGTTCAGAGAGTGAGCAGCAAAGTCCGCTTTTGAGTGGCTCCAGCCTTCTACTGGCCTAAGCAGGCCTCGAACCCATGGCCTTGACTCACGCTTGGTAATCTGGTCACAGAGGATCTGCCTCTCTGTAGCCAGGCACACAGGTGCGCAGGGGTCTGGCAGACCCTCCCCCGCCCCTGGGACAGGCTTGGGGGTCAGGGAGAAAGGACAGCTGCCCCCTCCTTCCCAGCCAGCCATGGCATGGTGTGGAGCCTGTGTGTGTATGTGAGGGGGTCCCCTGAAGAGAAGGGCCTAGAACAGGGCTGTTTTCTTTGAGCCCACAGTGGGGTCTGACTCTCATGGTTTGACCTTTGTATTTGTTAGATATCTTTTGTGATATATTTTTGTAGCTAAAGGCCTGCCTATTCAAAATACAGTTTCTGATACAATGATTGTTTCTTCGCTGGCCATTTCCCAAAGCACGCTTCCTTTAATCAGTGATATATTTTTAGTGCTTATTGTTTATGAGAAATCTTGTTTCTGATGCAGCCTTATTATGGCTATAAAAGGAGCATTTAGGCATAATGGACACCCCCTTTAGTACAAAGCCCCTGCGTCCCCACGTCTCTCTGGGTGGGAGCATGACTCACTGTGGCCTCCCAGGGGCAGGGGTGCTTAGCACCGTGGCTGAGGCCCAGGACAGCTGGAGCATCACGGCCGCCTCCAAGCCGGTCGGCGCCAAGCCCACGAGGGGGTGCCGGCCTCTGGGCCTCACGGGCCTTGTCCCCCAGAGCAGATGTGGTCTGACCACACACGGACCTGCCCCCAGGGGACAGCCACACATGCCCCGGGCCTCAGCCGGAGGAAGGGCAAATGTTCCTCGGAGATTGGGGTGGGGGTCTGGGCTCTGGGTCCCTGGGCAACCCAGTGCCTCCAGCACTGTATCTCCTGTTTGGTGAACTCAGCTGGTGATACTCAGAGGCAGAAAGGCCTCCATTTCCAAACGCATCTGTTGCTTACCTCCAGAGTCCCACTGTGGCAGTTTAGACAGGCGCCCTGCCCTCTGTGGGATTAGACCTCGACTGGTATTGGGTATGGATCTCAGGTTTAAGGAATTGGTTGGATTGAGGCAGCACCTAATCCACTGATGGCTAGCGACCTTCCACCTCCTTCTCCAGAGGTCAGACTGGGACCTCTAAAGAAGGGTAAGACCTTAAGAATCGGCTTCTCATCCAGGTCAGGAGCATCAGGGCTGCCGGTCACTCCCACATGGTGTGGGCTTGGGCCTTGCACAACTGGACACAGCAGGCCTGATGGTGGAATGGGCTTTTAGGTGCCTGGACAGCCTAAGGGTAACCACTGGGGGAAAGACGGTGGGAAGGAAAATGGGATCAGCGTCATGCCTGGAAGCGTGTTCTGGGTATCTTCATGGGCGTCCTGTCATCGGCATGAGGAGGCTGGGAGTGACACCTGCCCTCACGGCTGTCACGCCCCTGCGCTCCTGAGGCCTCCTGCTAAGCCACAGCAGCACGAGTGGCCCTGGGCCCTGTGGGTGGGGAGCAGTTAAGGTTTGATGGTGGTTCTTTTTCTCTTCCTTTGGCTTCTCCATTGCCCCCACCCCTCACTCCCTCACTCTGCCTCCTCTCTCCCTGTCTCTTCTCTCTCTCCTAACCTTGTTTTAGTCAGACTCATCACCCAGAGCTTAATCTTTAAGGGGCGATGGGCTTAAATGAGTGTGTCCCCCACATCTGCGTCTGCCCCCTCAAGGAGCCCGCTTCTCAGGTAGATATGGCAGGGCCGGGGTGAGTCCCCTGTCCGCTCGAGGCAGGGGTCCTCTGCCCGGGAGGGGGAGGCCACAGCTGCAGCGAGCTCCTGGAGGTGGCTGTCCATCAGGGTGCAGAGTTCATACAGCTCAGAGAATAGCCTCCCACCCCAGAGCCTGTGTGCATCTCGTGTCCCTCCGTGGGGAGCGGACGGCTGGGCTGCAGGGTCCCACCCTGGCAGCCGCACACACACTGCGTTTCTTTCTCTGGGGGTTTCTGCACTTTGTGCTAGAGGCTTTGTGCTGTCTTCACCGTGCGGTTCACGGGGGCCTTCGGGAAGATCGGGGTCTCATCTGTGTGCTCTGGGGAGGGGTGTGGACATGAACCTGGCCTCTGAGGAAGCCGGAGCCGGGAAATGCAGCAGAGCCAAGACCCCACCTGACAGGACAGCATGGCCCTCAGCACATCCAGCCTCCCCTGCTCCCTGGGGGGAACCCATGAGGGCTGCAGATGGAGTGGCAGCCTCAGGGCCTCCTGGACGGACAGGTTCTCAGCTCCCACTCCCCTGGGACGCTGGCAGGGCCAGGTCCTCTCTGCAGGCCTTTCTGCCTCCCCAGTGGCGCCGGGACCTCCCATCCTTGAGCCTCAGAGGGGACACGGGGGTTGGTGTTTTTGTCTCCTAGAGAATGTTCTGGGGAGCCACTAAGCACACGTCATCTCTGGGTCGGTAGGAAGCGTATGAGCGTTTGGATCTCCTCATTTCAGGAAGGATGAAGTGATGAAGTTTGTATTTGGGACCTGTCAGGCAGAGTGTCAGAACCCTGGGCAGCCTTTGTGGAAAAGCAGATCAAACAGCTCTTCAGGGGAGGTGCTCCCCACTCGGTGTCAGGGAGGCAACGCGGGGGTGCCCCCTGTAGATCAGAGCAGGGGGGCGAGAGGCAGGGGACGCAGCAGCATTCCGGAGCCCTCTCCTGTCACCTGTGCTTACAGGGAGAAGTGGTGCCACATGACCCAGGAGGAACGCAACGACAGTCTGCGGTTCAATGAGAACATCACCTTCGGGCAGCTGGGGTGAGGACGTGGACGACGACCCCACGCTGGGGGCCCCGACCAAGTGGGGCAGATTGGGGGGTCCAGCTTGGGTTTCTCTCCTGCCGGAAGGCCTGTCCTCATGCCCAGTCATGGAGGAGGAAGCAGGGCAGAGGGGGGCACTGATGCTCAGAGACCGTGACGAGAGGCCCGTGAAGGAGACCTTCCCACCTGGGGGGTGTGGCTGGCCCTGACAGTGTCACACATCCATAGTCTCATGCAGCTCACAAGCCCACGGTTAGCGACATTTGGCCTGGCTCCCAGTTGCTGACAAGCGCCTCCCACCCCCACACCCGGTGCAGTGAGAGCAGCGGTGGGCCGAGGCAGCCGCCCTTCATTTCCACTTCTCACCGTTTCAGGAGGGCCGCGTGGGGGCACCCCCAGCTCCCCTCCCCAGGGAAGAGCGAGGGCGCCAGCTCATGGCTGTCTTTGTCCTGCAGCACGTTCACTCACAACATGCTGGCATTCGGGCTCAACAAGAAGCTATGTAATGACTTCCTGAAGAAGCAGGCCGTCATCGGCAACCTGGACGAAGGTGAGCGGCGGCCAGCGGTGGCCAGTGCTCTGCCCCGCCCCACCCCCAGGATTGCTGCCGCCTCAATGAGGAACATGGTGTTGGTCTGTAGAGCACGTCTGCCCCTCCTCTATTCCTGTCTCCCTACATGCATGGGACACTTCTCATTGTATCTGGAAGGCCGTTTCTGCTACGTGGCATTTGCCAGCGTGGGGTGTTGCAGGCTGGGGTCAGGGAGCTTACCCGTCCCAGTGTTTCCAAACAGGGCCAAAGGTAAAGATGGGACTGGGTGCTCAGACTCCGAACTTGAAAATGGCCAAGCTCCGACCCTGAGTTGCCCTTCCTTCTAAATGGCCTGCCTTTGTTTCTTGAACCACACTGCCCTGAGAGGTATGGGGGCCGTGAGGTTTCTCCAGAACCTCTGACTTCTTTAGCGAAAGAGGATACGTGACATATCCGGCCCCTAATCTATCAGAGTCAGCCTTTACGTGTCATCCCACCCTCGTGGCCTAAGAAGTCTTCCACTTAAGCGTACATTTGGACTGATACAGTGTTCTTTCAAAAACAAAACAAAACAAAAAAACAAAAACCTCCCTCTGGGGCACCTGGATGGCTCAGTCAGTTTAATGTCAGACTCTTGGTCTCAGCTCAGGTCTTGATCTCCGGGTCGGGGGTCGAGTCCCATGTCAGGCTCTGCGCTCAGCGGGGAGTCTGCTTGGGATTCCCTCTCTCTCTGCTCCTTCCCCACCCACCACCACCACCACCACTCGCATTTTCTCTCAAATAAATAAATCTTTTTTAAAAAAACCCCCATCCTGCACCAAATTAAAGGGGCCACAGAGCTGCGGCCTCAGGAGGCAGGAAAGTACTCGATGCTTCCCCTGGAAAATTGCAGAATGCTGTCATCAGCCCCACAGTACCGGGCAAAAACGCTGTCCCCTTGCCCACCATGCGGCCCTGTGCAGCTCATAGGACTCAGGCCTGGCTATACTGTGGCAGGGTTCGTGCACCAGCGCTGTGCCTTCCGCAGGTTTCACGTCCTTTCCGTAGGAAGATGCATCCCATTTCCAAGGAGCCCACTTCCGGGAGCCAGGCATGCAGCATGCTAGTGGCTTAGGGCTTGGTGTCACTGGTGACACCACCATTCCTGGTGTGGTCCGGCTTTGTTATTGCCCGAATGAAAAAAAGCAGGACCTGTAGGTGTTGACCTCTATCTTCCAAGAATTAACACTGTTTTCTTTTCCAGAGCAATACAAGCTGCTGAGCGACCACATTGAGCAGATGGCCACTGAGTAGGCAGGCCACGGGAGGTCGCCTGGAGCACCCTCCAGGAGGACTGAGGGTGCGCACCCCTCTTCTGGGCCAGCGACTGGCTGTCACCCCACCTGATGACCCTGCATGACCTTGGCAGCACCCAGAGCCGCTCCACGCTGCCCTAGAACTAGCGGTTAGAAGAACCTGGTTGCCCATCTCCCCACCTCCCTTCTGCCTTGTCTGCTCCCCCATCTGCGTGCCAAAGGGTCCCTGGGGTTACATGGCTAAAACCAAGGTGACTGTCCCTACTCCTGGGAGTCAGGCCCGTGACATAGGACCGAGCAGGAGGAGGAGGAAGGACACCAGGGCCGACGTGGGCTCAGGGCAGTGCCTGCTGCAGCCTCCTGCAGGAGAGAGGGGGTGGGGTGCACGTGGGAGTGCAGGTGGGGGCATCATGAGCTGGCACACGCCAATGACATGGGTGACCGTCTGGGACCCTCTTCTTCAGCAGCAGGATGGAGTAGGGGTACTCCCCCAGTTGGGGCTCCTGCTGAGCCACAGCCTCACGGAGGGGGCAGTGGGCCTCCCTGTGTGGGCTGGGTCCGTCCATGAATTGCTGACTCTGTGCCAGCTCCCCACCGTGTGACAGGAACTGGAGGCACAGGAACTGCTAGGAGGAAAGAGACACTTCCTATTTTAGGGAGGGAGAGAGCCCGGGGCAGAGGATCTTCTTCCCTGGCCGCAGAAGGCCCAGCGAGGGGTGTGAGCGCCCTAGAGGCCTCGTGGGATCTGCGTGGCTGCTTGGCAATCACACCAGCTCCGTTGGTGTCAGACGGTGTGAAACACGCCTGGTCAGCTGACAGCTTCCTTCTGCAGCAGAGACAGCCCTGCACTCCCTCCCTGGGGGTAGCATGGGCTGTCTGCCCCACAAAGAGGCCCCGAAAAGAGAAGTTTCTTCAGTAGCTGCAAGACAGCCACCCTTTCTACAAGCAGACGCTGCTGCTCTGTATTTCAGGGAAGACAGAAAAATCCATGTGGGTGTTACAGACAAGCCAGGCAGAGGTGGCTTCCGGTGGTAGTTGCGTGAGGTTCGCTAGCGGAGGGGCCGCGCGGCATGGGGCCCTCCTCCCCCGGCAGCCTTGGGAAGGCGCCTCTGCCCGCCTTGGCCCTCGCCGGCTGACCGCTTTCCTGCACACTTGGCACATATCTCCTGTCCCGCATCTGGTGCCTGGGAACCCTGGCTTTTCTCTCGGGGTTCATACCACCCCGAGAGGACTGACGTGTGACAGCAAGCAGCCAGCATGAGGCTCCTCTGGTGTGAATATTTCCCTTCTGTCCGCTTCCCTCTGCCTCAGCCCCTTGCACTTGGGCACTGACCTTGGAAGTAGGCCCAGGGGCGCTCTCCTTTCCCCACGTCCTCCCCTCCTGTTTTCCCTCTCCACCTCCTTACCTCTTGGTCATTACATCACGGTCTCCTCTTGAGCACGGCAAAAACGTTCCTGGTAGTCATTCCCCCTGCCAGTGCTGGAACACCTTCCCTCGTGGGGTGCCTCCCTGGAACGTTCCAGAGACAAGCATGCGCCGGCAGAGCTGTAGCCGCACGTCTTGGTGAGGGCAGGAGAGGCGACATGAATGAAGCATGGTGTGATGGGAGTGGGCTGGTGTCCGAAGGCTGGATCCTGAAACTCAGCCTGTTTTTATGATGGCAGCGTGTGCATGTGTGAAAGAGAGAGGTCGGCCCGTCTGGCGATGTCACCAAACAAAGCACAGCCATGTTGCTGGGGCAGCTCCCACAGACCAGAGGTCCCCCGACCCCCGGCCAGTGTTGGGCCCCAGGGACAGCGCATGTCTCTACTGAATGCGTTTCAGAGAAATAAGGTCAAATTAATGGGTATATAGGCCCCTCCTCCAATGGCTCGTTCAGATAATGCATCCCCTCCTCAAATGCTCAACCTCAACTGTGACCTCTGAATCCCTTTTGCTCCCCTCCCCCTCTGTAGAATCAGGGCTGCATGGCGGGGAGGGGTCTCTCTGAGGCCCCTGCAAGGCTCTCCCTTCAGCTGCGGTGTCATTGGCTTTATTCGTCATTTCTCAGTAGTTAGTTGAAATGCGTTACAACTGTATCGTAAGGTGCCCAAAAGACTTACCCTTGTGTATATAAGATTTTTGTATAGAAGTCTGATTCTGATTTCTGGAGGGAGTGAAGTGGGTTCTGAGGCTCTTTCCAGAGTGCCGGGGAGCATGGCTCTTTCCCCCTGGGGTGGGGCCCGCAGGACCCCCTTGCTTTTGGAGGGAAATGCCCTTTTGACTTCTTTGGGCTTTTCCAAGCACTTTAACTTAAAAATATTCTTGAGATGTTGATTCCCCCTGTAGGGCTCTTGAAGTAGCCGCTGAAGGTGGAAGCAAGGCCTGCTTGGGGCTTTCTCCCCTCCCATCGCTGCTGCTTCCAGATCTGGCTGGGAAGCAAGGCCTGCTTGGGGCTTTCTCCCCTCCCATCGCTGCTGCTTCCGGATCTGGCTGGGAAGCAAGGCCTGCTTGGGGCTTTCTCCCCTCCCATCGCTGCTGCTTCCGGATCTGGCTGGGAAGAGTGGGTTTGGGCTGCCTGGCTTGCTCAGACGGTGCCAGAGACCTGGGCCCTCCCCAGAGGGTTGATACCAGGTGGCAGCATTTCACTTCACAGTGCCTCTGGCCAGTGTCACTTAGAGGAGTCCCATCCCTAGAAAGAAGGCTGGCAGACTGCCCTGCTGAGATTTCCTCTGTCCCTGTGGCACAGTCTCTCCCCTCGGGTGCCCAGCCAGAGCAGACCGACACAGGACATGCTCAGACATCCCAGCATGTGCGGAGGCCTCACTCTGGTGCACACACAGGGACATACTGGTGTGAGAGCCCTGCGAGCCCCTCTTGTAAACTCGGGAACCGTAGGCTCAGTGCAGGGTCAGGTCATATCCTAGAAGAGAGCTTCCCATCCCGGCAGGTAGGGTGTCCGAAGCCGGGAGCTCAGAAGGCTCACCCTTCAGCAGCGGTGATTCAGATTTTCTCTGGCTGTCCTTCGGGGCTGTGCGAATCACCATGAGCTAGGACAGCTCATCCTCTCAAATAAAAAGTTCCCTGCTTGGAAAACAGGACGATGTTGAGAAGCAGCTTTTGGAGGTGGGGGCGGTGCTGAGGGAGAAGGGAGAGAATCCCATGTCCAGTGTGGAGCCCGACCTGGGGCTCGATCTCATGACCCTGAGATCATAACCTGAGCCAAAATCAAGAGTCAGACGCTTAACTGACTGAGCCGCCCGGGCGCCCAAGATGCAGCTTTGTATGTGTTTAGCCTTTGTTTTAATTTTAGCAGTATTGGTAGCTGTGTGTGGGGGGCACATTGATACTCGGATTGCAGCTGCTGTGTGCATGTGTGCTCAACCAAAGGTGGGAGAACCGGATTCTGATATTCTGAGTTGTTTGTACAGTAAAATGGAATGAACTATGATTTTCCTGTTGCCAAAAAAAGGGGGGAAGGGTTTGCTAAGAAGCTCTTAAGTTACCAAAAGGAGGATAAGAAAGAGTCCCCTTTCCTGAGTTCTGTACCCAAATTAAAATCCAGGATGTTAGGGTTAGCTGGGGAGCCCACCTGGGGGGCAGGTTAGCTGGTGAACCCCCGTGGACAGAGGCCCAGGGCAAGAGTCCGCCGCATGCCTCACCTTTCTCTGCGCTCCTCTGCCGGAGTTGAAACCAGAGTGTCCGTTACTTCTCCAAGCCCAGCTGGACAGCAGAGTTTGCTGCTGTGGAGAGGAGACCCAGCCTCGAGGTTTGTTCCCCCATGGAATGTTTTTTGTGACGAGCTTGTCCCACAGAGCACCCGGCATTCCAGACTCCGGATGTGAGAAGTACAGTGTTCACACCACAAAGGAGTTTGTGCGAGGCTCTGTCTAACCCCAGTGCCTGCGACCGCTAGTCAGGGCCGTGAGCTGCAAGCCTGACCTTCCTGCACGTTCCAGCAGCCTAATGGTTGGCTTTTATTTAGGGACGAATCCATTGGGCCTGTGAGGTCCGATCAGCTTTATTACCAGATTACTGCAGACACCTGGCAGCTGGGAGGGGGGCGGGGGGCGGGGGTTGTGGTGCAGTGCTTTACCCAGAACAGTGAGGAAGCTTGGGAGGGAGGGTCTGTAGTCCAGAGGGAGGAGGCCAGGGAGGAGCGAGACCCAGCCCTAGCCTCAGGAGATGGGGTACAGCGCTCAGGCCAGCTCAGGCTGCTTTCTTCTCTCCCCATCTTCAGTCATGGACCAGCTGCTAGGTGGGGGTCCCTCCTGCCCCCCCCCAGTCCCCCAGCCTTGTAATTCTGAACCCTTGCTCTCACGTCTCTGCTGCCTCCCCCTAGCTTCCCTGTAAATCATTTGTTCCTTATGACTCTCGGGGATGAGTTTCACCAAAAAGGGAATTGCATCGGCTAGAAGCACCCCTAATTGAGAAATGTGCAATGTTCAGACCTGGGGCAAGGCCACACAGGCCACGTGTCCCATACGTCCTTTCTGTCGTGGGGCTGGGAATAGGGGTGTGTTGGTTCACCAGATAGCAAATGAATGAGTCATTTTCAGATTGTTCGCCTTCAGCAAATACTCTAGATGCTAAGACCCGGTGGGGCCTCATCGTGTCCCTTGCTGTCCCTGGGCCCGAGAGTCTCCTACTCCTCGGGGAGGGACAGAAGGGTCTTGTGGGGGCCGGCGTGCTCTGGTCCCTGGATGCTGGCCCATGCTCCCTGAGTTGACCAGAGCTCGGGAGTGGAATCCCACCCTGCCTGTGCCCAGAGGACTCACGTATCCCCAGGATTCAAGTGGGGCAGTGTTCTCAATGCAGGGGTCTTGGTTACTAATGGAAAGGGATAAACTTGTCATTTCTAGAAGAGTATCAGGATGGTCTAGGTTTGCCCATCTTCCTGTCACTTCCACACACACCTGCCACAGGGTGTCCGAAGTTGGGGGAGAACTCTGATCCTCGCCTAACCCCCAGACTCCAAGGCTTTGACAAGGCAGCGTCAGAGCAGAGCCCACTGCCACCTGGAGCCCTCCTGAGCTGCGCTTGAAGGGGTCTGCACTTTAGCTAAAATGGACCGCCTATTGGCAAATCCCCCTTGACCCGCGGGTAAGTCCTAGAATTGGGAGGCTGTATCTGTTCCCTCCTTGGTCCTGGATGTGTGCTCGTGAAAACGGGAAGGCACTGCGGGTTCTGTCCCCACATGTCAGCTCTGACGGGGTGGGGTCCGATCTCTTCTGTGCTAGAGACCGCGTGGGTTAGCTCCCTCCGTCCGAGAGGTCTCAAGCGAGCCTGGGGCTGTCACTTCTGTAAGGCGCCTTGAAGAAGACAAGCCAAACCTTTGAACGTTAGGAAATGCTAGAAATTCAGACATTAGACATAGATCCCCTACAAATATGTAAATGTGTTAGAACAAGACCCGTCTGCCGCCTTTGTTATAAACTGTGGCCTCTTTGGGGGCTTTTGTGGATGGTTTACACGTGTGCATTGCGTTTTCTCCTTCAGCCAGCTGGTCTTGGACCCTGAACTTGCCATTGCCACACCCAGACCTTGCCTTTAGTAGCCCCAAAGTAGAGTCCCGTGACGCAGGTGTTCTTGGTGTGACTGTTAACGCAATCTTGTGTCCCACCAGGTGACATCCTACAAACAGTATTTTAAGGCTGAGGAAGTTTCAAGGTGGGAGATCTCAGAACAGTGCTAAAATCAAAATGGTTTTCTGTGAAGAAAAAAAATCTATGTCTCTATATTGCACCTCAGATTGTCAGAAGGTGGAAACTTAAATAAATTATCTTTAAAAAAAAAAACTGGTCTATTTAGTTTTTGGTTTCACATATCGGTGAGGACTTCTTCAGAATTTGCAATATTCTCAATGACAAGAAGGGGTTTTCAGAAGAAAGCGTTTTTCCCCCTGGGGTCAAATAGATGTTTTCCCCAACTAGGCTGAGCTCGAGGGTCTCGTGCAGATGCGTGTGCGTCTCGTGGGAGCACGAGGAGGAGGAAGAGCGCCCCTCTGAGGGCCCGCCGGGCCTGGTCTGCACAGGGGGTCTGTGTTGATGGAGTGGTGCCCGTGGACAGGACTTCAGCCCGGGCCCCTGGGACGCCTGTAACGCCTTCTAGCTGGAATCCTGATCTTGCTCTTCTTCTGAGCCCAAGCTGCCTCCCTCTTGTGTTTTGGGGCCGGGGGTAGGGGGTAGGTGGAACCCAATTGCATCTCCTACCTGACAGGAGCGGGGTGCCTTTATCAATCCTTTCCGGTGTGGTTTGACAGACGTGTTTTGTGAAATGTTGGGCTTTCTCTTTTTCAGATTATAAGAAGTCAGTAGCCATGTTCTAAATGTCTGGCCTAAACGGATGAGGGAGGTGAATCTGGGGAGCAGTGAAGGACTTGGGGGAAGGGCCCTCAGCCCGAGGGGGGCCCAGGAGCAGGATGGGGTGAGGGCCTGACCTCCATGTCCCCAGTGCTCCCACCCAGTCTGGAGAACGCCACCCCGTCTTAGCAGAACATAGAGGGATGGCCTGGGTGGTGGATATCCCAGGCTATCATCTCTGGCTCTTCTTATGGTGCTCAGGGGAGTCTGCCAGCAGCAGCAGGCCAACGGTGGGAGGCAACTCTGTGGGAGGGGAGGGATCCACTTAGGGCATCAGAGACCCAGAAGACCATGGAGCAGGGTGGGGTAGCCCCCGGAAAGAGGCCAGGTTCCATTCCACGTCCCTACCAGCAGCCAAATCGTTCCTGGAGCCTTGGTGTCTACATCTATAAAATGGGAAGGAACATACCACCTATCCTAGGTGGTCCTGGGAGAACCAAACGTGGTATACACAAAGCACAGACTGCTGCTCACTGTCGCTCTTGCCTTCATTATCCCCACGAAATAAACCAGGGAGCTGTGTCTTCAGGGCTCCCACCTATGAAAGACAGAAAAAAAACCCAGGCTTTTCTGTCTAAACTTTATAGGAATAAATTTAAAGTGTCTGATTCAAGATTCACAAGACTAAATATAAAGTCCAAACAGTGAGGCTTTCAAATGGTGTTTCTCTGTGGGTTGTAACCTTTCTCCCTCTGACTTTATGGAAGCGTCAAGGGAACACCCCTCTGTTTTCTGGAGGGGTTGCTCTGCCAAAGATACGAGTTGCTTAAGGAAGCCAACTAGATCCTCTAATTTATTCGGCTGATTTGTATTTTAATAGAAGCGTCCCTGTGCCTCACCCTCCAGCGAATCCCGTCAATGTCATCGTTTGGGCGTTCAGCAGCTCTGAAGGGGATGCCTGCTAGCTCATCCTTGCTCGAATCTGTGATTCCGTGATACGTGATGGAGAGCCTATGTCAGTATTGTGGTTGACCCTCTGTCTTCTCAGCTGTCTGTTCAGACCTGTACCCGTTTTCGATGGGGTGGGTTGTCTTCGAATTGTGGAGTTTCGAGAGTTTTGTGTGCATTTTGAATACGAATCCTTTGTCGTTAGGGGTTTTGCAAGTATTTTCTCCCAGTCTGTGGCTTGTCTTCTGGTTCCCCAGACAAGGCCTTCCACGGAGTAGAAGGCTTAATTTTATAAAGTACACGTTACTGATTTGCGTCTGTGTGTGGCTAGTCTTTCGGTGTTTTGTGTTAACACTCATCACCAAACCCAAGGTCATGTAGTAGATCATCTTCTGTATTTATTCTAGAATTGCTATAGATTTGCATTTGACATTTATTGGTGGATAGTTCTCAGTGAATTTTGGTGTACGTTGTAAAGTTCGTAGCTGCATTCATTTCGTTCTATAGGGTTTCCAATTAACCGTCCCTTAACTAAATTTGGATAAAGCCTGGGATATTTGGCTCCGTTCGGTTTGAATTTCAACACTTGGGGGATTCCGCAGGCCCGCCCGTGGCCGCGGAACTGTGGCTGGGCGTCCCTCACTGCCCCCGAGGGCCGGCAGGGGGCAGCCGAGCCCTCACTCCTCAACTTCCGCCCTGCACTGCGCATGCGTGTTCCCGCCCCGCCCCGTCTCCACGTGCCTGCTGACAGGAGGCGGTGAGGACGCTGAGGAGGCAAGGATGTGGAAGAAGGAGGAGGTGAGGACGTGGAAGGAGGAGGTGAGGAGGTGAGGACGTAGAAGGAGGAGGTGAGGAGGCGAGCACGCGGCAGGAGGAGGGGGTGGGGACGCTCAGGGAGCGGCCTCCGCGTGGCGGGCGTCCGCTGAGAGGGAGTCTTGGAAGGACGCGGTGCGGAAACTGCGGGGCTCGTGCGTCGGCGGCCGGAGCGCGTGTCCCGCGCGGCTTTGGCGACGGGCTGGCGGGCGCGCGCCGTGCTTGGCGGGCCCCCGGTGGCCTGGTCGTGCCGCGGAGCCGCGCTGCCCGGGTGGTATGCAGACTGGCGTGTGGCTCGGCGCTGGGAGCATGGCGCCTCCGGCTTGCTGGTCTTTGCTCTGCTTCGGCTGTTCCGGCTCCTCGGCCTCCACGCGCGTTTGGGTTGGGTTGTGTTTCTTGAAGGCGCGTTGGACCTTGAATGGCGCCACACGGAGTCTGGCCGACTTTGGGTTGTGTAGACGCTGACGTATGGATTCCTCCCGTCCGTGAGCACCGTCTGCTGCGTCCTAGTTTGCAGGGTGCAGCCTTTCCCGTCCATGGCTAAGTTACGAAGCGCGCCACGTAAGGCTTCTGGACGGCCCTGAGTAGGGGGTCCCCTTGAGCCGTCTGAGCAGTGTCTGCAGTGGGCCTCGGGGCCCTGTCACCACAGTGCCAGAAATGCGCCTGCTCCCCCAAAGCCCCGCTCCCCTGAACCAACAGCTCCTGTCTTCCTGTGCCCGGACAAGGCTCCCACTGACCAGGTGGGTCCTTCCGGCTGGACATGCTGTCAGTGCGTTCTCTCTCCCCCGCAGACACCTGCACAAATTGCTCTGGCAAGCAGTGGGTGAGCTTGCCTTCGGTGAGGAGGGGAGAAGAGGTGGAACCTACACAGGGAGGAGGACCATCCAAATACAATGCTGGCGAGAGGCCCCAAAGTCATGCTGCTTCCACACCTGCCCACCCCACCTCTGCCTGTGCCTCCGGGGCCCCAAAAGAGAGAAGCTCTGAATTTTTCTGCCACTTCCCAAGTGACCATCCACAGAGATGGTGGCGAGGAAGGCTCTGGCTGAGTCCAACCCTGGAATTAGGAACCATTGGTCTGTTAGGTGCACTGGGGTCAGAGCAGGAAGGGACCAGCACCTACTGTGTGCCAGGAGCTATCGGGCTCCAGGCCTGCCAGGTGCATAAGCAAGGCCATTTTTCTTTAGAAACTGTCCGTGGGGTTGGGACACAGCTGAGATTGAAGAAGAGGTACATTTGCGTGTGTGTGTGTGTGTGTGTGTGTGTGTGCACATACATATGCATATAAAACTATGAGATACAATATACAGTATAAAACGTGACTACATGTAAGATACAATCTATATGTTGTTTTACAAATTGTCTGTCATATAGAAAATATAGAATATTTCAGTTATTTTTGGAATAGGTGTTCTCCCTGGTAGAATCAGGGTGGGCTTCCCGGAGGAAGTGCCATGGAACTGGATTTGGGGTAATAAAATTTTCACTGTGGTGAGGATGTTAATCCTGCTATGATCCCATGAAGGTTTTGTGTTTCCCACATTGTTGAGAAGAAAATCATGGTACTCACCCCCTTCCTTCACCTTCGTCAACCCTCCACCTTCCTAGACTTGTGTGATGTGTCCCTGGTCCCACGATTATCCCCACATATCATGGCCATGTGTTAGGGGTGACTCATGTCCCCCAAAAATTCCTGTGTTGAAATCATAACTTCCAGGGCCTCACAATGTGGCCTTATTTGGAAATAGAGTCTTTGTAGATATAATTAGTTAGGATGAGGTCACACTGGGTCTACTACTCCAATAAGACTGGTGTCTTTATAAAAAGAGGGAATTTGGACACACGTACAGGGAGAATGCCATGTGAGGATGAAGACAGAGATCCGAGTGCCGCGTCTCTAAGCCAAGGGATGCCAAAGATGGCCAGCTTGCACCAAGCCTGGGGGAGAGGCCTGGAGCACGTTCTCCCTCATGGCCTCAGCAGCAGCCCACCCTGCCCACATCTTGATCTCAGATGTCAGGCCTCCAGAGCTGTGAGAGAGTAAATTCCTGCTGTTTGAGCCCCCAGTTTGCAGTGCTTTGTTACAGCAGCCCTGGGAGACGAACGCACCCTGTTCTCAGCATTAGCAAGGGTTTTAACACCTGAGTCCCCAGGTCATAAGGTGGCAAGTGAGACCCAGCACGATTCAGGTTAAGATGCACCCCGTTTTTATTGAGCACCTCTGGTGTATTAGGCACCATGCTAAGCCCATGGATCCTCAGAGTGACCTGTGGGGTGAGCAAGATTGTCCCTGTTGTGCAGACGAGGGAATAGAGGCTCGGAGGATAAAAGACTCACCCGGGGGGCGGGGGGGGGGAGAGCAGAGCCCCCAGCCCACCCCAGCCCTGAGCATCCAGGGTGATCTTTCCTTCTGGGGAGCTCCATCCTATTGCTGGGGTGCCTGCCCCTGTCCCCTGAGGTCCTCCACAGGGTCCTCCTCGGCAGAGTGCTCCGTGCTCTCCTCCTCGTCTCTCCTCTGGCTCCGTATGGTGGTCTGAGCGTTCTGCACGATAACAGTCATCACCACAGCAACGGCATCAGTAATTTTAAGGGCAGCGACAAGTATCAAGCACTTTCTAAGAGCTTCCTGTAGATTTGTTCACCTAGTACTCACCACAACCCTACCAGGGGGGTCCTGTTATTAGCCATACTTTGCAGGGGAGGAATCTGAGGCACAGAAAGGTTAAAGCACTTTCCTGAGGCCACACAGCTTGGGAGCAGTGGTTTTGGACCAGGGTGGTCTAGCTGGGGGCCGTACTTGCTTCACTGCCTTTAGAGAGAATTACTCAGGAAGCCTGTCCCCTCCACTGTGGGGCGAGGGCCCCCCACTCACTGAGTGACTAAACCTTCCCTGATAGGCATGAGGCTGCTTAGAGTCTTTGTCTTACTTGGTTGAGCACTCAGAGGTATTCCTGCAGAAATAGAAATGTGCTTTGCTGAGCTTGTCGGAGAACTTGGAGTCTATGTACCGTATGACTATGTACCGAAAATCTGAGAAGTTCGGACTTCTGAAACCTATGGGCCCAAGGGCTGGGAAACAGGAGTGACCTGTCCAGAGAGCCGTTGCTTCTCAAGTGGACACACTTCAGGATGCCTCTAGGGTGCACTCAGGACACGTGGTGGCTACCCTGTGCTGGGTTCTGTGTGTTACTGATTTCACTTCCAGGCCAGTCCAGGTCAGACCCTGGGGCAGATCTCCACACTCCCCAAGCAGCGTCTCCTCCTCAGGACCTGATGCAAATCCCTGTCCTCAGATGGCCTCTCCCTCATCACAGGAGTCACACTCCCACCCCCAGTGCTCACCTGGCCAGTGAGAGCCCACGGGACAGCTGGGGAAGGCATGGTATCCTTGAGTGGCCGAGCATCATAATGTCCATAAACCCCATGCATCTTGGCTCTAAAATCCTGCCCAGGAGAGACCAGGATGGGTTATTGCTAATCAGGAAATGAAGGAAGTGGTGGTGGTGGGGAGTTGATGCATAGCTGGTATTACCAGAACCCCTACCCGGACAAGGTCCTGTCTGGGAGTTTCCTGTGTGTTTCTCTAGGCAATCTAAAGTAGCCCGGTAAGTGGGCATTATCATCCCATGTTATAGATGGGCAAACGGGCCCAGAGAGGCCAAGGAACGCACCCATAGTCACACAGGAAAATTAGAGATTGCTCTTGGCCCTAAAAGAATGTTGTAGAGATGAGTGGGGCACTTGGGTGGGTCAGTCAGTGAAGCATCTGCCTTCAGCTCAGGTCATGATCCCTGGGATGGAGCCCCACATCCGGCTGCCTGCTCAGTGTGGAGTCTCCTTCTCCCTCTGCCCCTCCCCCCACTCGTTCTCTCAATCTCTCTCCCTCTCTCTCAAATAAAAATAAAATATAAAAAAAAAAAGAATATTGTAGAGATGAGTGAACACACCAGAGCCTATTGGTCTGCATTTAACCTCGTGTGGTGGTTTTAAAGCTTACCCAAAAATTCTTTGACACTTTGCCCATCAGAAGCTGAAATATAATTCTCCTCCCCTTGAATATGTCCTTAGTGACTGACTCACTTCTAAGGCATAGATTGTGGCAGAAGCAACACTAAGTTACCTCTAAGTTTAGGTTATAAAAGGTGATACATTTTCTAACCTGCCCCTGTCACGGGATACAGTCTTTATTTTTTATTAAAAAAAATTTTTTTTTAAGGTCAGGGATGGGCAGAGGGAGAGAGAGAATCTGAAGCAGGCACCATGCCCAGTACAGAGCCGGATGTGGGTGTCCATCTCACGACCCTGAGATCCTGACCTGAGCTGAAACCAAGAATCAGACATCTAACCCACTGAACCACCCAGGCACCCCAGGATGCTCGCTTTAGACCCGCTGTCATGCTATGAGGAAGCCCACGCCAGGTGGAGAGGCCTCGGGGAGGCCGGCATTCGGGCTGCAGACCCCTGTGGACCCAGGCAGGTGGGGCTGTGTGGGTGTCCGGCTCCTGCAGTAAGTGCCCCAGGGCCCCTGAGCTCGGAAGTGCCCTGTGTTTGGTCCAATGCTCTGCTGTCACTCTCTTGAAATTCTTAATAATCATTGAATGAAGGGCCCACATTTTCGTTTTGCACCAAACGGTGCAAACCAAGAGGCCTGTCCTGTACCCAGATAACAGGCATCATCTATCAGATACGGGGGAGGGAGCCTTTAACATGACTCCCGCCACAGATACCAACCGACTGAAAACCCAGGAAGGTCCCATGTAAGAGCATCTCGCTGAGCCCACCAACCCCAAAACCACAGAAGATAATCACAGCGAGCGATAGCTGTTTGGGCACAGGGTTTGGAGCAGTGTGTCGTAGATACATCAGCTCCTGCCGGATAGTCATCAGATCAGGCGGGGATGATTAGCACTTTGCCTCCAAACAGCCAGCATTGGCCTGGGGTGCTTTTTGTCAGTGTTGGCTCACCTGGTTGTTTTTAAGCACCCAAGTGATGCTGAACACATTGAAGGACAGACTTGGGAAAATCCCCCCACCTCTAGTTTTGGCTGCCAGGGGCGGATGTTTAAAAGAATTCATCGGAATGAGTCTTCAAAATGATAACAATTGCAAAATGTTGCCAATAAAAATGGCTTCTATGAAGATACCTAAAATCAAACTGGAGCCCCACACCGTCAAGTAGAAAATGGGGCATTTGCAGGGAATACCTCCAGATCTCTCTCCAGGTCGTAGCTCTCCAGGATCTGGAAGGCGCTGGAATAGACCTCCACAGCTTTGGCATGGAAGACCATCTCGATGGTGACAAAGTCTGAAAAAATTTTCTATGGGGAGAGAAGCCCAAATCACATAAACAACACTGTCACAAGGGGAGTCCTGGGGTCATCGTGAATGTGGACAAATGGGGGGGGGTGTTAGCTGTTCTTATGGGGACAGTTCGTAAGCCTGTGTTACTTCTGATTTTGTTTGAACAGACGATACATTCCCCTTCAAAAGCTGCCTTGCACACGAATTGTTCTGGAAAGGCAGAGGGCTTGTTTCTTGTAGCCAAAACCTCTGGCCTCTGTCACCTGTGGGCTATGAGTGGATCTTCCGGGAGAGGCCTCACAACCTGACGAGCCAGCTTGTCAAAACGTAGTCTTGGGTTTTCATGATCAGATGGTTCTGCTCAGCTCTACAAGCTCTTACAGAGCTCCTCCTGCATGCCCGGCCCCTGCTGCCTGCCGGGCCTTCGCAGAGCTCCCATTTTGCTTTGGGTCCCCACAGGACACAGGCTTGGTGTGGGGGAGGAGCTTGCAGTTTGGAAACACCCCGCTTCACACAAACATTGGAAGTCCCTGGTGGGGGAGGCAGGCTCAGGGCAAGTGCCCAAGCCAGCGCAGGAGAGGAGAGGGAAGAGGGGCCAAGACTGTGATGGGAACACCTGCTTCCTTGCCCCTTCCCTGCTGCCCCTGGGAGGCTGGCCTGGTGGTCACCTCTGCAGATCAAGAGGCAGGGCCCAGGCCTTCCCCTGCCGCTCGGTGGCACGTGGCCCAAGAGGATGACCGATCCTCTCTGAGCCCCAGCATCTTCGTCTGCACAACAGGGTCAAAGGTAGTTCCAGTTTACAAAGCCCTACGAGATTCAGTTAGTACAGCTGCTCTGTCTGGCTCCCCGAATCAGCCCCAGCCCTACCTGGAGTTTGTCAGAAACGCACATTCTCCAGTCCCACCCAGCCCCACAGAATGGGACTCTGGGGTGGACCCATCGCTGGGGGATCTAAATTTTAAGCAGCCCTCCAGGAGATTCCTGCTGCACGCTCAGCTATGCGAACCCCTCTAACAAAGCATCACTTCCATGCTTTCACAGGAGCCAGAGAGCTCTTTTGTAAATATGATCACTTTATTAGAAATAGGACCTACACCTATCATTATCTGCAGTTCTGAGTTTTTGCTCTTTCAGAACTGGGAGGGCTCCGTTGGGGATGGCTTGGATAAGTGCCTCTTACAAACCTAATCCCCAAAGTTTAAAGGATGCCTATTTTAAACTGCATGCATCTGTTGGCCCCTAACTGTGGAGGCCAAGAATCTCGTCCCAAACTCTTGCTGGCATCCCACAGAGCCCTGCTTTCAGGCCCCATAAGCCTCAAGTGCTTAATATTGGCCTGCTGGTAGTCTTCGGTCCTGCCTGCTACATAGACGCGTGAGCACTCATCACCACGGGTTTTCTCCTTGTGTGTTTATTTCCCAGATATTGACTGAGTACTGTGAAGTGCCAGGCCCTGGACCCAGTGCAGGCACCCAGCAGAGGACACGGCAGACAGGCACCCCATCGTGCCCCATGTGTGCATGCCCGTGGCAGTGACATGCGTGTGGGGGGCAGGCGTGAAACAGCAAGATGCCCCCACACTTTTCACTCTGTATTGATTGGCATGCATCATGGGTCTCCCCAGGGTGTCAACTCCATGAGGACAGGGGCCTTGCTTTTCTGGCTGTGGTGTCCCAGCACCAGGCACAGTGCCTGGCACATCGTAGGTGTGTATTCAACATTTGTTGAATTGATGAGTGAATTAAAGATACGATTAACTCATCTCCCCTGAGATAACTGCCCCCAGAGGGAGCAGAGCAATGAATTAACATCAGGGCTCGACTGGGCTAGGGGTCCAGGTGAGTTTCCCTGAAGATGAGAAGGTGTTAACTTGATGCAGAGTGAGGGCAAAGCCTTCCTGGCAGCGGGCACAGCCTGTGCAAAGGCATTGAGGTATGTTGGGGTTCGGTGCACTTGAGCGTGGATTGATGCGTCCAAGATAAGGCTGGGCTGGGGCTTCCGGAGGCTTGGGGAGGATACTGCCTTTATCCTTAGAGTACGGGAAGTCATGGGAGGGCCTTTAACCCAGGAGTGACAAATTGGAGCTGCCTTTTATGAGATCCCTGGGGCTGCAACTTGGAGGGAGGGGGCTGTCAAGAGTGGCTGCAGGGATCTCTGTGACCGGCTGGGGTTCTGGGCCCAGGATTCTGGGTTGTACCATGGGGTGTGGGGGTGTGGAAGGAGGAAGCACCTGGGCCCCCCTGCTGACCTAACCATGGCTTGCTCAGTGAAGAGCAAAGAAAGGAGGAGGAAGTTAGAGCAAATCTGTGGGTCCTTGTGTGGAAAGGATGGGGGCTTGGGGGGACAAAGTCTGCCAAATTCTCCTGGTGGGGAGCTGGGCCTGGGTGCTCAGAGGCAGAGCCTCCCCCCTGCAGCCAGGATTAGGCCAAGATCCACTGACCTGGGAGCCCAGGCTCTGAGAGCCGTCTGGGCAAACAGGTGTACACACATGCTCACATACATACGTGCTCACACGCACTATGCACACACATGCACACACGCTCACACAGACGTTTTCAGGTTCACACGGACACACATGCTGTACAAAAACATACGTGAGGCCAGAGCACTTCTAACACAGGGCCGACTACGCCTACCTGTAGGTCCTTCAGCTTCTGCTTCTGGAAGGTGTCGATCATCTCCTCCAGCTGGTGGGTGGTGCGGCTGGCATCCACTGAGGCCCTCTGCACACTGGTCTCTGCCTGGCTCCAGAGGGAAACGTGTCATGGGGTGGTTCTGGCCTTTAGACACTATTCTGGGTCATTTTCCGTTCTTCCCTTGGGTCATCTCTCTTGCCTTATGGATATCTCTTGCAAATTCGGTCGTCGAAGGAAAGGCCAAGTAGCACCATGGTGAAAGGGCCAGGCGCTGCTTGGACAGACCTGCTTCCTAGCTGCGTGACCCTAGGCAAGTCACTAAACCTCTCTGAGCCTCAGTTTCTTTGCCTGTAAACAAGGGACAGTAATAACATCTGCTTTGCAGGGGTGTTGTTGGAATTAAACAGTGGGCACCTGCTGGGTATATAACAGGTGCTCCACTTTGAATAATTAATTCCTGCATGTGGAACGTTTTTAGGTAATTAAGTAATTCATTTGGCCCAACTCCTCGCCAGGCACACGAAGAACCTGGATTTTAGTCAGACACCCTCAGAGTGGAGTTCCAGGTTTGCCTGGTCTCGATTTCCCTGTCTAGACAATGGGCCCACATCCAGTGAGCATTCAGTAATAGCCCTGACAAGGAGGTGGGGGCACGGAGGGGTGACTCGTTGGCTTACTGAGCAGTGTTAATGAGGAGACAGAACCCAGGTCTCCTGGCCCCCAGCCCACTGCTTGCCCTGCACCTTCGACTGGCATCCTGAGCACAAGGCTCTGCACACACCTGCCCAGGTAAAAGCTCACCGGGCTGTTTTGCGAGGTCGTTCATCCCCTGCACGGGATCCTGCCTTCCCAGACAGACCTGGGGCACTCACCTGGGACTGAGAAAGGTGCTGTTAAGGAGCCAGGTTAACCAGCAGCCCCGACCCACAGGACCCCTGTGAGAAATGGCCGCCCCGGCCCGGCAGCCTCAGGCCTGACCTCCAGGGAAGGA
Organism: Ursus maritimus; assembly: GCF_017311325.1. Taxonomy (NCBI): domain Eukaryota; kingdom Metazoa; phylum Chordata; class Mammalia; order Carnivora; family Ursidae; genus Ursus; species Ursus maritimus. The sequence continues at coordinate 3,929,214 of NW_024424341.1, read as the reverse complement.
TACGATCATTTGCCTATCCGAAGGGGACTTCTGCCTCAATTTCTCCAGCTTTTCCAGTTGTTTGATCTCATTCTTCTGGACTTGCTTGAATTTCTTGATCTCGGCCTAGCGGAAAGAGAAGGGCTGTTTCCTGGGTGTGCGGGCGGGCCAGACCCCGTCAGGCAGTGCCCACTGCTCACCCGTGTCTGCTTGATGTGCGCCCCGTAGAGTTTCAGGGGGCTGACGACCTTGGTCTCCAGCCTCTCGACCTGGGGGAGCACAGACACGCAGAGAGTAAGAGCAGGCAGAACCAGAGAGGTGCGTGGAGCCTGTGGGGCGTCCCACTGCGTTTAGAGAGTGCTGCGTGACAGGAGCCTGTGGGGGGCTGTGGAAGCACGAGACACCCTCCCTCACCCCTTAGGGTTGTGAGCCCTGGCCTGCGCTCAGGGCTCTGCCTTCCGAAGCCTCAGGCAATACATTTCACCTCCCGAGCCTTGTTTCCTCACCTGTGAAATGGGTATAATGACTATGCCCACTGAGGGTGTCGTGACTGTTTGTTGGGAGCCACTGGGATTCCAGTTCTCCAGACTGCCTTACAACCTCACTGCGGGGACTAGAGAGACTCACTTGGAACACGAAATAGCCGGGGATCCAGAGCTAACTGAGCTGAGCACGCTCTGCATCTCCCGAGGACATAGGGCCTGTGAGGGGGATGCCTCGCACCCCGGAGTCGGTGCCTAAGTGCCAGACGTAGGAGCCCCCAACCCTTCCCCTGAGCCCCTGAAATCCCTGATTGCTGGCCACCACCCCCAGGGGTTCTGAATCAGCAGGTCCTCAGTGTGGCCCGAGAATCTGCATTTCTAACAAGTTTGCAGGTGAGCCTGATGCCTTGAGGACCAATGGCAGGGGGATCCCCTGAAATTTTGGCTTCCCAGACGGGCCAGGGGATCTGGAATCCCCACCAAGCCCCTTCCTTTTCCATGTCAAGGCTTATGACCCTGCTGGGTAAACCCAAATCTTAAATAATAATAATTTCCCAGGAGTCGAAAGGAAAAGGGACTTTCCCCGTTGCTTTCCTTACAGCATTTTCTTTAGGAAACCTGCAATTGTAAATCCCTCTCTCTGTCCCTTTGGGACTTATGTAAACCCTTTAAAAGCTAAATAAGATTCTTGATGGTTTACAAGCTGGGAATGGCAGGCATGTCTTTGAAACGTCAACATCAAGGACTGGCAGGTCTCCAGGGAGTTGGCTCTGGGGCCTGGCTCCAAGCTCTGAAGACCTGCTATTCACAGAGATAGGAGAAGTTTTACTTTTCCTCGGGAGAGAGGTGTTTCGCTGACACAGGCAGCCAACCAGCCACCAGGTGGAATTCGGAAGTCCCGTGGGACAAACGGTGCCGTCTGGTCCCCTGTCCTGAGACAGTGTGTGTAGGGGTGTTTCTGCCCCGCTGTGTTGGGGAATGAGGTTTCTGGCTGCTGTCACCTGTGCATTACCTACAGTGTGTCTTGTTTTGTGCTTCTTCAAAAGAAAAACTGGTTGGATCTTGTCAGTCACACAGAGGGCTTTCCTGGGCTGGCAGGTGATGTTTATTTTTAGTCCTCTCCCTAACACCCTACTGCCTCCTTGCCCTCATCCGCCAGGATTGCTCCGGGTCCTGGGCCCTGGAATATGCCTCCTGCCCACAGTTGTAGCCCTCATGCCTGGTTCCTGGGGCCCCTGCCTTATCTGGCCTTTGCCTAACACTGCAGAGCTTCCAGGCTTTCAGTCCCATAAAGGGCGGCATGACCCCGGGGATGGAGTGGTGTGTGTCCACCCTTCAGGGATGCCTTTGGCAGAGACATGCTCTTTAGCTGTGGTCCCCGCGTTGTGGCTCCCACCCTTGGACCTGACCCCAGCCAGGGGACTGGAGTCCTCCTGGGCGACCCACCTACCTCAGCCTGTCGGTAATCCTGCACCTTGGCCAGGTCCTCAGCGAAGTTCCTCATGGTGGCCCGCATCTCCGGGTTCTCGGTGTTGGCGAAGTCGGTGAGCTGTTTGACAAGCTGGTCAGCCTTGTCCCGCAGCCGAGCTGTCTTGCGGGTGTAGGCGGCCAGGAGCGAGCAGAACTGGCCAAAGTACTTCTCGGCATTGGTCACGGTATTCTCCATCACCCTCACCTGGCTGTCCCTGGGGAGGAGGGGACTGAGAAGCTATTCTAGGCCATGACACCCAGGCAGGTCAGGACAGTGACATAGGGGTCACCCATGCATCACCCCCCACCTAGCTGTCGAGCACCCTGCCAGGTGTCTGCTCCCCCTCCCCTGATAATGCTCACTGTTCTATCAAGGCAGATTTGGGAAACCAGCAGGGTCGCAAGGCTGGTCAAATGACTGGCAGGAATGCAAAGGCTAGTTTGGCTCCAAATCCGGTCTTACCCTCCCTGGGACCCTTCCTGGGGTTTTGATCTTCCTGGCGGAGTTTTCTGTATTCCAACCATCCCTAGCTGCGATGGCCCCTTCCCTCCAAAATCCCCTCATTCTGCCTCCCCGTTCCCCCCCCATAACTGTTGAAATTCTCTCCCTTCTCCGAACCCTGAAGGTTTTTTAAAAAATTAAAAAACTTTTTTGGGGGCCAGTTTTAGGTTTACAGAAAAACTAAGTGGAAAATACAGAGAGCTCCCATATGCCCTCGCCTCAGGGTGCACACGATTTCCCTGTTATTATTAATAAGGGCTGCATTTTTAAAGAAACACATCGAGGGCTTCACAGGCACCCTCGAGTTTGCGACGCTCAGAGGAACCAGTCGCCAAAACAAATGGGTAAGGGGCAGGCAAGCTGCAAGACAGCATTGATAGGATCTGGCCGGAGGCACATCTGGCCCAGGACCGTGCCACAGGGTCTTGGTGTCTGGTCGGCTTGGAGGTTCGAAGAGAGGTTTTCCAGGTGGAGCTGAATGAGGCAAAGATGGGTATGGATCCTGTGAATTTGGCTACCCCAGAGCTGTGGGCAATAATGCTGGAGAAGCAGAGGTCAGATTCAGGAAGCTTCCCTGGGCTTCCCTTGACCTGGGGGTGGGGTGGTGTGGGAGGGAGAGCACCCTTTACTACCACCTGTCCCCAGCAGGCCTGGCTGTCCCCATCTCTCTTGGTGCATCAGGCCCCCAAACCTTGCTTCCCCTTCCCTCCCAGCCAAGGCCAGCACAGGGCCACTCACCTGGAGAGGACAATGCTCATTGTGACCGGAGGCACCAGCTGTCTTAGGCTAGGGGAATAAGGACAAGGCCCCAGGGGTCCCACAGGCTAGGGAGATTCTGGCAGGGCTGGGCGCAGCCGTGTGGTCTGGGCTCAAGGGACGCTGCCACCTGGTTGCCAGGCAACGTGGCCACCCGCAGCCACCCTGGGAGGAGCCCCAGCTGGTTGCCTGGCAACCTCTCCCCAGGCCAGCCTTGCATTGGCTGGGGGAAGGGGTCCCAGAGAGCCCCCTACCCTTCGTTTGAAGGTGGAAGTTCTGCGAAACCAGGCAGTGTGGGGGTTCCCTAGGATGCGACAGAGATAGGATTCAGGACAACTTGCTTGTGGCTCGGCCATGAGGGGCTGCTGCAGAGCCTCCCCCAAAAGCCTGGGAGCAGCCGGCAGGGTCCTAGGATACCTGGTTACTCAGGAAGGGCAGTATGGGAAAGCACAGAGTCAATGGGGGGGGTCCTGAAGCCTTGTAGCTGAATGGAGGGGTCGGGACTCCAGCCCAAAGGGACTTCTTTAACATTTCAAACGTCATCTTATTATTTTCCCCTTATTTATAAAAACGGTTCTTGTTTATTGTTAGAAAAGTAAAGTAAAGACACAGAAAGAAAATCCAAGACCACATGATGAAATTGTACTAAAGTACAACACATTTTACTAAGTGTAAACTGTGTATCTTTCACTGTGTGTACATTTTACCTAAAGAAGTTTGAAGGTAGGAACACTGTAAGAGATGGGGTGGGAGGAGGGGCAGGTGTGGACCAAACACACAGCAGAACGTTGGCAACTGTTGCTGTGGTGGGACTCCCCGGACGAGTCTGTTCATTTGGTACGTCTGCAGGCTTTCAGAGTGGAGAGCCTTTTTTTTTTTCTTAAAAAAAAAAAAAAAAAAAAAAAGGCGCAGATACAAGCAAGGACTTTAGAGCCAGCTAAATAATTTTAAATCCCAAACCTCAGCCCTGCTGTGTGACCTTGGCCAAGTCACTTTCCCTGTAAAATGGGATCCTGACAATATCTCTTTGCCTTGTCCTGATTAGGAGAAAGAAGTCTCTGGTGTGAGGGTAGGGGGACAGGGCAGGGCAGGACACCCACCGCAGTTCCGTGTGCATTGGCCTAGGGTAGTGATGGCTCCCCTGTGGCTGGTCCTGGGCGCCCCGCCGCGCTGTGCTGCTGCCTGCCGGCTCCCTACACTGTTCTGTGCCCTGTGTGCCCTGCAGGCCCGGGGCAGCGCCTAAATATGACTCAGCGTCCTTCTGTGTGGCAGCTCCGTAACCCTGAGGCTCTTCCCTGCAGGACGCTGGGCAGGCAGGGTCTCCTGTGCCCCTGCCCTATGCAGCACACCTGGTCCCATCCCTCTCACATTCTTGACCCCCTTCACTCTTGGGGGCTGCTATGAGTTGAATAGTGTCTTCCCCAAAATGTCCTCCTAGAACCTCCAGAAGTGACCTTATTTGGAAAGGGGGTCTTTGCAGATAGAAGTAGCTGAGATGAGTCATGATGGAGTAGGATGGGCTCTAGTCCAACGATCGGTGTCCTTATAAGAAGAGAAAGCAGAGACCCAGGGAGAGGGACATCTGACACAGGGTTTGAGACTGGAGGGAGGTGGCCACGGGCCAAGGACGGCCGGCAACACTAGGAGCTGGGAGAGGCATGAAGGATCTTCCCCCGGAGCCCTCAGAGGGAGCTCAGCCCTGCCTACACCTTGATTTTGGACCTCTGGCCTCCAGGCTGTAGGATAAACTTCTGTTGTGTTAATACCCGTTTGGTATTGCGGCCTCAGGACACTGGCACACGCCCCTCCTTCCCCGCAGTGCCACTGTATTCTCACGTCATCAGCCCCTCTGGGCACAGGGGCTGGTTTCTCTGGGTCCTCTGACTTCACACCTGCACCCTATACTTTTGATTATCCCTTTGGTTGATGAATCCCCTCCGGAGCAAGCCTGAAGAAGAGTCTCATCCGTATTGAGAGGTGCCCACAACGGGTTCCGGATCCGGTCCCTAGTCAAACAAGCATCCCCACTCTGTGTCCCTGTCCCTCCACTCTCCCTCCTGCCAGCTTCAGCGTGAGTAAGGCTTTCGTCCTTATGGAGAAATGCTCCCCAACTGACACTCCCATCCCTCCTCTCTTCTACTCCCCGCCTCGTGGAACCTTGCAAACAAGTGGCCTTTCCTCCGTCTCAGTTCCCCTCACTCCCTCATGCCTTTCCATTCCTCACTGTCACCAAATCCACTGCCCTTCCTCGGCCATGTCCCCTGCCAGCAGCATCCAGGCCAACACCTGCTCGATGGATTTTGGACTTGCCAGTCCCCACAATGGCACGAGCCAGCTCCTTAGAATAAGCCCCTCATCTCTCTGAGGGCCTGGTTCCGCTTCTCTGGACACTGCAGCTCTTGAAGGACTTGTAGGACGAGGAGACTCTTGAAGCTCTGCAGGCTTCTGCCCTCCAGGAGGGGCCTCTGTGTTGTCAGCAATGGCCACAGGAGGGCAGCAGAGACCCCCTCATGGGGACTTCCAGAGCGGTGGCCAGGGACATGGAAACCCAGCGCAGGAAGCACAGCCCAGAAAACACCACCTTGACACGGATGGCAGAAGGAGCGGGGGAGAGGGGGTGTCAGAGAAAAAGGGTGATGTTTTAATTCATGACTTAGAAACTTTAAGGAACTTTGAAAAATGAAAACCCCTTCATGTAGGGCCACATGGAGACCTCTTGCGGCCAGAGAGAGAACAGCTGGGGGACAGGGAAGGGCGGGGCTGCAGAGGCCCCCTCCTGACGTCTCCAGCTGCCTCTCCACCCAACACCCCTTCTCAGGGGCGGGCTGCCCTGAGTCCTTGAGAAAAATTGAACATCACCTCTGGAACTGGTGGGTGTAGAGCCTGTGGACTCTCTCTTTCCTGTAAATATTTCTGCCAAACCCCGTGAGGGATGCGGACATCCTGACCCTTTGCCCAGACCCCAGCGTGCACCTACAAAGAGCAAGGACATTCTCCTATGAGCCCTCATGGGACTGTCACACCCAGGAAATTAACCCGGACGCGATACCTGCTCTCGAAATTCCCGTGTCCCACACGTGTCCCTGAGAGCTGGCTTTCCTGCTGATTCGGGAGGGGTTGCAATTCCTGCCTGAGTCTACTTGGTCTCCTTAAATTGGGAATTGCTCCTCAACCTTGTTTGCTTTCAAGATACTGACTTTTCTATTCTGTAACTTTTTATTTTGAAATCATTTCAGTTGTACAGAAATAATGCAAGAACGCTTTCACCCAAATTCCCCAACTGGGAACATTTTACTGAGTCTGTCTCACCATTCTCTCTCTCTCTTTCTGTGCGTGAATGTTATTCTCTGAGGGCATGCTGCAGACCCGATGCCCCTTTACCCAGACACTTCATGGGTGTTTCCTAATAGCAGAACGGGCCTTTATGCAGCCACAGTACAAATGGCGAAATCAGGAAACTAACACTTATTATTTTATTCTGTTATCTCATCTACCGACTTTGTTCAGAATTCATACTTGTTGTCCTAATAGTGTCGTTTTAGTCGATAAGCAAACGTCATTTTCTCCTGCTCCAGGATCCGATCCAGGCTCACCTGCTGTCTTTAGCGGGCCAGACTCGGATATTTTTGTGGACTCCGGGCCACTTGTTTTGGAGATTGTTGCTCCATTTGGGGTCATTGATGTTTCCTGGAACATCAGGTTGCACGCTTGGGAGGAGCAGTCAGAGTTGGTCCTGGTCTGGGCTCAAACCATCCTCTATCTGGGATTAGGCGCTGCTGAGGGTCCCCTCCACCCTGGCTCCAGGCTCCCGGTAGGGACACATCCCTCCATGAGCACATAGATCCCTGCCTCATGGAACTTTCTGTTCAGGGGGCCAAGTCTGGGCTCCTGGCTGGGGACCCAGGACAGGCCAGGACTCCTGACTGAGCCTCAGTGAAGTAGGGATAGTAATCGTCTGCCCTCAAAAGGTCACTTTGGGGAGATGTTGGGAAGGACCCTTGGTGTCTGGCCATAGTAACCCAGAGCAGGATGGAAGTGTCAGGTCCAAATGGGAGAGGGCCTGCCAGGGCCTGGAGGGGCCCCATCCCCACATGTAGTCCAACCTTGCTGGACTCAGGGAGCTCTTCCCATCCAGGATCCAAGCCTCAGACGTTTTCAGTGCAGCCAAAGATTGAATTAGTTGGTTTTTTTCCATCAGCCACATTACACTGTGCTGACATTTCACAGACTGTGCAAAGCCAACAGGGTAATGCACGGACTCAGGATGGGGGCTCAGTTCGGGGCTGCTGCAGACCTCACAATTGGCAGCAGTTTTGTGACCCTGCCAGGCCCCAGCATTTCTTCCGACTCTGAGTCTGGCTTGGGGGATTTGTGCAGGTATCTTGGGGGTCATGCTAAGAGGCCCCAGGGGGAGTGGGGTCGGGTAGAGCCCCCCAGCTGGGTCCTGGTTGGTGAAAGCAGCAGGGTGGTCCAGACCCCCGGGAAATAGCTCCATCCCACATGGGGATGCATTGGGGGGCATCAGGCCAGCCCAGGAGGGGTATGGCTCGTAGGGGCATTGGGGAAGCAGATGGCAGAGTATGCTTCCCCAGGCGCTGGGCCTTGAATTGGCAAAGAGCAATAAAGAATGAAGCAGAGTGTCCCAGTTCCACATGATGGGCAGCCTCTGGAAGGGGTGGGGGTGGGATTGCTATCCTGCCTGCCCTTCACACCCCCAGACTCTGCCTCCTGCTCTGACTCCTGACCTCCAGGACATGAGATAATAAGTGTGTATTGTGTTAAGCCACTAAGTTTGTGGTCATTTGCTGCAACAGCCACAGGAAACTCCCTCTAAATTCCAAGCCTGGACACTTATTCCTTCTCTGCAGCTGGCCACGGAGGACACAGAAGTAATACAAACCCCGAAGGACCAGAGAATGGAGCCCTGACCATGGAGCCCCCACAGCCCTCACGGGCTTTCTCATACTTCCGCCTCCTGGACGTGGGCCCTAAGCTGCAGACTGGACCCCTGGCACTGTGCTCCTGTTCTTTCCGCTGCCTGAGCCCTGATTCTCAGCCCACAGACCCGCAGGGAGCAGGACTGTGGAGCCAGAGTGTCCAAGTCCAAATCCAGCCCTGCTGGGTGCCCTGGGGAGGTACTTACTCTCTCTGAGGCTCAGCTCCCTTACCAGTATAATAAGGATGGAATGCGTCTGTTCTACTGGGTTCCCAGGGTGTCATGTAAAATAATATCCATGAAGCTCTTTGTCACTGTGCCTGATGATGTCACTTGCTCTTCTTATCCCATCTTTAAGGCCATGTTCAAATGCCTCCTGCACCTGGGCTCTTCCCTCTGACCGCAGACAGCCCTTTGGATCCCATGTACCAGGATATAGAGTTTACTCACCTATAATGACAATATAATTGCTAAAATTTTTCGGGCTCTTACCCTGGGCCAGGCACTAGGCTAAATGTTTTACACATACACACTGATACATGTCACAATTACTATTATGCCTAATAATTATCAGTCTCATCTCAGTCTCCCCCAGCCTCTCACACATAGTAGGTCCCCTTCAGCCCCTCTGCACCTGACTACAACTCCACCCCCAACCAAAAAATGGTACATCATTTAGAAATAGTATTGGCCCAAGTAAAAGGAAACCCCAAATAATCATGGCTTTAAGAACATGGACATTTATTTCTCACTTGTGTGAAGTCATGATGTTAGAATACAGATTTCTCCTATCTTATTCTTCTATCGGCTTCTATTCCTAGAGTTGCCTCATGGTCCAAAATGGCTACTGGGACTCCAGCTCTCACATCCACCATCTATCTAGTCAGTAAGAAGAGAGGGGCAAAGAAATGCCCCTTTCTTTACTTAAGTTGTACACATCACTTTGTGCTCATATCCCACAGGCCAGAACCTAGTCACACAGCCACACCTAGCTGCAAAGGAGGTTAGGGAATGTAGTCTAGGCTACAGGGCTCCACTTTTGGAAGGACCCACATCTACCAACTCCCCATGGGCTCAGTTGGCACTCACACCCACAAAAGCCCCAGCCTCAGGAAGCTTGATGTAGACTTCCTTGGTCTTCCCCGATGGGGACCCAATGTTAGGGATCCGGGGCTTGGCAGACACCCTGTACTCTCTCGAACTCAGAGCTCATGTGCTGACCAAGCACCAGTGACAGGCCCGATGTCCTGTCTTTCTCCAGGCCAGCGGGTTCCCTGGGCTCAAGATCATATTTGTGGCATGCCTCACTGCCTGTTTGCAGTCTTGACCAAACAATTAGAAAGGACTCTCAGATTTCTTCAAATGAGCAGAAGAAAAGAAAGAAAACCCAAAATATGTTTCCTTTGGAAAACCCAGGGATGATTTCAAAACCTGATGATGCACGAGTCGGGAAGGGGTTGGAGTCATTGCTCTCTGGGCCCACCAGATAGAAAAGTCCAGGAGTGCTGTGGGGAAGGGCCCTCAGAGGGGAGGTCTCAGGAGTCATCAAATCTTGCCCTGGGGAGACTGTGCTGTGTGACCTGGGGCAGGTCACTTTCCCTCTCTGAATCTCATGTTCTGATCTGTATGAGGGCAGGATCACATCTCCTCCCATCTCTGCAACGCTGGAGATCTAGCCCACACCCCACAGCCCCACATACTCTGACCCTCTTATAGCCTTCCGATGAACAGCAAGCTCTCCACTCCTAGCTCAGCACCATCCCTGGAACCCTTGGCTCCTGGGAGCTGGGCCCCAGTTCCTCTCTTTCCTTCTTCTGCTGGACTTGTGGACACATAGACATTTCTGTAGAACGGGAGAGCCTTATCCCTCCTAGCCAAAGGGAAGACGATGTAGGAGCAATTAGTAGCTCCCTAGGGAAGAGAGACAGGGAAGGGTGGTGCAGAGCATAAAACCCCGAGACACATCTTAATCGTATTTTTTACAAAGCATTTTTCCCTAATTACAGAAGATCCAGAAACATAGGTAGAGAGAAAAGCCCATAATCTGCCATCCAGAGGTGTCCATTAGTAACATGTGGAAACATTTCTTTACTATCTTTTTGGTAAATAATCTGCAATCTTCTACTCTTTGCATGTCACAGGCATTCCCAGGTTGTTCAGTACAAACTCCACATTGGTGTGATTTTTATTATTTTCCAACTTTTTATTAAGAAAGATTTTGAATATATAGAACAACGGGAAACAGTAGGACACTGCAATCTGTCTACCTACCATCGAGGTTTGGGAGAAGTCAAATTTCTAACAGTGCAAAAGTCATCCCAGCAGCCTTGCTGGGCGCCCAGGGCACCTCTAGGGTGGGGGAAGGTCTCCAGGAGCCTGTGGCACATCAGTTCGGGGCCATTTCCCTCAGTGGGAGGGAATCACCAGGGAGTTCCCCCTCCCCTCCCACCAGTGGGAATCCAGTGCCGAGTGCTCACACACTTTCTCCAGCCACATCTCCATGGCGGTCACTGGCCGTGGGTAGGACGCCACCACCAGGGGGGCCCCACCCATGGCCCCCAGTCGGCCACATGCCAAAGTGGGCCTGGTTGGCATTTTTACAGTCCAAAGCAAACAAACGGGGAAGAACATGGAAAATGCAACAACGTACTCACAAAGTGGGGCTGATCCCAGTTTTTAAAAAAAATTCCCAAACAGCTGATTTCCTTTGCTTTTGGGGGTCACGTGTCTCCTGTTCGGTGCAAAATGGCAGTGGCTGAAAGTGGTATTTTGAAAAATGTCCCCACTTGGCAAAACACAAAGTTGGCAACCCTCTGTTGGTCCCCAAAACTGAGGAAAAGAAAGAATCACTAACGTATGGCATTTAAAGGCTGGGGACTGCCATCTGGTATATCTTGTTGGTCTCTTACTGCCCGGCCTGTCCCAGGGTCCACTGGCAGAACCACCTGGGACACAGGTGAACTACGGGGATCTGTGAGGGGGAGGGGAAACCCCACTCGGTGCCAGGAATCTGGCTGCATGGGACAGGCGATGTGGCACATTCATGCCCGTTCTCCAACTGGAGGAAACTGAGTCGGGAATGGTCTATTCTGTGCCTGGAAAGACCAGAGCCGGCACCAAAGCCTGAGCCTCCCCTCTCCACTGCATCTTGATTCCACCAGGAAAATACAAAATACAAAATAATACAAATACAAAATACAAATACAAAAATAACACAAAAATAATAATAATCAGGGGGAAACCCATGCAGACTTGACAGCTTGCTATTTGGCCAAGTCAGAATATTTTTTAAAAGCTCCCCAAATTGAGGTCTTCCTATCACCGCATTTTATTCAAATAAAGGATTCTGTAACACCAAAAAAAAAAAAAAAAAAAGCTTTGAGCTTAGAAGACAGCTGTCCCCTCCCACGGATGTGTTCTAAACATGTGGGGTCCTAACTTCGTGCCTCTGTTTTGAGCTCCTGGTAACTTCAGCCTATTCCTCACTGACCCCCAACCCACCTTTTGGGGACTGCCACAGCCAAAGTGCTTGGTTCAAATCCCAGCTCCTCTGCCTCCCAGTCAGATGACTGTGGACCAGTTCTGATCTGCTCCGGGCCTCAGTGTCCTCGCCTGTAAAATGGGAATAGTAAGACAGCCCCCTTCCTTGTGGGAGGGTAAATACCACCACTGCACTGTGATGGGGTCTGGCATAGAAGAGGGGCTCCCAAGTGTCCCACAGCAGGAGGAGGAGCGGGGCCTGGGGTAGGAGCTGCCTGGCAGAGTGGGGAGCGCAGGGGGTGTGAGCCAGGAAAGTGGGAAGGCACCCAAGAGCAACTCTGCTGACATCAGGGTTCCACTGAAGCTCGCGGCCACTGTCCAAGCTGCCTCTGTCAGAGGGAACAAGGGTGACCTCCCCGCAGGCTCCCCGATCCCATGGGGACGACTCAGTGTCACTGGACAGAACTTCTTTCTTGAAACAGTAAGTGCCGAGCGCTTGCGTTTCCTCTCTCACAGGGCGGCCTCGGCACAACCACCCCGATGAATTGACGTCCCGCCACATTTGGCCGAGATGACCACCTCTGAGGCCAAGTCGCGGGGGCTGGGCCCCAGCCAGGCCAGGGCGCCATCCAGGAGCAAAACTGCAGCCCTGGGGCCTGGCCGTCACCCCCGCCCCGACACCAAGTCCCTCCCCGGGCGGTCACTCCGAGGACAGGGTCCGCCCCGGCCGGGCTGAAGCCGCGGCAAGTTGTCAGAGCAGAGCTTGCTGAGGACCTGGAAATTTCCACACGACACCATTGTCACTCTGGCTTTCGGACATCCCACTGATTAAAAAAAAAAAAAAAAAAAAAAAACTTTAGATCAAAGCAGCACGCAGTGAGGATTCATTCCACAGCACTTGTTTGGAGCAGCTGTTCTGGCTGGGCCCTGGGGACAGCGGTCAACAGGACAGGTGCGTGCCCTGACGTCCCCGAATCTCAGGCTAGTGGGAGCCCCCCTAACCAGAGCACCATGGTTAGTTCTGGGGGGTGAGGACTACATTAGCAAGATCAGCTAGGAAGGAAGTTAAGAGAGGAGAGGAGTCACCCCCACTACCATGGTTGGAGTCAGAAAAACGGACAATAACCCACGTGGGCAGGTTTTCAGAGAGACCAGAACCCAGGTGCGCCACCCACGGGCATGGAAACAGGAGCAGTCGCCCTGGCCCTTCCTCCAGGGGTTAAACAGACGTACCATGTGACCCAGCCGATTCCCTCCCAGCTTTCTGCCCAGGACAGAGGAAAACAGCCGCAGAAAGGTGTTCGTGAACATTCACAGCAGCACCGTTCACAATAGCCAGAAAGTGCCAACAACCCACATGTCCATCCGTGGATGAACGGATGAGCAAGTGCGGCCTGACCTCACCACGGGATGTCATTCAGCTCTCACAAGGGATGAAGCTCTGACACGGGCTATGACATGGACGGACTCTAAAAACACCCTACTAAGTAAAAGAAGCCAGTTTTAAAAGACCTACATATGGTATGATTCCATTTATGAGAAATGTCAAGAATAGGGACATCAGAGAGACAGAGAAGTAGATTAATGGTTGCCAGGGTTGGGGGAGGGAGAGCGGGGTGACCCCGAAGGACATGGGGTTTCTTTTGGAGGGTGAAGAAGATGCTCTCAGCTACATAGTGGTGATTGCACACCCTCGTGGATATGTTAAAAATTGCCTGGGGGGCACCTCAGGGGCTCAGTGGGTTAAACGTCTGACTCTTGATTTCAGCTCAGGTCATGATCTCAGGGTCAGGCTAGGTGCTCAGTGCAGCTTGAGTGATTCTCTCTCCCTCTCCCTCCCATCCCTCCCTCCACATGTGAGCACGCTCTCTCTCAAACAAACAAATAAATAAATAAAATCTTTTTAAAAAACTGCTAAATTGTACCCTTTAAAATGGAGAATTTTATAATATATGAATTATACCTTAATATTAAATACGAGGCAGAGAAAACAGCTGGGAAACGGGGGCTTTCAATCTCTCACAGCTCGCTCTGCTCATAAGTCCTGGAAAGTATATACAATATTCGTGTCTTTGAAACTTCCCAGGCCTTCAAAGCCAATGACTGCAACCTCTTCTTCAAGGTCTTCTTGCTGGGGGTTATTTCTATGGCCTGGACTGTCCAGGGAAGGGGTTGGTGCATTTTGAACATAGTTAAGTGATCCACAAAGACAGGCATGTGAGGAACAGCAGGGAAGTCTGAGGTGGCCACCTCTTTGTTTCTCTCTGAAGGTCTAAACGCCAGCAAAAGCCTTTTGCCCTTCAAAGCTAGCCCTTGCTGGCTCCTCTCAGTTTAAGTGTATAGACTTTTCATGAAAGAGAATAGAGAGAGTACTGCCAGGTACTGTTGGACAGGTTGTCTACTGTGCAACATTTATTGAACATTGCTATATACGAGCAACTGTACTTAGCACTTTACCTGTGATGAACTTTGCTTAATCCTCCCATTCACCCTTCAGTGAGGGAGTTATTATCCTCAGTTTATGAAGACAGGAACCTTGGGAAGTTTAACGATTCCCCCAAATTCATCCTCCTTTCACAGTGGCTTTGGGAGGGATGCAACTCCAGCAGGAGCCTGGCCTTCCTGCAGAGCAGGTCCTGCCTGACCACCAGGAGGGGCTGGGAATTCTCTACCACCCCAGGTCACCAAGGGAGCCTGCAGCCTGCCTGTAGCTGGGAAGGGCAGTGGTGAAGCGCTCGGGTCAGGCATCAACAGGACAACAGGACCTGGTCCAGCCTTGCTGGCTCTATTCTTATGGGAGCTCTGTACTCTTTCTGGGCCTCTATTTCCTCTTTTATACAGTGGTCAGGCATCAACAGGACAACAGGACCTGGTCCAGCCTTGCTGGCTCTATTCTTATGGGAGCTCTGTACTCTTTCTGGGCCTCTATTTCCTCTTTTATACAGTGGGCAGTGATAATATCTTTCTAGAGTTGCTGTAAGGATTGAACGATTTAACACGGAGAAACCCCAGTCCATGGTAATGTTCAGAATCACATGTTGACTGCTTTTCACCACCAGTGCCTGAGGGCAGGGGGCTCAGCTATCCCGTTCACAGGGGTACCCAGTGCCCCCTGCAGTTCCTGGCACATGGGAAGCCTGAAATTAATAGTTTTTGAACAAATGAATGAGTTCTCCTTAGTGCAGGGTATGGACCCGAGACTGCAGGATGGGCCTCTGGAAGTCACCAGACCCCTGGTAGAAGAGGCCACAGCCCCCAGGTGCCCCCGCCTGGGCAGAGGTCGGGCTCTCTGTGGGTGGTCCTGCACTGCAGTTTGATCAGCACAAAGCCTAGAAAATGTGGCTGGAGGGGCCACCACGCAGTGGGGGAGCTGGAGAGGGAGCCCTGGCCTCTCCCGTTCCGGCCTTGCCAGCGCCGTGACCTTCCCCACCTGGCCCTGTCCGTCTCACTGGCTGCCCTGGCCGCCAGGGACCCTGCAGGGCCGCCCAGCTTGCCTTTCACATGGAGAGGGGCACCTTCTCCATCTGTACAGCCTCACCGGGACTTGCCTCTCCAGCTCTCAAATTACATTCCATTCACAAAAAACAATCTAGATCTTCAGACGTGTGAGCGCATTATGGGGAAAAAAGTGAGGTGGAAAAATGTGGTCAGAGAGCGAGCGAGCTGGGATTGGGGCACAGGAAATCGCTATGTCCTCCCCCTTTCCACCCACCCACACACACATGCCAGCTGGGGCGCCTTTCCATCTGCTGCGTGGGCTTCTAGTCTCAGAGCTGCCCGCTCTGTGGAAGGGGCTGTAGGGGCTGAGCCAGGAAGGCCAAGAAATTCAGAGGTGAAGGCCCTAATCAACCATCGTTCTGTCCTTTCTTCTTGGCCAGGGTTGCTGAGTATAGTTGGGCAGGTTTTTCACTCTGTGAGAGTACCTGAGCCAGGTACACTCCAACAAGCCATGTGTCCTGGCATGGGGCTCTGTTACCCAGCTAGAGCCTTTCCCTCACATACAACGGTACTGCACGGGCTAGTGACGCTGGCTCCTGTCTCTTTCCTTCTAATATGCCTAAAACAGAACTTGACTAAGGGTGACCCCCTCACTCTAATACTCCTCATGGCTCTCGCTGACCTATAGGATGATGATAATAACAGATCTCCTGATCACTCACTATGTGCCAGACTGTGCTAAGGGAGTTTGTATGCAGTATTCCTTCCTCACCATCACACACAATCTTTATATTACGAAGCACAACACGTATACAGAAAACGATGTAAAACGTGTATATACTGTTTAACAAATTATAAACACTTTAAATCTCACAGCAGCCCTGTGCAGTAGCTGCTTTTACCATCGCATTTTCCAGATGTGGAGACTGAGACAGAGAGAGGGTAAATTGCAGGCCTGAGATCATCCAGTAAGTGGTAGGGGCAGGATTTGAACCCAGGCATCTGGCTACATAACCGCGTGAGAATCCCATGCTGCTTCATCTCAGGGAGTCCTCACAACAATCCATCCAGGGCTTCTTTCGTTGTGCCCATTTTCCAGATGGGACCCTGACGTCAGAGGCATCAGGTGTTTATCCAGAGCTCCAGGCCCAGTGTGAAGGAGGCCATACTTACACTGTTGCACTGTCCCCATGCACATAGTAGGTGCTGAATAAATGCCTGCTTGAGGGTGGTGGGTGCATGAAAGCCAGTGGCCAAGTACCTCTCCACGCAGTTCTGAGCCTGATGGGGACCCTTCCTCTCTTCCCCAGCTTCCCCTGACGTTCCTCATGCCCAGGAGAGGCTTGTTACTGGACAGAGTCCTGCTGGATGGCCCCCCACCGAGCCATGCACATAGTAGGACCTAAAGGCACATAGTAGGCCCTAAGTGGAGTGGAATTCCCAGAAGCACAGGAGTCTGTGTAGCTGCAACAGCCAGTGTTCCAGTTCCCATTCCCCGGTTGTGCCGCCTCGAGGAAAGTACTTCGCTGCCTGAGATCTTGGTCTCCTCACCTGCAAAATGGGTTGGAGAGCTTGCCCTCAGGTCTGGTGTGTGACTTCCATGGCCTGCTTCCCACCCCATGCCTGGGAATGGGTCAGCACACAGTAGGCATGTGGTCATTGCTTTCTTTCCCAGGCTGGAGACCCCGGCAGTGGCAGAACTGGGGTGCAGATCTGGCGGCCTGCACAGAACCAGAGACTGCTTTTCACATTGAATCCTTATCCACGTGGCCACACAGGCTTATTCCTGCTCTGGGATTTTTTTTTTCCCCTGTTGCATCTGTCAGTATCATAAATACTTGCAAGGGGAAGAAAAAATTCCCCCAGACTTTACGTCAACACAAACAGCCATAATTGGTCCTGGAGCCTCATAATTCTCCGATTGTCTTGACCGTGTGTATCTGGGAAATTCACAGCAGTAAAGGTGAAGGGTGTTTTCATTCGTAAATTTAAGTGGAGGCTTTGTCTTCAACTGAAATTTGGCTCCAACCCCTCGCCTTGGGGCACTTTTTCTATGTGTGTGCAGAAATCTGACTTATCATTTTCTTAGGGGAAGGAGAAAATGCATGAATATTTAATTATTCTGTTGCCAAGAGGGGAGGGTTAAAAGCTAAATGAATAAAGAACTGGATTTTTCTTTTCAAAGGCCAAGGCAGGATCCGATCTAGCCCTTCGGATTTTCCCCCATCCTCCCGCCCCTTCGTCATGTTGGGGGCCACAAGCTGTCATGTTTCTGCTACTCCGGCGTCTCTAGTTTTGGAAAGGATCAGCTGTGGGCGAGTTTGGGTAATTTCCGGTCGGTTCTTCTGGGCTCCTTGGCATATTTTGTTTTGGTTGCAACAAACATAGGAGAAGGGGTGGTGGAGGCGGGTGGGGGGGGGTGGAAGAGGGGAGGTAAGGGCCAAGCACGTCTTTGGCCAAAGAATTGCCAGCCCAGAGGGAAGGGGTGGGGTGGGGGGAGCCTGCGGCTGACCTGTGGCTGACGAGGCCAGAACATTCTGCAACGTGGAAGGCAAAAAATTCCGAAAGAAACATTCTGTAGCTTCCAGCCTGTAAGAGGAGGAAGAGGATTTCCTCTCTGGGCAGCTTCTGGGGGCTCCGGGAGAGGGCCCCCATCAATGACGGTCCCTCTGGCGGCCAGCACGAGAGGGGCGGGGGCGGGGGACAGGAAACGGGGTCATGAGTCTGGACAGGACCAAATTTGGAGATACTCAGGGGCAAGAATTTCAGCCCAGGCAGAACAGGACTGTGTAGGAGCAGAGCATCCTCCTGCAACCGTGATCCTGGGGAGAGCTGCGTCTGCTTTTTGGGAGGGTAAACTGAGGCATGAAGATGCCTCCATGTTGCAGAGCAAATTTCCAGGAGGGCTGTGTGTCTAAGGAGAATAAGCATCAGTACCGCTTGCTGAGCACCAGCGGTGCACCACAGACTTCCAATACACTCCCCGAATCCTTAGCACCCCCTGCAAGGGACAGGCCGTGAGGCCCATGACAGACAGGGAAACTGAGGCTCAGAGAGGCAAACAGTCTGGCCCAGGCTTCTTAGAAATAGTTTAAGTTGTACCATATTCTCAATAACAACAGTATACCAAACATAAAGGCATTCTGTATAAACTGTTGAACATAAAATAATGCGGAATTCAAACTTTTCATAACAACTGTTAAGAATAATAGAGACATGGGGCGCCGGGGTAGCGCAGTCGTTAGGCGGCTGCCTTCGGCTCAGGGCGTGATCCTGGCGTTCCGGGATCGAGTCCCACATCGGGCTCCTCCGCTGGGAGCCTGCTTCTTCCTCTCCCACTCCCCCTGCTTGTGTTCCCTCTCGCCGGCTGTCTCTCTGTCACATAAATAAATAAAAAATCTTAAAAAAAAAAAAAAAGGAATAATAGAGACAATTGCATTACATGGATTTTGTTAGATCAAGTCCCTCTGTTGCCATCTGACAGAAAACTGACATACCTGATGTGCAAACAGCCCAGATTTCACATCAATAAAGCTATAATAAAAATACAAGAAGATTTTTTAACGAATGAAGATGTCCACAACGTGAACAACATCCCCTTAGATGTGGCACCTTGTGCAATGTGCAACCTAAACAACTGTCCACAGCACCCCTGATGCATAAGCAGATTTGAACTTGGGGTGGTACCCAGGCTCATCCCATGATTTAACTGGCTTGGGATGTGGCTGCACCCCAGCTTCTAACCACGAAGACAAAGAGCACTGACGGGTCAGAAAGGAATAAAAGGAACAGAGGGTGCAGGGACTATACAGCTGGCCCTTGAACAACGCATGGGCCCGCTTACTTGAGGATTGTTTTTGACAAACACAGTACAGCACCGTAAGTGTCTTTTCTTATGATTTTCTTCTCTAGCTTACTTTATTGTAAGAATGTAGCATATGAAACATATAGCTTCCAGACTACGTGTTAATTGACTGTTCATGTTATCAGTGAGACTTCTGGTCAACAATAGGCTATTAGTAGTTAAGTTTTGGGGGGTCAAAAGTTATACATGGATTTTCTACTGCATTGGGGGGTAATCAGCACCCCCTGACCCCCATGTTGTTCAAGGGCCAACTGTATACAGTTGGTATCACTCTCTCCCCAGGGCTAGTACAGGGCCTGGCACACAGTGGATACTCATGAATGCAGACGGAATGAACAACTGTATGTATGAATGGAAACTAAGTCCACCTCCCCTCCCCTCCCTCCTCGTTTGCAGCCTGCCTAGCACTGAGCCCAGGGATGGTGGCAGATGGAGGGGCCACAGTCTGAAACCCCACTGAGCCAGGGGAACGGGAGCCAGTTCCCACAGGCCCCGGGACACACTGAACCGTGTGAAAGCCACCAGCCAGAACCTCTTGTAATCAGGGACAATGCTTGGCCCTCAGTCCCGAAGGACATCCCGGGGTCTCCAGAGACGAGAACGGTCCTGCCAAGTGCCCTGGCCTTCTGCCCGCCCGGCACTGCTTTCCGAGGGTGGGACCCACCTGGCGACTCCTTCCTTCCAGCTGCTGGCTCCGGGGGTTCCGGCCACACCTTTCCTGTGGCCGCCCCTTCTCTTCCCGGCCCCCACCCTGCTGGCCAGGCGGCTCCATTTTCTGCCCGCCACCACCCCCAGGCTTTCGGGGCTGCTCCCCTGAAAGGAGGTGACAGCGTGATGAGGTGAGAGCAGGGGCGGTGCTGGCTGTGGCCTGAGTGCCTGAGTGGCTTGTCATGCCTGGCGGTGGGGGGGTGAGTTCTGAGACCAGGCACCCCTCTGTGTGATAGCCAGCACGTGGGCGCCCTTCACACGGACGCACTTGGGCTTTGCTCAGCAGTAGGCGTGCACGTGTCACCCTCCCTTGACAGATGGGGAAACTGAGGCGCTCAGGGTTTGAGTGACTTGACGAGGTGACATTAACTGAGGCTCCCAGCCGTGGGCAAGGGTTAAGCTCAGGCATATCTACCTCCAAACTGAGAGTGACTAACCACTCCACCGTGCTGCCTTGCAGGGGCTCCACAAACCCCAGGACTCAGCAGGCTTCAGCTCACTTAGGTTGTACCTGCGCTTCTCGTGCCTGATAGAGATGCTGGGGCCATGTTGGAATCAGAGAGAACCCCCTCCGCCCCCATCACCTGCCCAGCTCCCGGCTCCTGTAACATCCAACAAAACAGCCTAAATGGGCCAGAAAGTCGAGAGGCCTTTGCCCAAAGAGCAGTTCTTAGGGGGAGACCAGAGTGATTGAAGTTTCTCGAGGACAGACCCTGGGGTGTGGGTGTGTTACCACATACACGTGGTGAGCAGATGTCTCCCAGGAGCCGGGCTGTCAGGGAGAAGAGGGAGGCAGAGGGCAGGAGGGATGAAAGAAGTAAGGGGAAGGGAGACAAGGACCAAAGTCAAGCCACAAGACCAGGAGGCTGTGTGTTACCCGAGTGAAGTGCAAGGGAAAAGAAAGGGCAGTTCCCGGGGGAGTGGGCCACCAGGGCCTGGAGGTGGGTCTGTCTGCCCCCAGCTCCCCAGCAAAGCCTTATCAGTACAAGCCGCTCTGCTGCTAAGGAAAGAGCCCTGGTCTGGGGGTCAGGAGAGGTTCGTCCTGGCCCAGTCCTGTCACTTCTTAGCAGCTGTATTCCTGGGTAGATACATCACCACTCTGACCCTCGTATCTTCATCTGGAAAGTGAGTGAAGCATAGTTCCTACCTCACTGGTGGGGAGGGGTGGTGGTTGTGAGGAGTAGACAAGCCATCGTGATGAATCCAAGTGCTTCTTGGTGTTCCCACAAGTTGGAAAGAAAGGAAGAAGGTTCAGGCCATCCCAGGAGGTCAGTTTGAGGGTTGAGGGAAAGAATCCTCTATTTCCTCTGGGGCTTGGCCTTAGTTTGGCCCACTTCCTGCTCCGAAATGCCGCTCGTTTAACGCCTCCATTGTTCCGCTGCTTCGCCAGGGCCCGACCTGGCCAGGTTGGTTTAATTGTTCTCAGTCTGCATTTTAAGGCAAAAAGAGGCCTCTCCCTTCAGGGCCCTGCAGGAACGGTCCTTCTCCTCACCCCAGCATGGCCGCAGCTGCCCGTGCACCCCCTTCCAGTTGCTCTGATGCTCAGGGTCAGTGGGTCACCCAGTGTGGTTCCTGTGCCCACAAGCCTGGCTAAGGAGCCAGCACGGTGGCCGCCAGCACCAGAGTTATAAGCATCCCTGGCCAGGCCCCTCGGAGCCCTGCCTGGCCGGCCAACACGCTCTGCCACCAACACTGTGTGCAAGCTCTGGACCCCAGGCTCCTTGCACGCGGAGCGACTTAGGGGATCAGGAACATTCTGCCAGCAGTGCATCCCACAAGGTGCGACACCTCACGAGGGCTTTCCTCTACCTCCGTCCACCTGGAAAAATCTCAGGGAAGGACTTTTGATTGGCTCTGATTAAGTCACATGCGCACCCCTGCACCAATCACAGTGGCTAGGAGAATGGCAAATGCTGATTGGCCAGAACTGAGTCACATGCTGTCCCGTGTTGCCTAGGGGCCAGGGCAAGCTATTGTGATTGGCACGTGCCCCCAGAACTGCAGGGTCAGGCCGGAGAGCCCCATTCCCCAAGGTCAGGGCATAGTGCCATGGGCAGGGAGTGGGGGGTTCAGGGCAGACCCAACCAGATGTCCACACTCAGTCTTAGTCCAAGGTGGGGTGACTTGAGCGGGCTGTGTGGGGTCAGGCCGGGGGACCCCCACGCCTTCTGCTATGTGTCCAAAAAGAAGGGGTGTGGTGCTACCTCCTGTGCGGTCCCTGAGTGGTGGCCAGGCTGTCCTGGTGCCCCGGGCATCCCCTCCCTGCTGCTAGAGCACATGTTGCAAACATCTGCCTGGCAGGGCGGCTGCTGGGGGTCGCCTCCTGGAGTTCCCCGCTGCTGACAGGAACCAGCTCGCCTTTTTATTACCCGCAGCGCACATCTGGGAACACTCTGGATCAGTCTGGCCGAGCTAGTGGGCTGAAGAGCTGACTCCTGGCCAAGCTAATGGGGCGGGGGCGGGGGGGGGGGTGCGGCGGTGGCAACAGCCTGGGTCTGGGAAGCGCCGCCCCCCCACCCCTCCCGCAAAGCTGCCCCGTGTGACCGCTCCTGGCCGGCTGCCAAAGGGGCGGTTGTGTAACCAGCCTTGTCCAGGAGGGAGGGGACGGCCTGGGCCCAGGGTGGGGACCCACCAGCCAGCCTGGCCTGCCAAGTCCAGAGAGGGGCCTTTGGGGGTGGTTTCAGGATGGGGAGGTGATGCGGGGTGGTGCTGGGGCTTCTCTGATTAGGGCTCAGGAGCGGTTACTCCCCCCATTTCCTTCCTTACTTCCTTCTTTCCTTTCTTCTTTCTTATCTTCCTTCTCTTCCTCCTTCCCTCCCCTTTTCTCTCCTCTCCTCCCCAAAACTTAGCACCTTCTCACTTGAAGAGCACAACCTTAAGATTCACCTTTGAAATTGAACAGGAGGCAAGATCCTGAACAAACATTATTTTTAAAATATTTTTGTTTAATTTATGTATTTTTTTAAGTAGGCTCCATACCAGCGCAGAGCCCAGGGTGGGGCTTGAACCCACCACCCTAAGATCAAGACCTGAGCTGAGATTAAGAGTTGGATGCCTAACTGACTGAGCCACCCAGGCGCCCCTGAACAAACATTATTTTAGACAAACCTAGTCTTTCTGCTTCTAAAGATGACCCGGGGTTGGGGGGGGGGCTGGGTTCTCTACCCCCCCCATCATGTGTTGCACCCCTTCCTCTTGGGCCTTTGAAAAGAGAGAAATGACCCCTCAACCTTCAACCACAGGCCAGAGCTTTCCTGGTGCTCATGGGCCACGGACGTTTGCTTCCAAGGTGGACACGGGGACAGAGCGGGGTTCACAGGTCCCAGCAGAACTGTGACCTGTGCTGTGGTTCTAAGGAGCCCTGCCAGCTCTAACCACACACTGCCCCCAGGCCCGACTGGCTGGGTACTGAAGAGCGCGTCGCTTCTTGGCCCTCCATCTATCAATCCGAACATCCATCTGTCCATCTGTCTGTGTGTGGCATCCTCCAACTTTTACCTGCACAGACCCCCATCAACGCCAGGCCACTTCATGTAGTGTCTATTTTGTTTAAAAGCATCAACTCTTCTGCAAATGAAGAACCTCACCAGGAAAGCCAGGTGGCCCCAGGGTGGCAGGGCAGGGGTGCTAATCCCTGATCTCCTTGAAGCCAGAACAACAGAGAAGTCCTCAGGGGCTGCTGAGGCTCTCCACACCTCCCAGCCTCAGGCAGAAACATCCCCTGAGGTCACTCCTTCATTTTCTTCACAGTGACCAAACCATCTGGTTTAAGGCACGTGCCGAGTATCTGGATTATAACAGTGTACAAGACAGAATGTTAGGGATAAAACAAATCCAGTAACTAGATGCAAGTAATTGTAATTTGTGTGGGCCTATAAGTAAACTAGGCACCAGAACCCATGAGGCCAAGGTCAACCTGCTTCAGAGGGGTGATGCTCCTTCATCCTGGGCAGGGCAGGAAGAGAGGTCCAGTCTTGTGAGGAGTGGAAAGGATGCCCCAGGCTGTGGGAAGAGCAGGTGCAAAGGCCCTGAGGTAGGAAAAGCTTGGTGGGTTCTAGGATCTGAACAGAAGCTGGGGGGGCTTTTGTGGAGGGAGCAAGGAGAGGGGAAGGAGAGGAGGGAGGTTGGGGGCAGGATGGGACCTGATCACAGGGGTCCTGTGGGCCTTGGCCAGGACTTTGAACTTGTTCTAAGAGCAATGGGGAAGTCACTCCATGGGCTTCAAAGCAAGGGAGTGTCCTGACGTGGCTTGCGTTTTAGGAAGCATCACCAGATGGTAGGAGAACATAAGGGGAGACAGAGCAGAGAGGTGGGGAGGAGCCAGGTATAATCGTTTAAGCAAAGGTGATGGTGGCATGGACAGGTAGAGGCTCTGGAAGTAGGACACCAGGTTAAATCAGCAGAATCAAGACTCTCCACCCTCATTGGGGCCTAGTTAGTAAGGGGAACGATTAAACAGGTATTTAAATATCAAATACAGGAGGAACTCTGGGGGCTGCAGGAGTCCTTAATGAGGGGCACCTAACCCACTCTTGGAATGATCAGGAGGGCTTCCTGGAGGAAGAGACATCTAAGTTGAAAATGGAAAGATGAGTAAGAGCCAGGAGAAGGGGGGTTGGTGCAACAGGAGAATGGTGTTCCAGGCGGTAGGAACAAACCATGCCAGGGCTGGGACAAGAGGCAGCAGACACGTTTGAGGGCTACAGAAGGTCAATGTGCCCGGGCAGAGGTGAGGACGTGAGGCTGGGATCTAGGGGCCACTGGGGGATTTAAGCCTCAGGGTCACAGTCCGATTGCAGTTTAGAGAGATCCCCGTGCTGCTGGTGGCATGGGGTCGGGGAGACATGTGCGGTTCTGACTCAGCAGCGCCTTCCCAAGCTCCTCTGTGGATAATCAGCTACCCAGCAGCCAGGCCTCACCTGGGAGGTAGCAAGTGGTGTGGCACAGTGGGCTCTTGGGTTGGGAAGATGGGTGTTCCGTGCCAGCTCTGTGACAGACGGGCGGGCCGAGAGAGGCGAGGCTTCAGGCAGGGTATTTCCATCTTGTGGGTCCTGGAGCCCTGATGGCTCAATCTCTCCTCCTGGGTCTGGTGCCTCGTGCTGGTCTGGGGCTGGTCTACCTACATCCAACTTGCGGGCCCCACCTCCAGCCTCGGGAAGGAGCATCACTGAGATCAGGCGTCAGCATCTTTTTCTGTTTTGGATGTATAGGATTTTTTTGAATTAAAAGAAGAAAACGTGTAATATATTTGACTATGAAAGCTATTGCACGGGGGCGCCTGGGTGGCTCCGTTGGTGAGGTGTCTGCCTTCGGCTCAGGTCATGATCTCAGGGTCCTGGGATCGAGCCCCGTGTCTAGCTCCCCACTCAGCGAGGAGTTTGCTTCTCCCTCTGCCTCTGCCCCCCAGCCACTCAAGCTCACACGCTCTCTCTCAAATAAATAAATAAATAAATAAAATCTTTAAAATAAAAAAATTAGAAAACTAAAAATTAATTAATTAATAAATAAAGCTATTGCATGAATAGCCTAGCTTTAAAAAAAAACTTTAAAATATTTTCGACAATCCAGTCCCTCCTTGCGAGGTGCTTTCGGGCAGCCGTAGAGGCTAGTCCATAACGTGGCTCTCAGTCATACAACAGTGTTTGGAGAGGTGGGCCAAGGGAAGGAGAGGACAGAGCACGGGAGTGAAGCTCACAGATATTTACGAGGCTCATCGCCGTCACCCTGTAACTCTTAAGCATTAATGAGCCCATTTAACTTCGCCTTGGCCTGTCATCCACCGTGGGCCTTGTCCAGGGAAAGCAAGTTCCACAGAGCTTCTATGAAGACCCTCCACTCGGGGACCAAAGATACACACCACTTACTTCCCTTTTAACACGGCCTCCCCCCGTCCTGACCCCGGGGTTTGTTTGAATCAGGATCCAACTAAGGTCCACACTGGGAAGGGTGAATTTTATATGTAAGTTTACTATAGAGACTCTTTAATATATGTTTCTCCTTTGTGACTTTCTGTCTCTTTCTCTTGTCCTCTCTCCCTGTCTGTCCCTGTCTCTGTTTCTCTCTCTGCCTCCCTCTTCCTCTCTGTCTCTCTCTGTCTCTCCTCCTCCCTTTCTGTCCTTACAATGTATTTATTGACGAAACAGGGTTGTTTGTCTTGGAGAGAGTCCCACAGTCCTGGGAGTCTATTTTAACATGGTCCCTAAGTAGTAATTCATACGTGTGTGTGTGTGTGTGTGTGTGTGTGTGTGTGTGTGTGTGTTTAAAAAACCACTGCACTGTGTCGGGGCTTCTCAAGCTCAGCGCTGCAGACATGGAGGCCACGTCCTCCCTTGTGGTGGGGCCGTCCTGTGCCCTTTGGGACATTGAGCAGCATCCCTGACCTCCCTCCTCACTAGATGCCAGGGCGCTCAGAAGCCAACTCTGGAGGGAGGTGACATAGTCATTTGTTGGGGTGCCCTGGAATCAGCACTGTGGGGGGAGGGGAGCCAGCAGGGTAGGGGGTGTAGAACTGCCATACAGCCTTTGCCGGTCCCCTGGGAGCCATGGAGCCGGTGTGGCCCCCAGAGTTGTCCCCAGCTGGGCTGAGACAGCCAGGCCTTTATGCACCAGCGTCCATGGGTCACTGAGCGCGGACTGCGTGGGAAGGGCCTGACCTTGGGTGTGGCTAACCCTCAGGGTCAACAGCTGAGTACCATCTACGGACAGCACCGCCAGTGGTTGTGACAACACGTTCTGGTGGAGGGGGTCGGGGCAGCTCCACCGTATCACCGGAGGGGAAGAGCACGCGCGTGAATGGTTGAGGGGTGTCTAAAGCGCTGGGGACAGACCGCAGGGCCCTGAGCTCTGCTTGCAGGAGGAGCATGGGGAAGAGAATTCCAGTTCCCTTTCTCTGAGTAACTCCCACAGTCAGGCCTGCCCAGAACCTTCGTGTGTCTGCCCGGCAACGTGGCCCAGTGGCTGAGAGCATGGCTGTGTGAGCAGGGTGGGCAGTGAGGGGCACCGGCTGTCAAGAAGTTCCTAATGATGGAGCCAGCTAGAAGTCGGTCTGCTTTTTCATTTGTAACGGTGTCATTGAGGCATAATTCAAGGGCCACACACTCCATCCCTGTGAAGTGTACAGTTCAGTGTTTTCTAGAATACTCAGCGTGTGCAACCTTCACTGCTACCTAATTCCAGAACGTTTTCATCAACCTGAAAAGAAACTCTATATTCTGTTCTTGTATTCTTTCCCCATTTCGCTCCAGCTCCCTAACCCTAAGCCACCAGGAAGCTGCTTTCCATTTCTAGAGATTTGCCTATTCCGGATACTTCACACAGATGAAATCATACACTGTGTGGTCTTTCGTGACTTGCTCCTTTCACTCTGCATGCTGTTGTCAAGGGTCATCCATGTTATGCTCCTTTTTGTGGCTGAATAATATTCCAGTGCATGACTGGACAATACTGGTTGATTCAGTCATCCACTGATGGACATTTGGGTGGTTTCCACTTTGGGCTGTGATGGATAACACTGCAGGACCATTTGTGTACAGGATTTTGTGTGGATACATGTTTTCAATTGTCTTGGGCATAGACCTAAAAAGCGGAATGGCAGGGTCATATGCGATCTACGTTTAACCTTTTGAGGAACTGCCAGACTGTTCTCCAGACCAGCTGCCCCATGTTACATTCTTCTCAGCCACATGTGAGGGCTCGAGGGTTCTGTTTTCTCTACGTCCTCACCAACCCTTGTTCCTGTTTGTCTTTCTGATGATAGCTGTCCTAGCGGGTGGGAAATGGTGTCTCACTGTGGTTCTGATTTGCATTCCCTTAATGACTCATGACGTTGAACAACTTTTCATGTTCTTATTGGCCATTTGTGTGTCTTCTTTGGAGAGATGTCTACTCATGCCATTTGCCCATTTAGGCAAATAAGTTAGGTTATTTGCCTCCTTATTGTTGAGTTGTGTGTGTGCTTTCTATGTTCTGAATAGAGGTCCATTATCAGATATGTGATTTGCACATACTTTATCCCATTCTGTGAGTTGTCTTTTCACTTTCTTGACAGTCTTCTTTGGTTATTAACTTTGATGAGTTCCCACATCTCTGTATTTTCTTTTGTTGTTTTTCCTTTTGGTGTCACTTCTAAGAGCCATTGCCTAACCAAGGTTATGAATATTCCCCCCAAAGTTTTCTCCTAAGAGTTTTATCATTTAAGCTTTTGCATGTAAGTCTTTGATATATTTTTTAAGTTTAAGTATAT
Source organism: Ursus maritimus (assembly GCF_017311325.1). Taxonomy (NCBI): domain Eukaryota; kingdom Metazoa; phylum Chordata; class Mammalia; order Carnivora; family Ursidae; genus Ursus; species Ursus maritimus. The sequence continues at coordinate 3,901,356 of NW_024424341.1, read as the reverse complement.
GGTGTGAGGCAGGGGTCCAACTTCATCTATTTGCCTGTGGCTGTCTAGTTGTCCCAGCCCATTTGTTGAAAAGACTATTCTTGGGGAACCTGGGTGACACAGTCGACTGAGTGTCTGACTCTTTATTTCGGCTCAGGTCGTGATCTCAGGGTTGTGAAATCGAGACTTGCAACAGGCTCTGTGCCAGTGTGGAGTCTGCTTAAGATTCTCTCTCCCTCTTCCTCTACCCCTCCTGCTTGTGTTCTCTGTCTCTCTGTCAAATAAGTAAATAAACCTCTAAAAAGAAAAAAAAGGAAAAGAAAAGACTATTCTTTTCCCACTAAATGATCCTGGAACCCTTGTTAAAATCAGCTGACTATAAAGATGAGGATTTATTTTTGGACTCTCAATTCTCTTTCATTGATCTATATATCTACCCTCAAGCTCGAACCACACAGCCTTAATAACTATAGGTGTGCAGTAGGTTTTGAAATCAGGAAAGTGTCCCTCTTTTCATTTTGTTCTTCTTTTTCAAGATTGTTTTTGGAATTTTCCATATGAATTTTATATTTCTGTATGAATTTTAGGATCTGCCTTTTCAGGCTGCATTTTATTCTCAATAATATTGGGACGCCTGAGTGGCTCAGTTGGTTAAGCATCTGACTCTTGATCTCGGTTCAGGTCTTGATCTCAGGGTCATGAGTTCGAGCCCTGCGTTGGGCTCCATGCTGGGTGCGGAATCTACTTTAAAAAACAAACCAACTAAAGTAAATAATATCGATGATAAAAATCTTTCCTCTACCACACCTCCTGGGGGTGTCTGAGGAAGAGTGTGACTGGGGCGCCTGGGTGGCTCAGTCAGTCAAGCATCCGACTCTTGATATCAGTTCAGGTCTTGATCTCAGGGTCGTGATTTCAAGCCCTGTACTGGGGTCCATGCTGGGCATGGAAACTACTTAAAAAAAAAAAAAAAAAAAAAAAGAATGGGTCCGAAGAGCCTAAGTGCCTGAGTTGTAGCCCTTGGTCCCACTATTTACGAACTGTGTGACCTTGAGCAAGTTAATGGGCCTCTCTGTGCCTCACCCATCTCAGGTGTAGAATGTGGATGATGAGGGTACCCACGTTGCGGGGTTGTCCCGCAGATGAAATAAGCCAGTGCGGGGGAAGGGCTTCGGTGCGTATAACACACTGCTGGGACACGAGACGGCCCTTCGGGAGCTTTAAACTGTACACTTCCCAGGTGCCCATCCCCCAAAGTGCTGATTTGATAGGTTCAGCGTGCAGACTGGGAAGTGGTTTTTCGGTTTTTGTTCAACTGCCAGGTGATTTCACAGGAAAGCACACTCAGGATGACACAGTCTTCTCCACATGGTGAAGCACCTGGGCACCACACCACGGCCATGCCCATGGATCTGGAGGGGACACATCGCCTGACCTCAAGGAGTTGACAACTTAGCTGGCGGACAAAGAGATGGCCGGCAGAGAAGTCAAGTGTGGTTAAATGGCGAGCTATTGGCACAACACAAAATGTGACGAGGTGAAATGAAATACAGTCTCATCAGGAAATGTTCAGGAGCACAGCGAGCCCCCAGAGGATGGACAGCAGGCTGAGACCCCCGGATCTGGACTCCAGCCCGGTGGGCTGGGGTCACGTGGCCATCCCCTTACAGCCCTCACACATCACCCTGAGGGCTACACGAAGATGTCAGTGTGAACGCCACTGCTGTAACAACTTGCCACAAATGCCGTGGCTTGCAACCACGCGGATGTGCTGTCCTGCCATTCTGGAAGTCAGAAACCTTAACACGGAGGTGTTGTCAGGACCGCGTTCCTTCTGGAGGCTCTAGGGGAGACTGTTTTTCTGCCTTTCTGACTTTCTCCAGGCCGCCTGTGTTCCTTGGCACGCGGCTTCTTCCCCCTTCTTCGAAGCCAGCAACAAAACATCTGCCAGTCTCTTCCTCCGTCTCTGACTCTGCTTCCGTCTTGCATCCCCTCTGACTCAGGCTCTCCTACTTCCCTCTTACAAGGACCCTTCAGATGACTTCGCCCCCCACCCCCACCCAAGCCAGGACGACCTCTCCATCTTGAGATCCTGACTGGGATCACATCTGCAGAGTCCCCTTACCAGGTAAGGTCCCATATTCATAGGTTCTAGGGATGAGGGTGTGGATATCTTTGGAGTCATTATCCTGCCGACCACAGTGATGATGGTGAACCGTCACTGATCCCTTCTGACCTGCCAGGTGCTGTGCTCTCTGTACCAACCCACAAGGCCCCTCTCGTGGAGGTAGAGTTCCATTTCATCAGTGGGGCCCCAGAGTTCCCAGGTCATAACAGCAGAGGCAGGACCAGGACCAAGGCAGGCCCGGCTGTCTTGACCGCACCGTGCACGTCGTCTCTGTGGGAATAGCTGGGGCAGCAACTCAATGTTTGAGTTGGAGGAGCTGTCAGAATCGGTCATGATTAGCATGAAATGAGTTGAACCAACAGTCAGAGCTGAGATAGCAAGAGAGATCATGGTCTTCCAGGTAAGCGGGACGGTGGGGACCAAGGCCTCAGTCAGGACTGGGACATTTCGAGTCAGAAAGGGGCCTGGCTGGAGAGAAGGCTCCCATTGGTGGGGAGGCCGGAGAAAGCCTTGAATGCTGAGCCTCGGTGTCTAGACTTCATCCCTTAGGCAATGGAGATCCAAGGAAAGTGTGTGAACAGAGGAGCGGCATGAGAAAGGGGGATGTTAGGAAGGCTGCCCCTCATGGGCTTACATGTCCATCCCCTCCCCCAGAGCAGCCTTTCTATCCCTGTGTTTAGGACCCGTGGCATTCCTGGGGGCCACCTGGCCCAGTCCCTTTGGAAAACACAAGGGCCACTGGCACCTCTTTCCTGTGCCTGGGGACCACTCGGTCGCCGGAAGCAATGCATTGTAGTGCTGGCCTCCAGGATTTCCTGCAGCAGCCCAGGGCCGGACGGGTCTTTGTGGAAACCGTCCCCGGAGAGCCCCATGCTGCCTGGCCAGGGTCAGGCCCAGGAGGTGGCAGGAGGGGGTTTGCTCAAAGCCAAGGGGACCTTGAGGAGAGGGGCCTTGGAGGAAGTGGATGCTGTCTGCTATTGGGCCGCAGGACCTCCAGCCTCCAGGCTCTGGGTGTGGGTCACCTCCCAGCATCCTTTGCAGTGGGTGCTGTTGGCTCTGACCCTGTGGCAGGCCACCGTCTCCTGATCCCGGCCGGCTGTTGTCTCCTCTGTGCTTCGCATCCAGCAGAAATGACATCTGGGACATGAGGGACCTTGGGACGTGTCCCCCTCCTCATCAGGGCCCTTTTGACCTCTGCCCCCTGCCCACCTCGCACAGGCTGGGGGAACAACCCCCTGCACAGAGAATGTGCGACGCTTGTCACTCCTGGCCTCCAACCGGTTTTGGCTGCGGGCAGGAACACGCGCTGGCCAAAACGGAATTGAATTTATACGAGTAGCATCCACCCAGGGCCTAGCAGCCAGAAGGGGCTCAATAAATGGGTGTCGAAGGACCAGGGAGGACAGTGAGGGAGGGGAGACCTCCTGCTGCTCTCCCACACCAGGGATGAGGGCGCCTCCACACACCCCAACTGTGGCCTGCCGCCTCCCCGACAGGCTCTGGGGCTCTAGGCTGACTCTCTGCAGCCTCCAAAATAGAGCCAAGGCCGCAGAACATTTCCTGTCACCAAACTTCCGAGGCTAATATGTGTTCCCTGTGGCCCGGGTCCAGACGGGACCCCAATTGTTCCAGTGAGAAGCTCACCAAGGACTTAGGGCAGGGTCAGGGGCTGAGGTGGGTGTCGGCAGCCTGACTTCTGCCACAGGGTGACTGGAGGAAACACCTTCTCAGCCCCCAAGCCTCCCACCACTTGGGACACCTCGTCCCCTGTTCTGCCCACACGCATCCCGGTAGCCTGGGGACCTTTGACACGAGCTGCTCACCCGATTCCCATCCTGCAGAGCAGAGGACAGATTGGGGTGTTTTCATCCACCTACAAAGTGCCTCTGAGCCCTGTTGCCTCCCCGGGACCCACAGTGAAACGCCCTAGGGGAAATCAGAGCAGCTTGGAAATCTGGCTGCGTGACCTTGAACAAGGCCCTTCCCTGCTCTGAGCTCCATTGTCTCACCTGGAGATCCCCCCTGCCCCGCCCAAGAGGTGGTGCTGGATCAGATCTCTATGGGTCTCCCCTCACCCTCGGCCCAGCTGGAGGGAGGAGAGGATGCCCCGTGGGCTATATTTTCCATGGCCCGGGAAAGCATCCACCTCCAGGCCCGTGGGTCAGGGGTCACCTTGGTGGAAGCGAGAGCTGCTATTGACTGAGCACTTGTGTGGGACTGTGCCAGGCCACCAACCTGGGCGTCCTGTTTGGCCCTCACCGTCCTGGCGGGCAGGTGCTGTTACGGCCGTGTCACAGACGAAACACCTAGACTCAGGAAGGGGTCGCGGCTCACCCAATGTCCCCCACGGGTCAGCCCTGTGAAGGCTCTGCGGATTCCCCTCCCCGGTGTAGGCACAATGCTGCCCTCAAGAAGATTCTAGAAAATAAAGCTAAGCCATAAATGAAATGATTTCCAGTTGTGAGTATGCCACGTGGGGCATCTCCAATAGGCAATCAGGGAGTCCGTCTCGGAAGAGGTGACATTCTCATGTATGCTCTGCTGAGCTTTGAGAATAAGAGCTTTGCATCTCCAGGAGCTACTTGGGCAAAGGCTCTGCCAGGAGGCTGAACCTTCCTGCCCCCCGGAACGCGGCGAGTGAGGCTGCGCCAACCCCCAGGGCCGAGAGGGTGGGAAGGCTGCCTGTACTTGGGTAAGCCCACGCTGCGTTGGGTGCTGTGGGAGAGACAAAGAGCCCTAAATCAGGTTTCCTGCCTTTGAGGAAATTCCAATTAAATGTGAGATGAGATGCAGAGGCGTGATAAGTGGCTAACAATGGCAGGCAGGGGAAGAAGGTGAGCAGGACCAGCCAGTAAGGGTGCAGGAGCCCAGAGGCGGCCGAGAGCTGCAGGGGCTGCGATGGCCAGGGCCTCCTCGGGCCTCGGGTCTGGGCAGGGTGGGGTGGGGAAGGAAGGGAAGGTGTGGCCAGGACCCCAACAATAGGAGGGCACGTCCAGGGCTGTGTATGAGTGTCCTGTGGCTGCTGTGATGAGTGACCACAACCATGGTGGCTTAAAACATCACTGACTCATTCTTACAGTGCTGCAGGTCAGACGGCTGACATGGGTCTCACTGCCAGACCACGCTGTCAGCAGAGCTGGCTCCTTCCAGGGGCTCCAGGGGAAATCTGGTTCCCTACTTCCTCCAGCTTTTAGAGGCCGTGTGTTCCTTGGCTTGTGGCCCCTCCCTCCATCTTTAAAGCCAGCATCCCGGCAACCTCATTTTCTCTCTGTCTGGGTCTGACCCTGCAACCTCCCTCTTCTAAGCACCTTGTGAATACGTTGGGGCCACCCAGAGAACCAGGCCAGATCGTGTCACACTTAGGGTGAGATAGGCCATCCCAGGACCGTCTCAAAAGGTGAGCAAGTAAAGGATGTCCCAAGAAGAACAGCCGTAATGACAGCAGAGACCAGAGACCTCATTGTGGCACACAGTAGGTGCTTAATGGATGTATGTAGAATGAATGAACAAGTCGGGGAGGGGGGTGGGGGGAGACAGCGGAAGGCCCTGGGTCCCACACAGGGGAGAAGTAGGGGCAGGCGAGCCGTGCCCAGGGACAGGTTTGCTGGCTGGGGTTGGGGGTAGACAGAGGTGTCCCCTCTCCCAGAGGTGCCCCTTCCACTGTAAAGTCCTTTAATCTGACCAGTGACCTCGTGCTGGCTATGCGCCAGCCTGGGTCAGCTCTGGGTCCTGCCCAGAGGCTGCTATCCATGGGATGGCTCCTAGTGGGCAGCCACAGGTCCAGGACCATGGAGGCCCCGAAGCCCCAGGAGACATGTGACTAAGTACAGACAGTGGGTGCAGCGAGGGATGACGTGCAGAGAGCATCTGCTCTTCTGCTTGGGACCTCTGGAGCCCTCTGCCCCTGGATAAAGCAGTGCCCATAGGAAGGCTTACCAGCCACCTAGCGTGGCCACGGGGCTGACTCTTGCCACATGCAGCCGTGGGCCTGGTTAAGCCAGGACACACAGCCAAGCGCAACCTTGCTGGTTCCTCACCCACTGATGGAGGGGCCGTGCCCCCAGCTGCAGAGGCAGTGCTTTGCTGAGCCTGCCGCCCTGTGCCTCCCGGCCCGCTAACTCGGTGCTGTTGCAGTGGGACTTGACCCTTGGCTTCAGAGTTTGTTTGGAGAAAAGGGCCTGCCACACAATCTTGGGCCCCCACCCAGACCCACTGAGTCAGAATCTGCATTCGAACAAGATTTCCAAGCGCTCTGTGTGTGCTGCCCATCTGAGAAGCGCAGGTCTGGACAATGGGAGCAGGAGGCAAAGCGGGGTGACCCAGCGGGCCAGGGGTGTGGGCAAGCTGAGCTGTAGAAAGCAGTGTGCCTCTGGAGGAGCGGAAGATGGGGGGCAGACATCACAGGGTTGGAGCAGCAGCAGGGACAGCCGGGGGGGGGGTGCTGTGCGTGGTGGCCAGGGTGGACCCGGACACCATTGCCTGGGTCAGAACAACATGGACCACCTCTTTCCTCAATATATACAATACTTAGAGCGACCAGCTGGCACGTTCTAAACACTTACCATGTATCAGCTCGTTCATGCCAGTAACATGGTGCCGGAGGGGCGATCATTAGTCCATTCTACAGATGGACAAAGTGAGAGACAGGAAGGTGGAGAGACTTGCCTGACCTCTCTTAACTTGTATGTGGTTGAGCCAGGATTCAAATGCAGAAATCCTGGCGAAAGTCATTTGAACCCATCTCCAAATGCCCCTCTGAGGCACTAGGGAGCTACAGAATGTCGGAGTGCAGGGGAGTGATGTGAGCAAAATGGAGTTTTGGAAGGCTGGGTGTGGACTGGCTGGGGGAAGCCTGTGTTTGTGTGGGGAGTGGAGCGGAGACAGGGTTGGGGGAGCAGAGGTGGAGGCCTCTACTGAAGACTGCCCTCCATTCCAGGCAGCAAATGGTGGGGCCTCGTGGGGAGGGGACCACAAGGCTGAGACGCAGGCAAGAGCGAGGTTCTGGAGAACGGCAAGGAGGACATTTGCCCGTGGCAGCCTCGTTCTGAGCACAAGAGGCAGAGGGCTGAGTCCGTGGGAGGGTATTGGCCACTTGGAGACAGAGGCCTTCCCAGGCAGCTTCGAGCAGGTTTCCCTGGCTTATTTTTTGCTATGTTTTCCTTACGCCCTCTTTCCCTGCGACCCAGAACAGACTCGGAGTCCCTGGGAACTCCCTGCTAGCCAGGCGTCCTCCAGGCCCTTCCTCCTGGTTCAGCCAGGGAGCCCCAGTCAGGCCATATCCTGCCACCCGCTGGGGGCCCAGGCGCTCAGGGCTAGCTCACTGGGACACAACTTGGTGTCCCCTCTGCTCAGACCTATTAAATTCCCGAGGGGAGAGAACCTCACCCTGCAAAGATGGCCCAGGGCCCATCTGCCCTTGCAGGGAGCCCTGCCTTGTGTGTATCCTGGGGGCACGGGGCCGGCCGACCTCGACCTCGCAGGCCTGGCCGGCTCACCTCACCCCACAGGCCCAGCAGTCTGCCAGCCTGGGCTGGTTGCTGACCTTGGGCGGGTTCCTTCACCTCTCTTGGTTTCCTTCTCAGTAAACACGGGGAGATTAATAATAATAAATGTTAAAAGATTCCCATCCGATGAGATTGTTTTGAAGATTTCTTGAAGATAATGAATGCAAAGGTCAGAGTAGCATTGCAAACAAGCTCCTCACTGGGTTTTCCTGGCAGGGTTTGGCCTCAGGGCCTAGGGAGATCGCAATCATAAAGCTAGCTATTCGTGGCCTAACAATGTTTGCTGAGCACCTACTATGTGCCCGCCGTGTTCCAGGCACAGAGAAATAAGCAGACAAAACCCCTGAATGTCTCAAACCTTCATTTTGGGGACCGTCTTGTTGACCTTCCCCAGCAGTGCTTATGAAGAAGGCATTATGACCACCAGATCATCCCCCCCTTTTAAAATTGGTACAAAATTCACATCACATAAAATTCACCATTTTAACCATTTTAACGTGCACGATTCCTATGGCATGTAGTTCATTTACAGGGTCATGCAACCAGCACCTCACCTAATTCCAGAACATTTCATCACCAGGAAAGGGGACCCTGTGCCCATGAGCACTCACTCCCCATCCCCTCCCCCACTTCTGGCCACCATGCATCTGCTCTCTGTCTCTAAGGATTTGCCTGTTTGGACATTTCACTTCAGTGGACTCCCTCACCGTGTGCCCATTGTGTCTGGCTCCCGTCACTTAGCATGGTGTGTTCATGGTTCGCGATCTCAGGGTCATGAGATCGAGCCCTGCGTGGGCTCCGTGCTGAATGGGGTGTCTTCTTGAAGATTCTCTGTCCCTCTCCCCCTCCTGTCCTCCCCCGCCGCTCACGTATGCGCACTCTCTCTCTCTCTCTCAAAAAAAAAAAAAAAAACAAAACTTCTTTTTATAGGTGAGTAATGTGCATCACGCGGACAGGCCCCATTTTGCTCATCCCTTCATCTGTTGATCGACATCGGAGTTATTTCCACTTTTTTATCCCCGTTTGAAAGGCAAGGAAACCAGAGCCACACCAGCTACTGGCTCAAGGTCAACACCTGCCTATGACCCAGAAATTCCACTTTGAGGCATTTACCCAAGAGAATGAGAACACACGTCCACACCAGGAGCTGTACGTGAATGTCCACAGAGGCTTTATTCATAGTAACCCCACACTGGAAACAGCCCACATACCCACCAGTGGGGATGGAGGAGCACACTGTGGTCATCGTACCCTGGAACACTACTCACCCACAGAGAGGGAGGAATGGCTGACTCAACGCAGGCACTTGGAGCAATCTCAGAAACCTGATGTGGGGCTGAAAGGACGCAGACACGTGTGTGGCTCCATTTACATGAAATTCTGCGAAAGTCAAACCTGTGGTGACGGAGGACAGAACGGTGCCTTTCAGGGGCTGTGGGGCGGGGCTGGCGAGGGGCACCAGGGAAGACTTGGGGGGTGATGGAAATATTGATTATTTTGATGGTGGCCGTGGCCACGCGGGCGTATACATGTGTTGGACTTAGTTTAAATGGATGCATCTTATGGTCTAAATGGTGCCTGCATAAGTCAGCTTAAGAAAAGAAGCTGTATCTCCCGGTCTCACACACCCGTAGTCCTCCTGGCTCCCACCCTGGTCCCCGTTCTCTGGACCACGCAGGCTGGGCCCCTTTATCCTGCTGGGTCCCTGAGTGTGCAGGCTCTTTGAGCCTGCTGGTGCCTGGAATGTAGTAGGCCTGCTGGGAAACCTGCTTTTCAGGCTGACCGAGGTCTGTGGACTCCCCGTGGAGGTACCCTGGAAGGAGGGTAGAGCCCAGATCAGGAGAACTCCATTCATTCATTCATTTATTCATTCATTCATTTATAAGATTATTTATTTATTTATTTGACAGAGAGAGAGGGAGAGAGCGAGTGAGAGAGAGTATAGCAGGAGCAGCAGGCAGAGGGAGAAGCAGGCTCCCTGCTCAGCCCCAATGTGGGGCTCGGTCCCAGGACCCTGGGATCATGACCTGAGCCAAAGGCAGGTGCTTCACCAACTGAATCACCCAGGCACCCCTGGGAGGACTCCGTTTGGAGCCCAAGCCCTAGGCCATACCGCTAATTATGACCCTCCCTGGGACTGGAGGCCAGGCCTCCAGTTGGACCCCAGGGTTCTGACCACCGGCGTTCTTCGCCCTGGTGGTGCGGACACGTCGCCGTAGCAGGGCAGTCAGCCTGGTGGCACCTGCTGAGGTTCCTCCCTTCCCTCTGGCAGGTCCGTAGCCACCCCCTCTCTACCTGGAAGATGAGGAAACGGGCTCTGGGAGGGGCTGACCCTTGACCTGGGATTCTCAGCGGGTGGGTGGCAGGCCTAGGATTCCAGCGCAGGGCACAGGGAAAACACTGATGTTGGGATGTGCGGCACCAGGCACCCGGGAGGCTGGGGCAGCAGCAGGCTTAGGGTCACGGCCCTCAGGACCGCCCCAGGGTCTGCTCCAGCTCCTCCCCCAAGAGGTGGCAGATTGGGATTGATGAGGGTGGCAGGCTTGGGAGGGTCCTGTGTCTGGAGGGTCTCTGTGCAAGAGTCCGTGTGTGTGTGTGTGTGTGTGTGTGTGTGTGTGTGTCTGTCTCTGTGTCTCTCTGTCTCTCCATCTCTGACTCTGTCTCTGCGTCTCTGTGTTTATGCATATTGTATGTCTCTGCATGTGTACCCATGTCTCTCTTTGGGTGTCTCTGTCTCTGTCTCTCTGTCCATCTCTGTCTCTGTGTCTGTCTCTCTTTTGTCTCTGTATCTCCTGCTCTTATCTCTGCTTCTGTTCTCTCTCTCTCTGCCTCTGTCTCTCCCTGAGTATCTGTATCTCCCTGACTCTATCTCTCTCTGGTGTTTGTCTCTGTCTCTCTGTATCTCTCTGTATCTGTATCACTCTCTGACTCTCTTGTCTCTGTCTCTCTCTGGTATCTCTGTCACTCTGTATTTCTGTCTCTGTCTCTCTCCTTCTCTCTGTATCTCTCTATCTCTATTGTCTCTGTCAATCTCTTTCTCTCTCTGGTGTCTCTGTCACTCTGTATCTCTGTCTCCGTCTCTGTGGTGTCTGTGTCTGCCTCCAGCACTGGTGGGAAGAAAACCCTTCTCAGGGCAGGGACCCGAGGAGGGGACAGGCCTGCTCTGACCTGGCGCGGCTCCTTCCCAGGCCAGCTCTGGCGCCTCTGGGCCGGTGGGAAGAGGCAGTCAGCCCAGGGAGGCCAGGGCCTGGCAGGCAGGCCTTTCCTGGGACAGGCCCTCCCGCTCCCGCCCCCCGCAGCTGGCTGGCTTTCTTCCTTTACGCCTTAGGATAAACTCATCTCCCTGGGTCTCCAGGGCCCTGAGAACTGGGGGGAAGGCCCTGCCTCCCTCTCAAGGGCCTGTACTCTGCATGTCCTGGGGTCCTGTGGGGAGAGTATTGAGGACTGGGCCCCACCCCTTGGTGCTGCCTCTGGCCTCCCTTGCGCCTCTTGGGCCCCCCCCAGTCGCCATCCTCCCCCATTGTTATCTGTACTTTTTGGCCCCTGTTTGGATGAGCTGCTGGGGAGCCCCCCAGCTTTGAGTGTTGAGGCCATTGGCAGGACCCCAGAGATCAGAGGCCCCCAGGCAAGGCTGGCCAAGCCGGACTCCAGAGCCACCAGCCCGCCCAGAACAGCTATCTGTTTGAAAAGACAGAGCCCAGTGGGTCAAGCGTGGCTTTGGAGTTGACCAATCTGAGTTCACGGACCAGCTCCCCGCCGTGTCAGTGCCTGCTTGTGTCCGAGTTCAAGGTCATCATCTCCCAGGAAGGCTGAGACCACAGACAGGGCCCATGGCCCCACAGATGTCTGCGGTAAACATCGGCCCGTCATTACCCAGCGACCACCCTGCCTGGCACGGGCAGCGCTGCCCAGAGCGTCTGCCCCGTGAGGAGAGGACAAGCACGTGCTCAAGGCTCTCGGTAGTTCTTCACAGTGTGTTCTTCCAGCGGACACTTGCGAAAACCAGCAAGTCCCGATGAGCCGCTGTGCACCCCGGGCTCCTGAGATGCCACTGGGGGCAGGCAGTTCCCATCCCAGAACCACCCCCCCCCCCCAAAGGCCTCTCTACCGTGCTCCTTAGGCCAGTATGGGGGAATTACATGGCCCGGTGGGAAGAAAGGGGTCAGGCAGGCCTGGCTGCCTGGAGAAGGGGGCCCATTAGGGGACAGAAGGTAGCACAGGGTAGAACACACTTTAACTGTGCCTCCTGCCCAGCCCCCCTCCTTGCCTCCCATGGGTCAGAAGCTGTATGTAGTTCTCCAGCCTCAGCCAGCCGGCTGGCACCGAATGCCACACACCAGGGTCCCGGCAGCTGGGAGGGTGACAGCTGAGCTCTGCCCTGGGAACAGGTTCCAACACGTTCCTTCCAGAGTGGAAGCAGATTCAGAAGGGAGGGAGGAGGGGGGCCGTGGGGGGCGGGGGGCAGCTGGGGTCCTAGTGACTTGGGTCTGCGTCTGGGCTTGCCCCGCACATGCTGGCAAAATACTTGACATGTCCCTTCCCTCATCTGCGAAGGGCTGGATTGACCGCACAAGTTGTTCCAAGAATAAAATAAAAGCATGTGACGCCAAAGCTGAAAGGAAGGATAACCCCGCAGCATGTCGTGCAGTGACCTATGACACTGCAGCTCTGAGCGGTCTGGGTTTTACAGATGAGGACACCAAGGCTCAGAGAGCGTCCTTCTTGCGGACGGGCAGCAGCAGGGCTAGGAAGCTCGTGCACTGCTACATGTTGGTGTCTGTTCGGCGTCTCCTCCCTGGATTTATAAGGCTCCCTGAGGCCTTGTGTCTGCAGCTGGCAGGGAGCCCAGCTGATAACCAGTTAGGGAATCCGTGAGGGAATCAATGGATATTAAGCTGTGTGACCCCAGGCAAGCCCCTTCACCTCTCTGGGCCTGTGTTTCGGTATCTGTCAGGTAAAGGAGGGGTGCACCCAGCTCTAAAAAGCTTTTAGGCCAAACTCCAGGAACCCAGTGGAGAGAACTACAGGTCAGGGCCGGAGCACAGGGACTTTCCAAGGTCCCTGGTCATTTTTAGCCTCACTCCTAGGGGACAAGCGACCCGCAATCTGTCCTCGGCCTGGCCCGCTCTCAGCGAGTTCTTTTTCTGGCTGTATGAACTCAGGCCGCGTGCGCAGCCAAAGTTAAACTCAAGAGGGCTGGACACGTGGCTTGGGTGGGGAGCCGTAGCAGATGGCAGGCCACCTGTTGAAGGGGGACCCGCGAATCAGCAGCTCCCACCCAGCGGCCCCTCTGCCACCCGCTCCCCTCCCTCCTGCCTGCCTGTGAGTCTGCCTTCCCCCTCCTTCCCCGGCCTGCAGGCAGCCGTGGGGACTCCAGCCCGGGGACTCTCATAGAGAGGGGGACCCGCGGAGGCGGGGGGGGGGGGG
>NW_024424341.1:3839639-3888308 GCF_017311325.1 Ursus maritimus | reverse complement strand
GGGGGGGGGGGGGCAGGGAGGAAAGTGTTTCCTTAGAGCCTGTTCCTCCTCAGAGGCTGGGGGGAAGGCAAGAATCTAGCTGACAAAGGCAAGGGGGCTTCGTTCAGCCCTCAGAGAAGACGCCGAGTGGGGCCGTGCATAGGTCTGCCCCCCACGTCTCCCCGTCACTGCCCCCCAGAGGAGTCATCTCACCAAGTCTTTGGGTATTTAAAGAGTTTTGAAGCTCCTATTAATAAAAAAAAAATACCACAAAGCGATATGTATGCATGGTTCTTGGGAGGAACGTTTGAAAATACGGAACACGTACAAACAGAAAGGAGGAAATCACCTACGGCCCCGCCTGGCTGGGATACCCAGCATCGTCGTTCCTGCCGACGCGTATCTACGGTTCTCTGACCTTCTGCTTTCACAACATAGGACTGATCTCCTGCGTCAACACTGGCATGATCTTTTCCGTAGCATCATTTGGGATGCCTGCATCTTTATACAGGGCTCAGTCCTTATCTGAGACTCCAAAATCGCGAAAGCTCAAAAAATCCAAGTTTGTGTGGAATTCATTTGGTCACAGAAATCTGCCCTGAGCTGACACGATGAGGCTATTTATAGCCTCCGTTCCCCAGCCTCAGCACGAAGATCTGAATATTTTGCTGTAGAAACAGCAACGAGCGTGGCCGGAGGTGCTGTGTCAGACCCCACGGAGAGGTACGGTGATACTGCGCGTAGTATGGCCCTTGATATTTCTCAAAGTCTCAGACTTCTGAATTCTGGAACTCCTCTGGTGTCCCGGGGACGTGCTGGATTTTAACGGAGCGGGTGCGTCAGGAGCTTACGTTTGCTGGCGGTGCACTCTGCTGGTCTTTTGTATTTCGTACTCACATCAACACGGGGGCGGGGGGGGGGTGNATTGTATCCCGTTCACAGGTGGAAACATGGAGGCTTGAACCCAGATCCTTGGCTGCCGAGTTCAAGCGCCTCCTGCCTCGCTGCCTCCCTCCCTGCTCTTTCCTGATACGATTTGGGACACCACCGAGATCAGTCTTCTTCAAACTGTGGTCCATGCCCCCTGGATACTTGTTAAAACAGTGCAGATCTCCAGGTCCCACTCCCACTCCTGACCCAGGCATCAGATTGCCAAGCAGGCTTGTGGTGATTCTGGGGCTCATTGAATTTGAGACCATCCACCTTGGGCTCCAGAGACTTGGGGTCAAGGGAAATGCTGTCCAACTCCTATTATTTAGATGATTGTAACGTGGGCTCGGGGGCGCCAGGGTCTCCATTTTTGTCTCAGTTTTTGCCTCTGCACCCTGCTGCCAGAGGCATGTCAGCCCTGCCAGTTCGGGAACGCTGCGTCTCTGGAGCAGCCCAGGGACGACCCGCCCCACCCTGTTGGCCTCAAAGCCATGGCCCAGAATGGGCTCTCCAAACCCAAGTCATAATTTTGGTTAACACAAGGGACTTGCAGCTCAGTTCAGAAACTACCTTCCCTGCCCGCTCCCTTCTCAGAGCCTGACCTTCTTGCATGTTTCAGGGACACGGAACTAAGTTCCCATGTGAGCACTGTCATGCCCCCTCCCTGTGCTTCTCCTCCAAATAGCTGTATCTTTTATCCTAATTCAGCCTGCCCTTCTGCCCTTCCTGCTTTCTTTTGTTTTCTAGGAGTAAATTCTCCCTTCCTTCCACCATCAACTCATCTATCCATCATCCCTCCTCTGTCCTTCCATCCATCCTTCTATCCATCTACCTCTCCATTCTTCCTCTTTCCATCCATCCACCCATCAATCTGCTAGCCAGCCAGCCAACCACCCATTGTCCCTCTTCTTTCTTTCCTTCCTTCCTTCCATCCATCTGTCCACCCACCCATGTACCCATCCATTCATTCACCCTGCAACCCAGTAGGTGCTCAATAAATTGTAGCTGAATGAATGAATGGTGAGTTTCTCCAAACAATCTATCTAGAACCTTCTGAGAAAGGGGAGGGCAGAGAAGATCCACTTAGAATAAGTAATTCTGACTGAATGAGTGGCTCACACCTCTCCTCGTTCATTCATTCCTCAGCAGATGCTTATCGAGTCCCCCCGAGTGCCGGTTGTTAGCCTGGGTTCTGGAGCTGGAGATACAGTGTTGAGCACAAACGCGTCTGGCCCTGACCCTCATGGACCTTGCAAATTTGGGGGGGGGGGACAGATGTTAATCCAATAACCACACTCATGAATTCGTAATTGCAAACAGCAGCGAGTGCCCAGAAGGAACAGAAATCACCCAGCCTGTCCCAGAGGTTCCTGAGCCAGGCCTGGGACCAGCGAGGGTACCAGCGAGGTCTAGACCCTCCCTCAGGAGCCCAAAGATGAACCATGTGCCACAAGGCCATCTACCTCAGGTGGCTCAAGAGAGGGACTCAAAGGGACCTGGTCCCAGAATTGATAACACAGTGGCAGGAACAACAGGACATGAGGAGCTGCAGGAAGCCGCTGTCACCCACCCCAGGCCGTAGGGACAGAGAGGAGTGTTGCTAGGGCTGTTGCTGGGGCCACGGAGGAAACAGGGCCATTTCTGGGAGACACTCCCTGAAGCAGAGAGGAGAGACGGAAGGGGAGAGAGGAAAGAAGAGAGAAAGGAAGAAATACCTGGCTTCTCCCTCCGCCTGCCCTTCTGTCTCCCTCCGGTGCTCCTGTTGGCTGAACCTAGGGGGTGGTCACAAGGTGAGGGAAGCTGAGACATGGAGTCTGCTGGGCCTGCCTGCAGAGTGGAAGGGTAAGGAATGGCTTACGTCTGGCACAGGCAGGAATTAATGGCACAGAGGGGAGGCAAGCGCGTTCCAGGCCACCGAGAATCACGTGCAAAGGCCCCGTGAAGCAAAGTGCATGGTACCTCTTAGAAAGGCCAAAGCACCCGGAGGGCACAAGGGGCCAAGTAGAGTCCTGGGGGCTCCCGGAGATGCGGGCAGGTCCCAGCCAACAGGGGGTTTGATCCCCGTCCCCCCTGCCCCCGCCCCGAGAGCTATTGAAACCTGAGGAGGATTTTAAGTAGGAGGAAGGCCGCAACCAGATTTGCACTTTTGAAAAGCCCACGAGAGTTCCTTCGTGGAGGGCAGATGTGAGGTGCCCCCGCAGGGGGAAGCGGACAGGAGGCCTCGGACTCCTCCCCACCCTCTGGCCTCACACACCCACAACAGCAGGAAAGCTCCCACTTCTTATAATGACGTGTCCGCTTCCTTGATCATGCGCTTGCCATCCTTTGAGACCTTTGCCCCTGGAAGGGACCTCCTGCTCAGCCTGCCTCGTCCGCCCCCTTGCCCTCCACGAAGCCCCCCCCCCCCAGCTGCCTGCAGCCCGGGCTGGGGTGCCAGCCACCACGGCACCTGTTCATGGCCTCTCTCCCTTCTCCAAGGGATCGGCTTTCAGGTCTGATAAATATTAATGGCCGTGCAGGGTCGCGGGTGGCCCCGCTGGGAGATAGTCTTTCTGGAAGGCGCGTCAGGGTGCCCAGCCAGTTGCAACGGGACACCCCGGCCTGACTCCCAGCCTCCGGCGGGCCCCCGCCCCACAGACCTCAGGGGGCAAGCCTGGAGCCCCAGGAGACCACCCAGAGTGTCAGACCTGCTCTGTCTGCTTCTCTCTAAAGGCCGGAGCTGGTCATCCCGGGAGCCAAGCTTTGGGGTCCTGAGAAAGACATGGAGTCAAGAAGGCCTACTTGAATGACGAGGCAAGGGCACCTTGGCCTCAAAACCAGAAACCCTCATGTCCCGAAGGAGTGGAAGTGCGATCGGCTGAGAGTTCCCCTCGAAACTCTGTGTTCCCAGGACCTGAGACAAGCAGGGGCTGCCCTGGGCCTTGGCCCCTCCACCTGTTAAATAAAGGGGATGGGCTGGAGAAGGTCCAAAGTCTCATCTTTCCCAGAGCATACTTTAGAAGTATGAGCATCCACTTCTCCAAGGCAGGAGCCACTTCAGGGAGCATAGGGGGAGGAGTAGACACTGGTTCACTGCCTACCACAGGGCAGGGGGGGGGGCACTTGTGTCGTCAGTGGGGTCCCCATTGCCCCACGGTGACTCGGGGAAGCAGGTGTGGTTATTCCTCCCATGCAGGTGCACTCAGGAAATGCAGCTCGGGAGGTCAGTCACCTGCCCAGGGCCACGCGGAGAGTATGTGCAGGGCTGGGATTCCCATCCAGATGTTGAAATCTACTGGCAATGTAGTGCAGTGCTTGAAAGCTGGGCTCTGGAGCCAGCCATCCTGGGTTCGAATTTCAGCTCTGTCCCTTGGATGCTGTGTGATCTTGGGCAAGTAGGTTAGCTTCTCTGCGCCTCACACTCCTCATCTATGAAGTGGAAATGACACTTGTGTCCCTACTTCATGGAGTCAATTGAAAGGATTTAATGGGATGATGGACACAGATTTAGAATGGAGGATGGCTGATTTAGGATCTGAGATCTCCCCAGTCCAAGTGCGTACAGGTCCTTCGTGCACCATCCCTCTGTCCGTAGGCTTGGACCCTGCATATTGTCGAACCCAGCCCCACCCCCACCCCCCGGAAATATGCTTTGAATCCAGGAGGGAGTGGAGTCAGGACTGTAAGTCACTGTTCCTGGTGAGCGCCGTCCTCTCGACAGCTGGAATGTTCTAAATCATTCTAAGACCTGGGCAGATTGGAATTTTAAAATGTGTTTCCCCTTTTAGAGCAAGCCATGCCTAAGTATTTCTGGCCTGTGAAAGGAATACAGTTTCAGAGCCAGGGCAGAGAAACCACGCGTGCTCGCACAACCCAAGGAAAACACCCACCACCGGGCCCTTTTCCTTTGCAGCCCGTGTGGGCTTCATGGAGGCTGTTGGGCAGGGAGGGGGGGCCCTGCAAGGAGACAACACACAGGGCTGGACTGGCGAGTGGGAAGCTGAGAGCAGGGGTCGGGAATCAGGGAGCCCTGGGTATTCCATGAGCCCCCACGAACGTGGTTTCCAACGTCTCACTATGTATGGACACCGACCATATGCCTCCCCGGGGACCAGCAATCCCACTCCTATTATCTGTCCAACAGAAACACATTATGTGTTTCCAACAAAAGACACAGACTAAAATGTTCAGAGAAACACCATTCGCGTCGGCCTGAAATCGGGATCTACCCAAAGCTTATCAGTAGCAGACTGGATGAATAAGTTACGGCGTAGTCACCAGTGGAATACTACCTAGCAAAAAACAAGAAGGAGGAGGAGAAGGAGGAGAATCGGGTATTCCTACGGGGAACAATGGGGAAGAACTTCACAGACATAATACAGAGCCAAAAGCCAGACTCAAAGGGGACATATGACATACTTCTATTTATATAAAGTACAAAGACAGTGTGTACTGATACACACCACCACCTGGGTGAACCCCGAAAAGCTGAGGCTGAGGGTAAGAAGCCAGGCATGAAGGACCTCACGTCTCAATTTCCATTTCCACGAAATGTTCAGAACAGGCAAATCCACAGAGACCCAGCAGATTAGGGGCTGCCAGGGGCCGGGGGGCGGGGTGGGAGGTGACAGATAAAGGGTATGGAGTTCCTTTTGGGGGTGGTGATGTAGACCTGCAGATATACTAGAGGCCGCTGAATGTCCACCGCTGAATCGGTAGATTGTGTGGCACGTGAATGACTCTCCACAAAGGTGCTGAAAAATAAAACACGAAGCCGGGATGCCTGGAGCTCTGGCTGTAAGGCGTTACCCTTGGCGGGGGGCTGTGCCCAGAGGGTACCCCAGAAGGGGGGCTTCTGGGAGGCTGGACGTGCTTTTTTCTGGGTGCCGGTAACACAGAGGTGCTCAATTTGTGGAAGTCCCACAGGTTGTCCCCATGCAGGGAGGCACACTTTTCAGCATGGAGGTCACACTTCGGGGAAATGTTTTTAAAAACAACACCCCAGTTTAGTACTAGACACACACTTCAGTCCCATTTTTTTGTCCCCATCATGAGTCCAGCACCAAGCAACTACAGAAGTGAGAGACCAGGGCAGGCGGGCTGGCAGGCGGGCTTGGAATATCCTTTGGTGACTCAGAGGAACAGCTGGAAAGAATCCGTTGCTGCTGGCTGCCAGCCCCTGCCCCCTGTGAGCCAGCGCTGAGGACCTGCCGCAGCCCCCCAAGTGTTCCAGGGCCTGAGGGCGAGGAAGCTGGGGCTGGGGTGGGGCCACTTGCTGAGCCATAGGCAGGACTTGAAGGCGTCCAGCAAGCCCTGGCCATTAGCCTCTCTGGCAGGACCCGGTGAGGGACAAGGATGCCTTTATTGCAGAGGCTTGGGGAGGCTGGCCGGCAGGCCAGGAGCTGAGCACACAGCAGGGTGGATTAGAGCAGGACTGTCAGGACAGACGGCCTGGGTTTGAATCCAGCTCTGCCACTTCCCAGCTCTGTGACCTTGGGGACGCGCATTCCCCGTTCCTCAGTGTCAATAAAATCAGGTAACAATAGCGCCTGTTTTCTAGGCAGTCACGAAATCTAAACTAGATTGTGCCATCAGCTCTGAACAGAGCACCTGGCATTTCGTCAGGATCCAGCAAAACTTAGCTTACTACCATTGCAAGCTGGAGGACACGAGCTGGTTTGTCCATTGAGCGCCTATTGCATGCCAGGCACCCTTAAGTTAGCAACCATCTACTTTAGTTTCCACCCCTCCCATCCCAGGAAACCTCCCTGGCTTGGAAGCCTGGCAGCTAACCACGTAAATGATTGTTGTGATTTCGTGCCGCAGATCAGGGTCCGCTGAGAAACCAGCAGCCAGGGAGCGTTTGAGTTCACTCAAGATTTATGTGGAGTGTTTGTCCCCTCATCCCCAGTGGCAGGTCCACCCTGGCGATCGTTCATCAAAGGGGTTTTACGAGGCCCTGAAGTTGCTGGCAGTAGCCTCGGATTTTGAGGCGGAGGAGGTCGGGGGAATGGTATCACCTGGAGGGGAGACTGGGCTGGGCTGTTCGCTTCTGGATTCTTTTTCCAGGTTCATGGGAGCCAGGCAAGGTTTTAGCGGCATCTGATTCTGGTCTTAGGATCTGTACCCCATGCTCTGATCCTTAAATGTGTAATGCAAGCACTGTTGTGTTTTTAACGAAGCATTTGCAGCACACAGAATGCTTCTGTGTCGGGGTCTCAGGCCCCCAGGGTGGGAAGTCTGCCCTCCTTCCACCTCCACTCCCCGAAGCTCCTTTATTAGAAAAAGAAGGAACGCTGAGACAAGGTCACCAAACATGCTATACGTTTTTCATGTTTATACTGAGCAGATTAGCCTGGTTTACACATAGAAAATGCAAGGAAATTTCACCAGCCTCGGCGGCTGGGAGCTTTTCCCAGTTCTCAGGAGCTGTGCCTTTGGGCCTCGGTTTCCCCGTCTCTCAAATGGAGCCGATGATTTCTGCTTTGCCCCCAGAGTGCTGTGTCATGTGAGCTAACGGGTGTGAAATGGCTCATAAGCCCGAGGCCCCCATAAATCCCAGGGATTTTTTTTTTTTATTGTTAACGGTTGCACTCCTTCCCTCTGAGAAGGAGGACATTTTTTGCCAGTGGCCTGCCATGTTTAAAGCTCTTTCTGAGGATGGTAGAGAAGTGCTTGCTTCGTTCTTGGGGGGGAAAAAAGGAAAGAAAGAAAGAAAGAAAAAAAAATAGGGCAGCCAGATGATAAATTTTGTTTTTCTGGTCCCCAGCGAGCCAGAGGCCAAACTCACAGCACAAGCAGCCTGAGCAAGAGGCAGGACAGACCAGCCTGCAGAGGTAAATGGTCCTGGAAGGGGAGCTCGAGGCACACGTGCAGTTTTTAGGGAGGAGGGAGAGCAATGACCCACTGGAAGGGAGGAGGCTGGGGGCACCAGGATGGACTTGGCGTCCACCGCTGGCCCTTGGGGGGAGCGGGAGACTGGAAGCTGGCCGGAGTGGCCGGGCAATTCTGGAACCTGGAAGGCTCAGTGAGGTTCTGGCATCCCACGTTCAAGCATAGATTGAGCCCCAACCATGTCCCTGGCCTTGTGACACCGTGGGACAGCACAGGGGAAGCCAGTCGGGCTCTGCCCCAGGGGGAGAGGCAGGCCCAGAGGCAGATGCACAAAATAACGTGTGATAAGTGCTCGGAGCCTGGAAACCAGCCTCCCCAGCTGGGTGAGGGCAGATTCCTGCGGTTTCTGGGCCAAGACAACCCACAGGAAGCCGCGAATCTGAGATGTGCCCAGATGTTCCATGCTGACGGCCTTCTGGTCTCCTGCAGAACCGAGGTGGGGTGCTTTCTCACGGTCCGTCCGCAGCGCCGGGTCTGCCCCTGAGCACCTGTCGCTGCTTGCAAGCTCCCCACACCCAACTCGAGGAAGGAAGATGGGGAGAGCAGGCGGGTGTCCTCGGGGGAAGCCGACACCCTCTCTCCAGCTGCAGGGGGGCCCTGCGCTGAGAGCGCTCAGAGCAGAAGCGGGGAGATGGCTGCCGGGGTGGGGAGGCGCACTTCTCAAGGGAAGTTAATACAATGGAGCCTCAATGGTGCATGCGCCGTCTGTCCTGTGTCCACCCAGGACCCTGTCAGGGGCTCGGAACACATGTGAGGAGCAGGAGATTGGGGCGCCGGAGGCCATCCCTGCCCTAACCTGCGGGCATCTCAGGCCCCGGGGCCAACCAGGGTGTTAACGGGCACACACTGCCTGGATTCCAGCTCAGATCCACCTAGCTGTGCCACCTGGGGCCTTCACATCCCTGCCCCGTGCCTTTGCCTCCTCACCTGTCGACCAGGGGTATATGAGAACCTCCCCCACAGGCTTGTTGCAAAAACTGGGTGAGTTGCCATCTGCAAGGCACAGGTCTCAGCTTACCCGCCTCCCAGCCCTATGGGATGGGTCATTTTGTTATCCTTGCTTTGCAGATGGGGAAACTGAGGCTCAGAGAGGTTAAGGAGCAGACCGGGGCCACACAGCTAGTAAATGTCACGCGGTACCAGCAGCCCCAACCCCTTGGCCCCCACTCACAGAGGACCAAGCAGCATCACCTGCCTTCTTCCTGCTCTGATCTGTGATCACTTGCTTCCTGGTTCCTGAGATGTGTGCCAGGGGACTTTCCGGAGTCACTGGTCATGGAGGAAAACAAAAACATCCAGCAGGATGCCTCTCCCCTCCCACCCTGGGTCCACTTTATGTGCACACATGCACACACAGGCAGGGTCATGAGCACATGCATACGTATGCACCTGTATGCATGCACACACGTACACATCAGGACACACACACGAACAGCTGCATACACACATGCACACACAAACATAAATGTATGCACACGCCCACACATGCGTGTGCGTGCGCGCACACACACACACACACACACACACGGCACACTGTCAGGAAGTTCTGCTTAAAGACCAGCTTAGTCAAGAAAACTCTACCTCCCTCATTTTGTCCCATTGACCCCCATGGCCCTCCTCCCTCACATGGTCCCCCCCCCACGTTGAAGTACAAACAGGCAGTAGCAGAACCTCGTCAACCACTGGGTAGAGCCAGAAGTTGGGGGGGGAGGCAACACACACATTGTCACCTACATCGTGCCAGGCCTCTGTACCCAGGGTCTCAATTGGCACAGAAAAATCTGGTGAGGATCACCACCCCATTGTACAGAGCAGGAAACTGAGGCTTGAGGAGCTAAGAGGTTTGCCCAAGACTGCCACAGAGAGAGAGGGATGGAGCAGGATTGGGCCCCAAGTGCACGGGACGCAGGTCCTGAGACGGGCCCTGGATATACACAGTGAGTAAGACAGACCTGGTTCCTGCCGGGGGCGGGAGTCCCCAGGCTTCTGGTCAGCCAGGCAGGGAACAGCTGACAGAAAAATAAAACCCACGGTAAATTCCTAAGCCAACAAGCTGAGGCAGAGAATGGAAGGGGGACCTACCTGAGGTAGAGAAGTCAGGGAAGCCTTTCCGGGAGGACACTACAGCCGAGACCCTAGAGATGGACAGGAGTCGGGGTGCAGGGAGGGCCTGCAGAGGCATTCGAGGTGGGAGGAAGCATGTGCCAGGCCTCCAAGGGTTCACGTGTTACTCCCCCCCACCCCCTGCCGGGACCTGCACTTCCTAAGCGGGCCTTGTTTTACCAGCAACCTCTTGGTCTGTGTGGGGTTTGAGGGTTGTGCTAGGGCACCATGAACAGACCCCAGCCCTTTAAGTTTCCAGATCAGGCCCCTCCTGCCACCAGATATGAAAAATGCCAGAAGTGGGGGAGCCCCTCCCCCTAGCATTCCTTCCAGACCGTTTTTGCTGACATAGCTTTTTTCCTGGGCCTGGATAAGGACCTGCAGTACTGAATTTCTTGTGGTGGTGGTGATGATGATGATGATGATTTTTTTAAGTCCTAGACTGTAACCCCCCGAATCTGCACCAAGGGTTCCCAAGAGGTGGTCCTTTTCTCTTGTTCCGTTTATTTATAATGCATGGCCCTCCTCCATGCCCAGGGGAAGCCTAGTTTTATTTACATGTCAATGCCCCAGAGGGCAGAGGGGCCCACCTGGCACCTTTGTCCCCAGGCTCACTCTGGGTTCCAGCTGGCAGGCTTAATAGCTAGCTGTCAATTGCTCACAAGTCAGACTCACAGACTTTTGAAGTTGGAAGAGGTGGTCTTTCACAGATGGGAAATGGAGGCTCAGAAAGGTCTGGATTTGCACAAGGCCTCCCAGCCTGAGCCAGAGCAGTGGGGAGGACTGAGGGGTCCTGGCCATGTCCCCTGCCATGGACAGTTTCCATCAGCAGATGGGTGACATGGGCCAGGTGTCTGCCTAGTGAGCGGCTTGAGAGCAGAGGCTTTTGGAGTCCACTGCCTGGGTGCCTGGAGCTGAATCCCAGCCCATGACACCTGAAAAGAAACTTGACCCTCAGTGGCTTTTCTTTCTCATCTGTAAAATGGGCTGATCACAGCACTTGACCCAGAGTTCCTGGGAGCAGGAACTGAGCTGATGTATATAAAGTGCTTAGAATAGCAGTTGGCACAGTTCACCCTCTGCCCGAGCTCCTATTTATTAAGAGGAAGAAAGGGACCAGAGTTGTGGAGTCACTTGCTCTGGAACACACAGCCCTGACACACAGGGGACCCTTCCTGTGCTGCTGGTGAGAGCGCGGTGGCCCCCCGGCCAGCGGTGGGGAAAGGCGTGGAAGGTTGAGGATTCCTGTCCCCCTGATGGTGCCTTCTCTGACGCATTCCAGGAGACAGAGGACAGCTCCTCTTCCATCTGTCTCCAAAATTAGCACACGGGGCCCTGAAAGGTGCCCCAACCCAGGGCTGCGCAGGGCTGTAAATGACCCTCACGTGCTCCCTCCTTTCAAACGAGGAGGAGGCTGGGGAGCCCCAGCCGAATGAGCAGGGCGCTGCCCCTCCCGAGAGTCCCTCCGGGGATCCTCGGTCTCTCTCTCTCTCTCTCTCTCTCTCTCTCTCTCCTCTCCCCCCCTCAGTCTCTCTCTCGGGCGCCGGCCGCGTCCTCATCGGGCTCCCCCCGCGTCCTGCTTGCCCTTTACTTAAAGAGCAGCTCCAGCCGCTGATGGGTTTCCGCGGGTCCCCGAGGAGACCCTTCAGACGGCCCGAGCCGGGCGCGCTGGAGAGAGCCCCTAATTGGGGCCATGAATCACAGCGCGCGGCTCCCGGCTGGACACAAAATAGATAGGAGCAGGCGAGCCATTGTGCGCAGTTCTGGCCGCGGGGGAGGGAGGGCCGAGGGGGCGGGGCGCCGGGCGCCGGGCGGGAGCGCGAGGGAGGGATTCCCCGCCCGCCGCGCGCCCGCCCTCCGCCCCCTCCCCCGCCTCCCTCCGCGCCGCCCGCCGCCCCGCCCCCCTCCTCCCCAATTAAATGACCCCACGCTTTGGCAGGCGCCGGAGCTCGCACATGCGGCCGCCGCTCCAGCCGCCCGGGGCCCGCCGCCGCCGCCGCTGCGTTCCGGGCGCGCTCGCCGCGGCGCCGCCGGGGCTCGGCAGGCCGGGGGCCCCCGAGAACGGCCGTGCCCGCGCCCGGCCGCCGCCGCCCGCCGCCAAACTTCGCGGCGCGCTCATGCCCTGGGCGCGGCGGCGGCGGCGGGCGTCGAGGCGGCCCGGGTCGCGGGGCCGGGCGGACGCGGCGCGGCCATGAGCGGGCGGCCGGCGCCGCTCTCCCGCAAGCAGCGGCTCATGGCAGCCGTGGGCGAGCGGGCGGCGGCGGCGGGCGGCGGCGGGGGCGGCGCGCCGCTCTCCTGCTTCATCTGCGGCGGCGGCATCGGACGCGGCAAGGAGCTGAAGCTGCAGGTGAAGCAGCCGGCGGCGGCGGCGGGCGCGGGGGCCGCGGCGCAGCCCTTCTTCCCGTTCCTGCAGCAGCAGGAGCCGGCGCCCGGCGCGCGCGAGCTGTGCCCGGCCGACGGCTGCGTGCTGGTGTGCGCAGTGTGCCGCTGCTTCCTGGGCGAGCAGTGGGCCGCGTTCGAGCGCGCCCGCACGCCGGTGGACAAGCGCATGTACTGGCTCAAGCGGCCGCACCAGTGCGACGCGGGCGCGGGCGGACGCCGCGGGGCCGCCGGGGCCCCCCGCGAGTGGAACGTCGCCTACGCGCTGGGCGGCGCGGCGGGCGATGAGACGCGGGACTCGGAGCTGTCGGAGCTGTCGGACACCGACCCCCTCTCTGAGACCGAGCCGGCCGCGCGCGACGCCGCCAGTCCCCGCCAGGACGGGGCGCCGGTGGCGCGGGGCCCCCCGGGGCCCGGGCCTCGAGGAAGCCGCTGCCAGGAGTGGAGGCCGGCGCCGGGACCCCCTCTGGGACAGGGCGACGTGGAGGAGGAGGGGGCCCCCTCGAAGCAGCGCGGGGACGGTGAGTCCAAGACCGGCGTTAGGCGCAGACGGAAGGCCGCGGGGAGGCACTGTGTCCCCGAGGCCCGGGCCAGCGTCTTGAGGGGCATTCAGGATCCTTGGCAAGGCCCTCCAGTCCAAGTGGCCTCCGCGGACGGCATGAAAGGAGTCCCTTCGGGCAGGGCCGCCAAGACTCCTGAGAGCAGGCCGCCGGGGGAGACCCGCGGGAGCTACTGCATGTCCGAGGACAGTGACATCAACATCACCAGTGAGGAAGAGGACCGCAAGGAACAGCCTCTCCTCGGCCTCAAAGAGAAGGAGCGCGCTGGCGGTGTCCCCTGGGCTTCCCTGGAGAGCAGGGCTGCGCCACCAGAGGGCCTTTGCTGCTACATTTGTGGGTCGGCTCTGGCCCCGTCCTCGCAGCACCAGATCCACGTGCAGAAGCAGGAAAAGCTGGCTCAGGCCCCCTTCTTCCCCTTCTTGTGGCTGCACAGCCCCCCTCCAGGGGCGCAGCCCATCAGCGAGGGCGGCAGCACCCTGGTGTGCCCCTGCTGCTTCTCCTCGCTCATGCAACAGTGGCAGAGCTTCGAGCTGGCCAACGTGCCCGTCCTACAGCGGCTGTACGTGGTGCCCCTGAACAGCCATGCCCCTGGCATGGCCTCCAAGGGCAGGAGGCTCCCCAGGGAAGAGGGCCCGCGTGCTGGGGCCCTGCCAGAGGCCTGCTACCTCTGCGGGGAGGACTGTACCCAGGATGCCCGGGCAGTGACCTCCAGGATCCTCAATGGCAGTGCCAGGGCCTCCATGCATTTCCCCTTCCTCAGCCTCCTGCCCTGTCCCCCCAACGCCCGGGGCCCCAACAAGCGCTGTGAAGTCCGAAGCTGCCCCAAGTGCTTCAGCGTCCTGGAGGACGTCTGGGCCCTGTACCGGGCCTGCCAGAACGAGGAGCTTATCACCTCCGTGCAGGGCTTCCTGGGCAGGTATCACCAGGCTTTCTCAGCCTCAGACCCTGCTCTCTCCGAGCCGCCGGCACCGGCCCAGGGCAGCCCGGCGTCTGTCTGCTACATCTGTGGGGCTGAGCTGGGCCCTGGGAAGGAGTTCCAGCTCAACGTGAACCCCTCCAGCCGCCTGGGGGAGAAAGAGCCCTTCTTTCCGTTCCTCACTGTTTACCCGCCTGCCCCACGTGCCAGGCCTGCTGACTCCACCGGCCTGGTGGCCACCTGCATACTCTGTTACCATGACCTGCTGGGCCAGTGGCTGCAGCACGAGGCCCGCAGCGCCCACCACACCGTCAGCCCCTGGTCTCGGCAGTACCAAGTGGAGACATTCGTGTGCTTCTTTTGCCAGCAGGAGAAGAAGCGGTGTCTTGGGCTGAAGGCCGTGCGGGTGGCCCGGCTACCCTTGTTTCTCTACACCCTCCGAGCCAGCCACAGCCTGCTGGTGGACGATGGGCGGCAGCTGATCATCGGCGCCTGTGTGGAGTGTGGGACCCTCGTGTGTGCTGGCCCAGGGCTCGCCCGCCAGGGTCCCGTGGGTTGGAGCTCCCCAGTGGCAGCGGCGATGAAGGTAAGTGGCGGTTTTCCCTTCAGCCTCTGTGATTCAAGCAGGGAAGGAAGACCTGTTATTTTCTGTTCCTCTGCTGGGGAGGAGGTTGTGCTGATTCTTTGCGATCCGTTCCAGTAGGAGGTGCCCTCCCGGAGTCACCGGGCTGACACGTGGGGAGTGCGTGGGCCTGGCTGAGCTGGGAGGCACGTGGAGTTGAGGGGACCAGGAGTGGTCTTGTGGAAGAATAGGGCACTGCTGAAAACAGCAGGCTTGGGCCTGAACTTGAGTGTGTTTGCAGCGGAGTCCGTCAAACAGAGGAAGTTCGGGGCATGTCTGTCATCCGCCTGATAACATTGGTAATTAGTCCAGCCGTGCAGGTCACCGGGAGGTCCCTGCGCTTACCCGGTTGGAAAGGCAGCAGAGGCGGCGGTTCCTCTCCACTCTGGAGCGCTGGCCCTGCTTAGCTCCTGCAGCTTTCCACCCGAGTTCACACTTTTCCTTTGAGACTCTCTAGTTGCTTCACAGCAGATGGAAACAGATTTTCAGATGTGGGGGTTTGGGACCCGGGGGACAGTGGCCTAAACAGACTTTCCCCCTGGTGGGAAGAGAGTCTTTCTTCTCTGCAAGTCAGCTGTGCAGGAGGAGGGCGGAGGGGGTGGTGGGGCTGGCGTTCGCCCCGTTTATAAGGCGCCTGCCTTCACGCTGCCTGCCCAGGAGGAGCCAGACTGGGGCTCAGTTAATTTTGGATCTGGCTTTGCAAAGGCCAAAGCAGGGCCTGCCCCCAGTGGGTCTGGGGAAGTAGGTGTTTGTGAGTCGGGATCACCGTGATGACCGTGGGGGGCCGCGAATCCTAACCTCTGATAGAAGCACTTAGACCGGTTTGTTTTAATCAGGGGCTTGTAGTGGGAGCCTCTGGCGAGGGGCCGGCAGAGGGCCCTGTGGATGGGGAAGAGAGGCTCCAACTTGTTCAGGAATGATTGTTCAATCCGTTTGAGAGCCTCCTGGTCCTGCCTCCCACTTACATGTGCGCGTGTGCGCTTGCGCGCTTGCAGGGCTTCTTGGGTCATGGTTCATTGACGGTGGTTGCATCTGTAAAGTGGACACATCCTCCCAGTGCCCTCCAGTACTTGCCCTGGGCCTTCATGCTCTGCCTAGGCTTCCCTCTCTGCCAATGTCCCTTTCAGACCGCAGAGACGTAACTGGGGGCTTTGGTGGGCCTCTCACTCTAAACGGATGCACGGATCGCTCCCCCCGCAGATGCTGAACTTCTCATTGGCCGCCTGTGGCAGTCTAGCCTGTGGGTTTGCTCCTGGGTATCTGAAGAAACCCAGCTTCTGGAAAGGCTGGAGCTGGGAGGTGAGCCTGGCTTTGGAGCAGAACAGACCTGGCTTGCCCTGTCTCTTGGTCACTGAGCACCTGCATGGACGTGTCTTACCCTCCCTGTGCTCGTCCCGTTGGCTGGGGAGTGAAGATAGGGATCGCCTGCCCTTGGAGGGCCAAGTATGCGAACAGATTGAGCATGTAGTCAAGTGCCCGGCACATGGTGGGACCCTCCCATCCACCCCATGTGTTGGGCAGGGTTTTCTGGGATACAGGTCAATCGTCTGCGGAGCTCTCCATCTGCAGGATGGTTGTGGATCTCAGGCTTGGGGATGGTGGCACACAGAGGCGTCAGAGCGCTTCCTCTTAGGTTTGCCAGAGTGCTTTTCTGCAGAACATCCACTCTGGGGTGAGTTTTCCTGTGTTGATTTGCTCACTCATCAGGAGTTGATGAGATGCCAAGTGTGGGCCTCACGGGTAGGAACTGGAGGAAACCGTCCAGCTGGGAAGGTGGCAGTGGAGGGTAGCCCCGTGGGGATGGAAACGCAAGCTGGTGTCTGCCCAGAAGGGGTCAGCATGAGTTTGGGAAGGCTGACTGGCTTTCTCACTTTTGTATCATTTCTAAAGCAAGTTATTTCGTTTGCTCCTTTGAGGCCTTATTATTCCCATTTTTCGTTTGAGTAAATTGACTCAGAGAAGTCAAGACAGCGTTGGTGACTATCACACAGCCGGTAGACGTGGCTGAGGTGGGTCTTCAACCCAGGTCTTCCCACCCCTGAGCCCCACTCCATCCATCCCCTGTTGGAGGTGTAGCCTTGGAAGATGGGTAGGATGCGGTGGGGGGCGGCTCAGGGGTAGGGGGTCCAGCAGGAGAGGCCCGAAGGCTGGTGGGGAGATGGGAGAGCCAGTGGGGATGAAGGGGACTGAGGCTGCAGCGAACTGGAGGCCTTGGAGTCAGGCACAGGAGGCAGTTTTGAAGTCAGAGGCACAGGGGAGAGATAAAAAGTCCTTGAAAGAAGGCTTGGAACGCGCGGGGAAGAGATCCACCCAGGGCTGGGCCGTGGCAGTGATCCAGGTGGGTGGTGAGGCCATGGGCCTGGGGCAGGGGAGGGCAGCAGTGTGGCTCCCAGGCTCCAACAGCCAGAGGGCGGGAGGAGCATCAGCTTCTGCCTGGAGGAGAGCCTGACTGATGATCAGTAGAAAGCCGGAAATGCAGCCTCCTGCCCTTCCTTCCTCCCTCCCATTCATTTAACAAATGTTTATGGAGCGCCTACTCTGAGCCAGGCACTGTTCCAGATGCTGGGGATCTGGTGGCAAGTGCAGCGCCTTCAGTGTCAGGGGGAAGGGCATGGCGGCAGCAGCAGAGAACACGACTTCCCACAGAGCCGTAAACAGAGCAGGACAACCCCGGCGCCAGGGTGGGCACGAGGGGCGAGCTAGTGCTGGCCTCGGCGGCTGGAGACAAAGCAGGGACTCCCTGCCGGGGCCAGCTCTGGAGTCCCGCCTGTCTCTGGTGTGTGGTTTGAGGATTCAGGGGGAGTGGCTTAGGGGCATTGGAAGGTAGCCACCGGGAAACCACTGAGCCGGAACGGCATGTTCTGGAACCTCATCTCTACCGCCTGCTGTGATGCCTCAGTTGTTCCCTGGTACACGTTCATTCATTAGTGAATCAGCCTTAAACACCAGGAAAGAACACGGAGAAAGGGAGCAAGAGAGAAAGGGAGACAGGAAGGTGTCATCGACACCCTCTGTTCGGATCGTGTTTGTGGCTTTTCTTTCCAGCCAGACTTCTTGCTTCCTGGAGGGCGCCCTGTACCGTACAGAGTCCCCAGATCTCCGAGCCCGCGTCTGGCAGTGTTGGGGCTGGGCGGGGCAGGCTGCAGCCCACCCTCGCGGGGGCCCGGCACCCCTTCCCTGAGGAGGAACACCAGCACGCGGGCATCTCCGTGAAGCCGCAGAAGAGACCCTGGGTCGGCCTTCACCCAAACCTGGCTGCGTGACCTTGGGTAAGACTTACCCTTCTCGCTGCACCTGAGAGGTGGAGATGATCTTTCCTCTGGAAGGTCTGCAGTGGGAGTGGCTGGTGCGAGGTAGGAACTCAGGACACGTTCATTCAGTTCTCTCTCCCTGAGGTGCTGGTACCTGGGGGTTGTGTCTCTTGTTGGCACTCAGCTCCTATGCTGTTGCAGCCTCTGCTCGCCACCTTTCTGCTGGGGGAGGCTGGGTTGTTCCACCGTTCAGAGCTCGGGGGCACAGCAGGCCAGGCTGCCAGAGATGGCCTCTGGGGATATGGTAACAATGATGATGGCTTTACAGAATGCGCCCTGTGTTCAGACCGTGCCACTTGCGTCCCTTTTATCACTCATATTGGATCCTCACAGCGCCCTGTGCAGGGAGGTGAGCATCTCCATTTCTTAGAGGAAAAGCAAATCCAGAGAGGGCAAGTGATTTGCCCAAGGTCGCGCAGATAGTATCAGCAGGAACGGCATTGGACTCCAGAGTCGGACTCTGGCATCTGGGCTCCAACCTCTGCTGTCTCTTGCCTTTCTGTCCCCTCTGGGGCACCCGCCGTGACAGTAGCAGTGCCCTGGAGGGGAGATGGTCCTGATTTCCCTGCACATGCCTCCCCCGCCCCTGGAGCAGCTGAGAGGCGGGAGTTAGCTTCCACGGGCCAGAGGCCCGGGAAAGCCCCCACCGGCGGGCTCCGCTATCCTGTCCCCCTCCCCCCAGTTCTCTGCCCTGCTGATAAGTGCCACCCTTTGTCTCTGTTCCCCCGGCATCGTGCTGGTGTTAAGATGTCGGCCGGGACCTCCTGCTGTGGGTCGTCCCCAATAGCTCTGCTGTGTGATCGATGGGCTTTCCTTGTGTGCCAGTTGGCGGGCAGACTGTCCTGCCCTCTTCCAGGGATCCGTCCGGGGAACGTTCTGGGTAATGGAGCGTGCAGCTGTTTACCTAACCACACCCCGGCCCCTCACTGCGGGGACACTGGGCCTAGCCCCTGGAGCGTGGCCTCCGAGCCCGGAACAGGTGCTGCTGCTGAGGCCCCTTTCTTTTCTCCACGCTGACATCTGAGGCCTGCAGAGAGCGTCTGTCATCACTCGCCTGTCAGGGCCGGTCCGCACATCTGTTTCCCGTGTTTCCCAGCTCTCTGCGCCCACACGGCTCCCTGCTTTTTAGGGAGGGCCTGGCAGCCCTCCTCCCTGGGGCCAGGCTCATGAGACACCTAAGCGAGGCGAATGGAGGGGGGATCCTTCTGGAAGGTGCTAGAGGGGGCTGCCTGGCCGGGCCGACACCGTCACCCTCTCCCTGGCAGCACATGGGAAGTGGCCGGGCTTTGGGTGTTTCTCATGCTCCCACCACCTCCTCTAAGGGGGGGCCCGGGGTTTTCTTGGTGGGTTGGGAGCCATCTGCTCAGAGGAGTAAGCTCTCCAGACATGCCTTGTCCTAAACCTGGAGACGATTGGGGACACCTGGGAAAGAGGAAGTGGAGACAGAAGTTCTCCAAAACTCAGCCTTCCCTGGGAGCAGGGAGGGGCAGGGCGGTAGGGAGGCCATCTCTGGCAAAGTCCAGAGTCCTCTAAGCTTCCCGGCTCCTTCTCTGCGTAGATCTCTTGGGATCTCACCCTTTGAAAGTTAACTCCATGCGACTGTCTTTGGAGGGTTTGTAGGCTGTGGGCAGGCTTGCCCCACTGGCACAGTCTCTGGGCTGGGGAAGCACCCACATCTGGAGTTTGGGTTCCTCTTCGGCCCTGGATCCACAGCCTGGTTGGGGCGGTGGAAAGGGGTGATACTTCGGCCCTCTAGGAAGAGTACCTGGGAACGTGGCTTCCGATGGCCATGTAGCCCCAGGTGGGACATTCATGGGGGCCATTGTGAAGGAGCTTCTATTCACCATGTGACCTTCGTGGAGTTTCCCCATCTGTCAAAATGAAAGGTCTGGTCTTCGGGGGTCACAGGCGGCTTGCATTCCTCATGTGAGGTCTGACCGGCGTCTGGCACTGTTGAGGATGCTGAGCCTGTGTCCGGACTTGCTGGTAAATATCCAGTAATTGAGGGGTGCCCGGGTGGCTCAGATGGTTAAGCGCCTGCCTTCGGCTCAGGTCATGATCTCCAGGTCCTGGGATCGAGTCCCATGTTGGGCTCCCAGCTCAGCAGGGAGTCTGCTTCTCCCTCTCACTCTGCCTCTCCCCCTGCTTGTGCTCTCTCTGTCTCTCTCTCTCTCAAATGAATACGTAGACTCTTAAAAAAATAAATAAGTAAATAAAATATCCAGTAATTGACTGGCTGTCTCTTCTGTGGGGTTGGGAAGGAGAAGGTGCCTTCCTGGAATCTAGGTTTCCTTTATTTTCCTTTCTTCCAGCTGTATTGAGATACAGTTGACACAGAACATTGCATGAGTTTAAGATACAACATGTTGGTTTGATACATATATCTGTTAAAAATGATCACCACAATCTCACCACATTGTTACTTTTTCTGTGTTGTGGGGAGAACATTTAAGATCTACTCCCTTAGCCGCATTCTGGAAGGTATCAGAAGCTGCAGTGACCAGCTGTGCGTTAGTTCCCCAGACATGTGTATCTTGTCCCTGAAAATTTACACCTTTGTCCAGTATCTCCCCCTTTCATGGGGTCTAGGTTTTAAATTCAGACTGTGTTGTGGGGCCCCCCAAACACCATGGTATTCTGTCCCATGTTAGGGGCAGAAAAACTTCATGGATCACATTTTTGGGGGCCACACTAGACCAGGAGGACCAAGCCCCCAACCTAATGCCACTTTATGCTGGCTTATTTTTTCAGTAATATGAGCTAATTAGATGTATAGGTTTTGAAAGAAATTCTGGCAGTCCTGCCTCTTGTCTCTGCTCATGCTTCTACCCTTGTCCAGGGCTGCCCTGGAGAAACACACCTGGAGAACCACACATTCTACCCGTGAGATCAACAAATGTTTGAATGCTGACAGTGTGGAATCAGGCAGGCCCTGCCCTTGGGTGCTCATGTTGGGGGTCGGGGGGTTCTGGTCATGATTGTGCAGTGTGTTGAGTTCTGTGCTGGGGTCTGCTGGGACCTCACAGGAGGGTGGGAAACTGGTATGTTCAGGGAAGGCTTCCTGGAGGAGGTGACATCTAAGCTGAGTCCTGAAGGCTGGAAAGGACTCAGCCAGGTTCGTGTAGGAATCATGTGCTCCTGGAGGGGAGAGTATGTGCAAAGGCCTAAATGTGGGGAGTGGGATTTGCTGGAGAATCTTAAGTAGGTTTTTCAAGTGGGAGGTGATGCTGTGGGAGTGGTTGGCAGTGACCGGATATGGTTTGAATCAACGTGAATTTTATAATATCAGTGACTGGGCCCTACCCCAACCTATTAAATCAGAATCTCTGAGGCGTGACTCTGGTGGCCCTGGTATTTTAAAGCTTCTAGAAGATTCCAGCACTGGGGTAAGAACTGCTGATGGAAGGCATTGCAAGCATAACCCAGGAGTTTGGGACTTTCACCTTGAAAGCTGTGATGGTCACTAAAAGGATTCTATTCCTCCGTTCCGTCAATCTTTACTAAGTACTTAGTGTGTCCCATGCACCGTTCTGGGCATCAGGATCCAGCCGTGAGTAAACCAGATTGGGCGCCGGGAAGGGCTGGAACAGTGGTCAAGGAGTGGCCCAGGAGAGGTGAGCGGGCTGGGGGCTGTCCCCTGAGCAAGGAGGACAGTCTGGGCAGGGGCCTGAGGTGGGACCTCTGGACAGCGAGGACGCTGGGGTGCCTGAGGGCAGGGAGGGGCCAGTCAGGCAGGCCTCTTGCACTGACCTTGAAAAGACATTGTTTTTGTTTGATGTGTTTTTCAATGGAGATATCATTCACACACCATAAAATTCACCCTTTTAAAGTGGCTGATTCGTGACATTTAGCACATTTGCAGAGTTGTGCACCCACCAGCACTGTCGTCTACTCCGGAGCATTTCCATCACCTTCAAAAGAAGCCGCACGGCTGGAGCAGTGACCCTGCATCCCCCAGCCCCAGCAACTGCGCATTTCCTTTCTGGCTCTTTGCATATACCGAGTTGATGCACGCGGTCTCTGTGTGACTCCGTTCACCCAGCGTGTTTCTGAGGGCTGCACCCCCCCACAGCAGGTGTCTGCACGGCACGCGTGTTTCGTGCTGAGTAGCATCCCCGTGTGCAGAGAGACCACAGTTCGCTTATCCCAGCCGCAGCTGACAGACATCCTGGTTGCTTCCACCTTTGGCTCCAGCGAATGCGGCCGCATGAGGCTGCCGTGACCATCTGCAGACGGGTTCTCGTGTGGATACCTGTTTGCGTTTCTTGTGGGTAGACACCCCGGAGCGGAATTGCGGGGTCACCTGGCAACTCTGTTTAACCCTTTGAGTTCCGCTTTCCCCCTGGGGTTTTAAGGACACGGTAGGACTTAGGTCGTTCCGTCAGCTCACTGACCAAAGCCGCATGTGCCATCCTAGGTCTCCCGATGGTGTTGGGAGATGGGAGTCAGTCTTCTCTCTGGGAGAAGGGGAGTTGTGTTAAGAATTGGGAAGGGGTTGCCCTTGCTCTCGGGGCTTTTGACTAGCTCCACCTCCAGCCCAGGAAACCAGAAGCACCAGATTCTGGTGCCAGCACTCACAGTGGCCTCGAGTAAGACTCTCCCCTGTCTGGGTCTCAGTTTTCCATCTGTAAAATGGGAGCAGACCGTGGACTAACGGCTGAGCCCCTTAGCGCCTGCACAGCTGCCTAGCTGTAGCCATCTCCTCTTTCTGGCCCCGTTGGCGGGAGCGGGATTGAGGGGGTGCGTGGAGAAGGCCCCCGACGGCGAGATCTCCCTAGACTCTGAGTCCAGTGGGTCTCAGGTGCCCTGCCCCAGCACTGGCCACCCCAGCCATGGGCTGTCGCTCTCTGCTGCTGGCCGGTTTGGTGTGGAACCCTGTACGGAAACCCTGGTCGGTGATGCCAGCAGCCTCAAATGAAAAGCACAAAGGTCACAGTCAGAATTGGGCTCAAGTGAGCCGGGGTAGGCATGTGGGGACCCTGGACAGCAGCAGGCGTGTCTGGGGGCTACTGTTTCCGCCCAGCGGGCTGTTGGGTGAGAGTGAAGAGGCGAGAGGAAGCAGGGGGTCCACGGAAGACTCCCTCAAACCTCAGGGCCCACGGAGGCCACGTCTGCCTGCCCACCAGTCAGTATCCTCTGTTGGGCAGAGCCAGTGGCAGGGAAGGGCACAGAGGTTCTGTCCTTCCACCTGGTCCTGGTGAAGACACAGTGAGGCCTAGAGAGAGGATGATGAGGACACTGAGGGTCCTAGCAGCATGCTGATAGCACTCACTCTGCCAGCTGTCGTCCTGTAGTGCCTCATGCAACCCTCCACCTGTCTTATGAGGTAGGTTTTCCGATTTTATTAATGAGGCAATTGAGGCACAGAGAGGGGAAGTCTCTTGCCCGGAGTCACACAGCTGGCTGGGAAGTCTGGAGCTGGGATTGGAACCAGGCCGTCTGGCTCCAGCATCCAAACGCTTAACTGCTGCGCCACCCTCCCCAGGATGCCCCAGGGGAGCGTGGGATGCTGGGATGCTGCCACATGGGGGTAACGGTTGGTGGACCTGGTGTGTATGGTTCAGTGCTGGGAGACCTGAGGGCCCAGCAGATGGAAGGTCGCCACAGGTCAGGTTCGGCTCTGCCCTCTGGGTCCCGCTGACCCTCTTGGCTCCGTTTCCCGCAGCTGCCCACTGATGGGCCATCAGCCCAGGACCCCAGTAGGTCCTGTCACTGGCTCTTCTGCCACCAGCTAATTGGGCGACCTTGGCTAAGATGCCAGCCTCCTCCCCAGGCTGCCCCTTCCTCCCCTGACCACAGAGGGTGGTGTGAACTGGCCTGTGGGGAGGTGGCATGAGCCCCACCTTTCAGATGAAGAGGCCAAGGCTCATAAATCTGGGAGCTGGGGATCAAATTACTAGCAGTAAGTGGTGGAGCTGGGCCACCGGTGAGAACAGGGTGGTCTGGCTCCAGGGCCTGTCCCCGTCCCCCTGCCCGGGGTTAAGCGGCCCTTCCTGGAGATGGTGTGGGGGTGGCAGGGACCTGGCCTTCATCCAGCCCTGCCCTGCTTCAGCCACACAGGAGGCTGCCTGGACCAGCTTCCAGCAAGGGGCTTGGAGGAGGGGGTCAGAGCATTGACACACCGCGGCGGCATTTTATAGGCCATCCCAGACCCGTAAACCCCATCTCCTGGCTTCCAGACGGGAGGGTTCGCAGACGGGGATTAACAGGCTTGTGTGGCTTCTGATGAGCCAGTGACACAGGAAGGTGGGAGGCAGGCGTGGGCATGGCAGGACCGGAGTGTGGGGGCACAGGGGGTCCCGGTGACCACAGCACAGGGGCCACTCTGAAACGAGGGAGGCTGGGAGGAGCCTTCAGGCATTGGAGGCTCAGACGGCCTGAGAGCCTGGCTTGCCATTGGCTGCAGCACCAGCTCCTTTAATCCGATTCCTTTGAGCGGCTGGATTTCTCCAGGCTTGCCCTCTTCCCTTCCAGAGGGCCTTTCTCACAGTCCTGTGCTGTTTTTTCTTTTGTGTGATTATGCGACATCCCGGGGCCGCTGGACAAGGGAGGCCTGGAGTGTTCAGAGCGGCTTTATGCTCCTTTCCTAGGGCTGCTTGCACCAAGTGCTGAGGGACTGCCAGCCGTGCAGAATGCAGCTTGGCCCTGGGAGCCACCCGGGAGGGACAGGCTGAAGTGAGCTGGGCGTCCCTGGGCCACCAGCCTTGCAGAATGCATCTCGGCCCTGGGAGCCACCCGGGAGGGACAGGGTGAAGTGGGCTGGGCGTCCCTGGGCCACCAGCCCTGCAGAAAGCAGCTCGGCCCCTGCCGCGGGCCCATTGCCTGGGTCTTGTTGCAGAGGAGAGGAGATGCGTTTCTGACGCACATTTTCCCTCTCGTGCAGGAGCTGAAGTTTTGCCAGCGGACCTGCACGTCCCTGGTTAGGCATGAAAACTGGCCACTGGCCTCTGTCCCTTCAACCCCACCATCCAGAGAAACCAGGCTCGGGGCTGGGGTACCAGAGTGTCAGACTGTCCCCCAGTGACCTCTTTCCCCACCTTCTTGTGCTCCGTGTGCGGATAGGAGGCTTGGTCGGTGGCCTGACTCTCCTTCTCTTCCTGAAGCTGCAGGAGCTTTTCTTGCCTTTTCAAAACTGGGTAGGGCGGTAGTGGGCCTGGTGTTGTGAGCTCTCATACTGCGTGATTGCTGATTGCTTCCGGTTAACGGGCAGACCCTGGCCCTGGCTTGCCGGTTACCTGTCACTTGTCAGGTGACTAGACGAATTGGACCTTTCTCTGGGGGTTTTAAGGACTGGCTTCAGGGCAGGTCCAAGGAAGGCGAGTGGAGGAGATGGGTGTCACTGGAGGCTGGCTGAATCAGGAGGCCAGCGGGTTGCTGGGGATGGCATGAGAGCCGGGTGGGGAGGGGTCCTTCTTCCTCTGACATTCCCCAGCCCCCTCCAGGTACACCCGCATCCCCCCGCCACCCCAGCACACTCACCTTCTCTCCCATGTGTTCCCAGACCCTCTCTCTTCCATCCCGTCCCCTCAGTGCACACACACTCTCACCCCGGCTCCCTGCCTGCCTCGCCCCCTCACGCGTGTATGTGCTTGTGGCTGTGTGCTCGCTCGCTGCACCACGCTCTCTGGGGAAGGGTGTTAGTAGCTACTACAGTTTGGGTTTGTCTCTTCTCCCTTTTAACTTTGTGAGTTTTTATTACTCCATGAATTGGGGACCCTGCATGTTTATAATTGTTTTGTCTTTCTGATGGATTGCTCCTTCCGTTGCAGTGATGTACGCCCCTCTCTCTGACAGTGTCTCGAGTCTGTCTTATCTGGATTATCCCCCGTCTGAAAATCAAGGCCCCGGAGGCTCAAAGAAGGGAAGTGACTTGCCCAGAGCCACACAGATGTCCAGGTCAGGGGCAAGATTCACGCTGGCCCAAAGCTTCCTCCACTCCAGCAGCCGCTTTGGGGCGGTGGGTCTGAGAGGAGCCCCTCCCTGGTAACTTCTTGGGTGCTTGCATTTTGATGTCATCGTTGTCAGGCAGCCAGGGCTGTGTCCCCGCCCGCCCTCAGCAGAGGACCCCCCAGGAGCCCGGCATCTGGCCTACAGCCTGCGGGAGCTCAGCTGAGCATGCTTGGAACACACTCTGGAAACTTCTCACCAAACTCTGCTCCGGAGTTCCTAACCCTCCCCACCCTGTTTGGTGAGATTGTTCCGAGTGTGTTGGGCAGACCTTCTGAGTCCTCCCATGGAGAAAGCGTTTCCGTGGGTGACAGGAGAAATGTCGCCCCTCCCTGGCTTCCCTAGTCTGTGGGGGCCTTTTGGAACTTGTGCCAAATCCACCTCCTGGTGGCTTCACCCTGGCCAGGCCCACGGTCTGAAGCTCCTTGGGGGCTCTGCACTGGTGGCCTGCCAGCTCCCCAGTTCCGGGGGAGAGCTGCCTCTGCCTTCCCAGGGCATTCTGGGAAACTCTGGGGCCCTGCAGGGAGCCTGGGGGGACGTTGCCTAGGAGATGTGTGTATGGGGGATTGACTCAGAAGGGGGCACCTTTGCTGTGGGCTGTATATCAGGGGTATCAGCCAGGATGGTGGGTGGGTCTATCCAGCAGGGTTTCTCTGAGCCCCTACTATGTGCTGGATGCTGCAGAATGAGGGAAGCAGGGCACATGGGGTGGGGGGGGGGGACCATGATCATGTCTGCCGGAGGGTGTGAACGCCATTACTTACCCGCTCCTCCTAGAAGCCATCCGTTGTAAACACGTTACTGTTTTACATACTACTGGGCCAGAAAGCTGCCGTGAAGCTGACACCCCAGCCACTGTAAGACTCCTGATTGCAGAAAGCTTCCAGTGTGAGACGGAGTCTGGGCCTTCGGATCCCTGGGATGCGGGGACACGTGTGTGTGATGATGATGATCAGAAGTGGCAGTGACAGCTGCCATGCGTTAATGCTGGCGAGACATTATCTTACCACCCCGTGAGTGAGGGAAGTTGGCACTCATCTCTCCTGGTGGGCCCCTTGGTGACTTTGCAGGGACTCAACAAGGTGGGTCCCATTGAGCCAGGATCGGACCCTGGTTGGGTTTGAGGTAGCGACACAGCCACACTCAGGGCCATGAGGGAGCCGTGCTCCTTGGGATGCATGTGTCTCGCCTCTGTCACCTCTGGGTCCAGGGCTGGGGAGCAGTCTCACTGCCAGGCTGGCTCTGTGACATGTAGGTGCCCGGGGGCGTGACGGGCCTCGTGATTCTGTCTGCAGTGGCCCCGGGGCCCTGGCTGGTGGGAGGAGCGTGAGCAGGGCCAGGCTGTGACCCCACCTCCCCACTGCCCTGCTGGGGCTGCTGCCAGCTGGACCGAAGGTCCAGGGAGGGCCTGGGCACCCACCCACCCGGCTGAGAGCCCTGCAGACCTAGGAACCTTTCTGCTCTGGGGAGAGACAAGTGCATGAGACACTTGCCTCCCAGATTTTTCCCCTTCTGAAGGGCTGCTCCGCTCTGTCCCTCTGCTGCTCCCAGCCGTCCATCCAGAAGGGGTGCTGTGAGCACTGTGTCACCCCTCTGAGACTGATGGGGAAACTAAGGCTGCAGGTGGGGTGATGCTGGTCTCCTCTCGGTGGGCGGATGGTGCGGTTTGGCTAACGGTGATCTGAAGTCACATGTCGGCAGCCACCCCTGCTACCCGTGTGGTCCTCAGCATGTCACTTTCTCTCTCGAGCCTCGGCCCCTCACCCATACACCAGGACAATCCTAGGACCTCCCTCCTAGGGACGTAAGCAGGTGGAGTCCCTCGTGGAGGGCCTGGCGAGCTGTCCAGACTCTGGAAGTGGTGACTAGTTACTGGGAGCAGAGGAAGGAGGAGAGGGAGGAATGTGAGGCCCCGCTGACAGCCGGGCCTCAGGGGCCCCTGGAATGAACATGCCCTACACCCCTCACCCCTACCCGTGAGCCCCGACCAGGGCCGTGCATAGCCCATAGCAGGAACTCCTGGTTTGTCTCCCATGAGCCTGGGTGCCAACTGCAGAGAATCCAGGCCCTGTTCAAAATGACCACCACCACCCAGCCGTGGCCTCCTTTGTCCAAGATGAGGCAGTATGGGGGATGGGAAACCTGGAGCACGTGGGATCTGAGCTGCATCGTTCCTTCTCTGGGCTCCCGGTGTTCATCTGAGAGACGAAGGGGGCATTCGGGTGAATGGTGGATGGTCCTTCCCCGGACTCCAGGCCCCGAGAACACCCACGTTGGCCTTTGGTGGCAGTCAGCAGGTACATGCCACCTGACTGCTTGTCTGTCTGTGGGGCCTGTTCATGCATCTGTACGTGGGAATCAGTGTGGCATGTGTGTCACGGGGCTTGGCACAGAGTACAGGCTCCGTAAATGTTGGCTCTTAACTACTTTTGCAATTTGTCATTCAATTTCTTCCCCAGCCCTCTGCATTCCAGAGAGCTGAGCTGTGGACTTTAAACACACAGGGGTCTGGACAGTGGGAGTGAAACGAGGTGAACCGGGAGGGGCCCTGTGGGGGTCAGGACCCAGGAAGCGGGGGGGACACTGTAAAGTCGAGTTAGAAGAATTTACAAAGACCTACTATTCTCAGTGCTGTGTCCCCATTCTCACGTGCACAGTTCTTAACCCTCAGCACTCCATGCAAAGTCTGATGCATGGCTGGATTTTTCTGGGGAGAGGATCAGTAATTCTTATCAGACCCTCACTGGGTTGTGTGGCCCCCAGAATGTAAAGAGCCAGTGTTACAGGTGCACTTACTGTACTCGCACTCGTGAGCCCTAGGCGCGTGAGCCAGCTCCTTATTCCTTGAGACCGCCACACTTGTTCCCATCACGATGTCTTGACACCTGCTCTTTCTTCTACTTTTCTGCCTGTTTCCCGCTCCAGGAGGCCTTCTCTGCTAACTTCTGTCCGCCGAAGTTTCTCTTCTCTCCTGGCTGCCATAGGCACTTGTCTGTATGCACCTATTTCACGCTTGGTAGTAAATTACACTTTACTATATGTGGTTTCATGTTGTCTTCTGATCACCTCACATGGGTGAGCCCTGTCTCTCCCACTAGATAGAGAAAATAGCTGAAATTGGAATCTGTATCCTTTGACCCTCCACTGGTTTTTCTCTTGTGTATTGATTCCTGGTCAGCCCGTGGGCGTGGTATCCCCGAGGAGTGCCATGGCTGGCTGAAGCACGGCTGGCAAGATCAAAGTCTCAGAGAAGATAGGAGCCGGGGTGCGGGGGAGAAACAATGAAGATGGCGTTAAGTATATGTCTTTAAAAACCACCATAAATAAAAGTTCTAGGCGACATCTCTGCCAACACAAACCAGCTTTGTCCACATTCAAAAACCAGCTCTGGTCGGTAAACTTTTCCTGAATTATGTTCTTTGGTGGATAAGAGACTTGGCCACCGTCTTGATGTGCATGAGAATTCTCCCTGAGGTTTCTTTCTTCTTGAGTCTGTTCTGATAATTAGTGTTTTTCAAGGAGCTTATCCATTTCATCCAGGTAGTCAAGTTAATTGGCATCACTTCTTTAGAATATTCCCTGAGTGTTTTTCTAATGCCTGTAAGTTCCGTAGTGATGTCCCCTCTTTCTTAGGTGATATTGGTAGTCGGTGCCTTCTCTTTCTCTCCTTGATCAGTCTAGCTAGAGGTTTATCAATTTGGTCTCCTAAAAGGTTTATATTAAGAGACTGTGCCTTTTTAAAGTTATTTAGCAAGCCCATTTGGCCTTGAAATGTAATGTCTTTTGTGCTTGCAGCCTCTCTTGCTCTGTTTTTGCAAAACTAGATGAAATGTTCGTGAGGCCATAGGCTTTTTCCGGGTTATTGATGCTTACGGGAACATTTTCCATGCCTGATCTCCTCTCTCTGTGTTGAGTCAGTGGAGGTAAGAGTGATTTCTGTCAATGAACCTGCCCTCATGACCTCTGTGGTAGTCAAGGTGGTGTATCCTGGTGCCTGAGGAGACTTTAGCCAGCCTTGCATAAGTAACAAAGATTAACTAGACTTAAATGTTTGTTAATGCAGGAGAGGAAACTACGTTATCTTAGAACCGCAGATTGTGAAGAATTGACGGCTCTCTCTAATATATTAGTGGCTCTCTTATTTGAAATATATGCACCTAATAATATTATGTTTCATTTCTTATTATACAAAGTATTCACTGTTAAAAAGGTTTGTGTCCTCCCATACTGCAAAGTATATTATATCTGTCACACAGATAAAATTTGCTATCAAGTATATTTTATCTGTAACCATGATTGAGACCTCTGTTTCTTTGGTCTTTGCATTTATGGCAAATCTCAGAGTGTCTCTTCACACTGGGAGGAAGCATAGTGATTGTAGAGAGCAACAGCTCTCACTTTGTCAAAGACTCTGAGGCCCGGGGAGGGGAAGGGACTGACCCGTGAACATGGGGCATATCAGAGGCTGAGGCAGGATGCTAGTGTCCTGGGACATCTCCACTTCATCAGCCAAGACTGTCCCCCTGGCGACAGGTATCTTGATGTGTTTGCATTCGTGATTTGAGGGGCCATGGGATCCCCAGTGCCAGGTACAAAGGGGGCTCGTGGGGGGAGGCCAGATGGCGGACCTCCATCTCCAGGGCCACCCTGTGTCTCTTAGAGCTATGGGAGCTTTTTTCTTTAGGAGTTGCATTCTATTTATTTATTAATTAATTTTTAAGGGAGGGGGTGAGGGGAGGAGGGGGAGAAGGAGAGAGAGAATCTTAAGCAGACTCCGTGCCCAGCATGAAGCCTGACACAGGGCTCGATCTCACCGCCCTGAGATCATGACCTGAGCTGAAATGCAGAGTTGGGTGCTTAACCGACTGAGCCATCCAGGCACCCCTTTTTAAAAATAATTTTTTAAACAGCAGTTTTATTGAGATACAATTTACATACTATAGCATTTACCCTTTTGAAGTGTGCAATTTAGCGGTTTTATTATACTCACAGAATTGGGCGACCATCACCACTGTCTACTTGTAGAACATTTTTCATCACCCCTGAAAGACACCCTGTCCTCCCCTGCCCAAGTCCCTGACATGCACTACTCTCTGTCTCTCTGGACGGGCCTGTTTGGGACACTTGATGTAGAGGGAGCCGTACGACACCTGGCCTTTTGCGTCTGGCTTCTCTGGCTTAGCCAAGTGTCGTCACAGCTCATCCGTGGTGCAGCAGGTGTCGACGCCCTGCTCCCTCTTACGGCTGAGTGACACTCCGGCGTGTGGGTGTGCTGCATGTTTGATCCATTCGTCTGCCAGTGGGCATTTAGACTCTTTCTGCCCTCTGGCTGTGGCGCTGGATCCTGCTGTGAACATCCACATCCAGGTTTTTGCGTGAATGTATTTTTATTTTCTCTTGGGCGTCTACCCGGGAGTGGCTTGGCTAAGGTCCGTCCTAACACTGTTTGAGCCTTCGGGGAACTGCCAGGTTGTTTCCAGAGCGACCACAGAGGTTCCCTCCCCCACCAGCAACGCAGGGGGATTCTTATGTGTGACTTGCTTTCAAAGGAGGACCAGGGCAGGTGGGCAGGTTTATCTGTCAGG
Source organism: Ursus maritimus (assembly GCF_017311325.1). Taxonomy (NCBI): domain Eukaryota; kingdom Metazoa; phylum Chordata; class Mammalia; order Carnivora; family Ursidae; genus Ursus; species Ursus maritimus. The sequence goes on along the minus strand of NW_024424341.1, from coordinate 3,857,103 downwards.
ACACATTCAATAACTATTAAAGTTCTTTTGCATTCTTAAGCCTTTGTATTAAAAGAGGATTTTATTACTCTCCCCCCCCCTTTTTTTTCAATTTTAAAGGGACAGGTCCCAGCTCCAACACTTACTGTGTGGTCTTGAGCAAGTAACGTTCCTTCTCTGTGCCCTAGTTCCTTCATCTGTAAAATATTTGTGACTGTGTTGGCCTCCAAGAGGGGTTGGGTGGATTAGTGCACATAAAGGGCTCAGCATAGTCTCTGGCGATAAGTGCTGTTATTGTTACATGATGATGGCGTTCTCGTTGGAGGGCTCGCGGGACGTGTGGAAGAGGAACAAAGGAGACGTTTGCCCCCAGCCCAGCGTCAGCTCAGAGGTGGCTCCTGTCCCCACTGTCACGGTTTCCTCCTGGGCATGGTCCGTGCCTCTTTTCTACCGAGTAGAGATGAACCTCTCTGTGCCACTGTTCTCTTGCTCCTATGCAGTGTTCTAGCATAAACATTGCCCAAAGTTGTATAAGTGCCATTTTAATATGTGGGTGTTAGAGCCCAGGCAGCAGGGCCGTGCCTTACTGACCCCCGCCGCCCAGCCCCGAGTGAGCCTTCAGGCAGAATGGAGTCATGGATGAATGTGGAGCCGTGAAATGTGGAGAAGGCAATGCTGCAGAAGCGATTTAGCTGGAGGTTTATTTCCTTGAGCTCATGACGGACCCTTGGCGGTGGGTGTGCGAGGGTGACCTGGAAGGACTGGGCCCCTGAAGTCTCCGGAGCGTGGGTGTGGGTGTGGGTGTGGGTGGGAACACGCCCTCGGAGATGCCCGGGAAGAGGTGGGAGGTGGCACCCAGGGATCAGGGGCAGCTGACCCGACAGTCTGGAGCCTTTGCCTGGAGTCTAACATGTTCTGTGCTGCAAACTCAGACAGTAGAGCCCGAAAGGAAGTGATAAAAGTCCCCCATGATTCCATAACCCAGAGCTTCCAGCCGTTTTCTCTGTGCATGTGCCCGTGCGTGCTTGTGCGTGCACACACACTACTGTTGGTGGGACCACACTGTGTGCTGTTTTCACACATCGTTTCCACATGGGGTATCGTGCATATCTCCTAGCGGGGCTAAGACTGTGGACTGTGGAGCAAGATGCTTGGGTTCAGATCTGGGCTGTGCCCCTTACTAGCTGTGTGTTCTTGGGCTAGTGACATCGCCTCTCTGTGCTGTATATTCCAGATCTGTAAAGTGGGATGATAGCCATGTTCATGTGGAAGATTGGGCAGAGCAGAATGTGTTCGGGCAGAGCGCCAGCGGTTTGACCCAGAGTCCTCATGGCACATAGCATCCTTGGAGAAACGGAGTTTTATTGGCTGCATAGTGACCCCTGGTCATCTCTTGCTAAACACCTGGATTGTTTCTGGGTTTTCCCAGATGTGGACTGCTCTGCAGTAAGCCTTTTTGAACCTCATCTGCCCCAAGGAGGCCTCTACCCCAGGCCTGTCCCCTGCCCCCGGCTCCCACCCTTTGGCTCTTACTGAGTGGCCTCATGGACTGCCCTGGCTTTGCCTCATAAGGCAGTGGGGAGCCGGGGGGCCTCCTGGCCTCCCTGCCAGCCATGCAGTAAGTGGCCAGAAGGGTGTGAGACCAGGAGGGGGAAATTGTCTTTGGCAGCCTCTGAGCGGCTTCCCTGGACCGGCTGTCTGTCAGAAAGTACCGGGACAGGAGGCAGCAGGCAGGGGTGGGGGCAGCCCGTCTCGCACCTGGGCCTCTGCTGGAAGCCACCTCCGCCCTTCTGGGAAAGAGGTGGGATTTGAATAAATGCCTTCCCAAACAAGAATGGTTCTGTCGGCTTGGGCTGCCTGCTCCCCACCTGGCTCCAGCTCCCCAGCTGCCTGCCTGCATTCCTGCCCCCCCCCCCCGCTGCGAGACTACAGGAGCCCCCCTGCTGATGGTGCCCCCAGAGACCCCCCCCCACTGATGGTGCCCCCAGCAGGTCCCCCTCCCCTGCTGATGGTGCCCTCAGCAGACACCCCCCCGCCATGGTGCCCCCAGCAGAAACACCTCCCCCGCTGATGGTTCCCCCAGCAGACCAGCTACAAGGAGTGCATTTCTCTGGGCTCTTAAGGCTTTCTCAAAAGAATAAGGAAAAATATTGAATACCTACTATGCGCTGCATATTTTCTTCCCCCTACTCCATTCTTCAAGGTTGGTTTGGTGAACACCCGCTGTGTGGGGAGGCAGCCCAGAGGGAATGATAAATACACCCTCTTGTTGAATATCTATGGTGTCCCCATGCCACAGGCCTGAGCCTGCTTCGTTTGAAAAAACTCGTCTTAAGATCGTCGTAGACTTACATATAGTTGTGAGACAGAAGAGAGAGAGCTCGTGTACCTTTCACCTCATTTCCCCCAGCGGTAGCATCTTGCATAACTATAGCACAGTGTCCCCAGCAGGATATCGACCTTGACACAATCCACTGATTTCTCCGGTGTTACACGTACTTGTGTATGTGTCTGTGTGTGTGTGTCTGTGTGTCTCTGTGTGTGTGTGTGTGTGTCTTTGTGTGTGTGTGTGTCTCTGTGTCTTTGTGTGTGTGTCTCTGTGTGTCTGTGTGTGTGTGTGTCTGTGTGCGTGTCTCTGTATGTGTGTCTGTGTCTTTGTGTGTGTGTGTGTCTCTGTGTGTGTGTCTGGTGTGTGTCTTTGTGTGTCTGTTGTGTGCATCTGTCTTTGTGTATACGTGTGTGTGTCTTTGTGTGTGTCTCTGTATGTGTGTCTGTGTGTGTGCCTTTATGTGTATACGTGTGTGTGTCTATGTGTATGTCTCTGTATGTGTGTGTCTCTGTGTGTGTGTCTGTGTGTCTTTGTGTGTGTGTCTGTGTCTTTGTGTGTGTGTCTGTGTATGTGTCTTTATGTGTGTGTGTCTATGTGTGTGTGTCTGTGTGTGTGTGTCTGTGTGTGTGTGTCTGTGTGTGTCTCTATGAGTGTGTGTGTCTCTGTGGCCTGTTTCATTTTACAGGGAGCTAGCGAGGCTCAGGGGTCAAGGCCTTGCCCAGGACCAGTCGGCTGGGGCGCAGCAGAGCTGGGCTCCATGTCTAGGCGTTCTGACTCCACGTCCCTGAATTACTCTGGGGAAAAAAAGTCACGTTTACTCTTTGCTGCTGTTCTTGGACTCGGTAGCCCCGCTGGTCTCTGCCGCAGCTGTGAGCTGAGAACACAGACGGGCTAGAGTCGTAACATGTTGGTGCTGAGCTGCTGGCTTCTCTGTTTCACAGACAAGAACACTGAAGCTAAGAGAAGTTAACAGTTTGCCTAACATCCCCCAGCTAGCTGCTCAGGGGCTGATCTGAGTCTCTTCCCTGCAGGTCTGCATGTGGCAGTGACCGCAATGAACTTCTTTTTCCAAGAGGTAAAAGGACAGAAGACACTGTTGATCACAAGTACCAGGTTCAGGATTCAGATCAGTTACCAAGAAGAGAGCAGTGGGGGGCGCGGGGAGGACATTTGGGAAAGTTCCTGGGCAGGAGGTGACCTTGGACACTTAGCGTGCCTCCAAGTGTGTGCCAAGGAAAACTAATGACTCAGGTATTGCGGCAACTCTTTTTTCCTTGCTCACATATGTTTGGGAACAGTAGGTTAAAGAAGTCTATACTGGGTTGCGTGCTGCAGGACTCATCAGTGCCTTTGATGCTCTGATGTACGCTCTGACCCTCTAGAGAAAGGATGGATTGCCATTCTGCACAGTGTATTTCAGGAACTGCTTGATAAGACACGCTGCAGCATGAGATTCTGAGCATTCAGGACATCCATAGCTCTGGCGAGGCCGGTTGTGGGGCCAGCAGACCTCAGATGAATGTGGAGGCTCTTGCCCAGCATGGGAAACACTAAGGAGTGACGTGAGGTGTAGGAAGTGGGATGCAGATCTCTCCACCCACCTTGATCACAGCCGTGTGCCTCTGCGTGTGTGCCTGTGTGGACAAGGAGAGGAAGTCGGCTGTCTTTAGGCTGATAAAATTTCAGGTGATTTATTATTTTTAATATAAGATTTATCTTTCTTAAACCAACAAAGGAGGTTGGGCTCCATTCACTGGGGCAATAAAAAGCCATTGTGTGTTTGAAGCAAGAGTTGAAGGCGACCTAACAAAAGAGGTTTTAAGAGAAGAATTTTTCTGTGTGGCGTTGGGCAGGCGAGCTGGAAGGAGGAGGGGGACAGGCAGAGACTGCGGGGAGCTGGCTGCCATGGCCCTGGCCTGGACAGGGGTGGTGGCCGAGCAGGGAGGAGAGCTGGATGCAGCCTCACAGCTTTGTGGTTTCCTGAGGCCCAGAGAGGTTATGTCACTTGCCTTGAGTCACACAGCGGATGGTCTGCAGACCCGGGACTTGGATACAGCTCTGTGATTTCAGTCTTGGAACGTTGCCACATGGCGCGTCGCTGTCTTCATCTGCATTACATTTTCGCCAGCATTCAGGGTATGTACTGCTAATGTACACTCTAGAAAACAAGACTTGTGTGTGCGTGTATGTATGAGTGAGTGTGTGCGTTGAGGGGACATCAGGATTTCACTGCAGCATGACCCCATGAATGTGTGCCTGACAGAGAACATTCAGGATGCCCCGGGTCCCTGCACCCCGAACACCATGGAAGGACACAGACAATGAGATGTTCTGCCCTGTTTTAAGAGTTAGCAGCTGTTTTCCGGCCACTTCTGGCCTGTAGGCCCTTGTTGGATGCTTTTGGGGTCAGAAATGCTTCTCAATTTTTTAGCCCCATAGACCCTTTCTTTTGTGCGGAGGCTGTATTTTGTATAATGCCCTGCAGGGCCTGGACAGCACCCTGTTGTCAGCCACCGTGGTGCGTCTGTGCGAAACACGTGAATGTCCACACCCAGTGGGGACGGAGCTGCGGGTACAGCTGGCCTCCGGGCCAGGTGGGCTTTGCTGCCAAAGGAGTGAAGAAGACTTTTGGTCTCCAGAACTTTTGGACTTGGGTGCTCGGGGGAAGGGTTTAGGGATCACTGTCGAGCAGATGTGCATGCGTTGCGGAGCCCTGGGTACGGGAGAATCTCGGTTTCAGTGACTGGGAGAGAACGTCCCTCTCTTGGATTTTTCCGTGATTGAGAAGCATGGGGAGGGAGCAGCATCCGATTGTAAACATGGGCGGCGGGGGGTGGGGGGGGTGTCAGGTAGCAGAGAGCAAGGAAAGCAATGGACTTCTTATTCATATACCCCTGCGTTGTGTGACTGCAATGCGTGTGTGTTCCTTCTTAAATTTTAGGGAGAAAAGGAGAAAATGGCCCCCAGTGTGCCCGGGACTCCCCCTGCCCCCCATGGGGGGGGCATTGGAGATTCTCTCGATTCGCTCCACCCTGTTCCCTGGTTGCTGGCAGCCAGGCCTGCCTGGACCTTGAGCAGCTACACCACTTCATCCAGCAGCGTGTCACCGTCCTGCACAAACGCTCCCCAGGGGCACTGGGAGGGAGTCCTGGAGCCGCGTGTTTAGACGGGGTGGGGACCTGCTGGAATTTGCATTCTTTCATTCAGAAGCTAAATGGATCTTTTATTAAGATCAGCAAAATCCATTTTTAACTGAATTTGAAGGTCACCCTGTGCTGAGGATTCTTCCGGGAGTGCTGAGGGTGACTGTGTGTCCACAGTGCTTGAGGACCGGCCACCAGCCTTGGAGTGGGCCACACCGTGTCCGGGTCCCAAGACCCCAGTATGGGACCCACTGGCCATCTGGTGCCCCTGGGCCAGCAGCTTACTTTCTGCGGGGTCAGGCGAAGGACTGGACATGATTCATCTGTTGATCAGCCGTCTACCGGGCACTTACTATGTGCCAGACTCAGGGGAGGACCAGACCGGTCCCAAGGAGCGCGAAGCCTGGTGGGGAAAGCTGGAGAGATGGACAGATGATTCCAGGCCAGGAGAATGAGGGCTGGGCTGGGATCAGCATGCAGGGGAAAGATTGTGGGAACACAGTGAGCCCCCCCCCCCCCGTTCNNNTGGGGAGGGGCAAGCCAGGCTTTGTAGCTTTCAAATCCCGCATCTGTATCCTAGTTTAGGGCCAAAACCCCAAGAGGAGTCAGCATGTTGAACTGGTTCTAGAAGATGAGAGCAGCAGGAGCCGTATTTCTGTCCCGCTGCCAGTGGTCACAAGGCGCCAGCCCCTCGGCAGGGCTAAATATCTCTGTACGCCAGGTCATTTGGCAGTTTTCTCTCAGGATCAAGGCCATGTGTCACGCAGGTCAGGTACCTGGTCCTGGTGTCCCTATTCTGTGTCACCTTGGAGCGAGCCCCTTAATCGAGTGCCTTGGTCTCCTGGTTGGACAGAGAGAAAATTTTAAGGGCCCGATCCCATTCTGGCTGAGAGGCCGAGGCCCCAGGGCACAGGGTTGTGTGCCTGGAGCTGCTGTGTAAGCCATGTTGGTCTGAGTGGAGCAGAAGGCAAGTGTGATTGTCTTAAAGTGTGTTTCTACTGTGCCTTTGATGTGTGGTGAGTGTATAGGGCACTTTCTAGAGGCAATTTCGAAACCAACGGAATGTGTTTTCTCTAAGAAGGCATCAGTTCTTACTTCCTGCCGAGAGTACCTTAGTGATTGGGGACACGTCACATGCTGGGATGCTCAGTTGTGGCCTCTGGGGTCCTCGCTCCCAGGGCGTGGGTCTGCCTGTAGAGAGGTCCCACCTCCCGGAAGGGCAGCCCTCATGGCCTGGGCCTGTAGCCTCCAGCCCCCTTCGTCCCTCCTCTCTGCTATAAGCCTCAGACCCACAGAACATCCAGGAAAGGAGCCCGCATGTCCCTTGATAGAAAAGGGACGTGGGCTGTGCCTCTTTGGGCCGCATGAATGGATGGGTGCGCGGCTGGCCAAGTGCATGCAGTGTGCTCGCTCAGCAAGCATTCCCCAAGTGCCAGCTGGGGGCAGGCACTGTCCCGGGATAGGGTGGGGGTGCCCGTGGCCGTGGACGGCACGGACAGGAGTCTCTGCCGGCTAGGAGCTGACCTTGCAGCCGAGGAGACAGGCAAAAAAGAAGCGAATGAGCAGAGCATAGGGCAGGCGCGTCTGCTGGTGGCCTGGGGAAGAGTTGGTGGCCCATGGTGGGGTCAGGAAGGAGGTGACCCTGAGTCCTGCTGGCCAGAGGCTTGGCCTGGGGAGGAGTGCCAGCTCGTCCCCTTGTAGGAGGCCCCGGCAGCTTTAGAGCCCCTGTCTTCCCTGCAGACAACCCTGGACGCCGCTGTTTGATTCTGAGGAGCGTTGCAGAGAACCTCCCCTCCCCGCACACCACCTACCAGCACCCCCATGCCCCAGCTCCCTGGTCTCTGGGCGTGGAGCTCCTTCTGTCCCCGGGTGCGGCTTGCGGGGAGCAGAGCACCGGTGCTGAGAGTACGTAACAGAGGGTCCTGCCGTGTGTTCTCTCAGAGGCCTCCTGGCCTAACCGCAAAAAGAGGCAAGTTTGTTCACCAAGACTCACCTCCTTCATTTCTCTGTAAATATATAGGTGTTTTTTCTTGTCTGTCAAAAAGCGTTTCAGATGGGAACTCAGAGTTTGCGCCTCTTAACTTTTTCTCTCTGAGATCTAAGTTTGGGAGCTCGGGATCCAAAAAAGATGAAACAGGGCATTCTGTCCAGAGGGCATACTTTGCCCACTTAGCCGCGGGCAGCGGGGAGGGGTTTTGAGGAGGAGCGCGATGTGACCAGAGGCGAAGCTGAGTCCCATGTCGAGGCCCAGGTGGCATCCAGAGGGTGGTAGCCGGGAGAGCAGGGAGGAGGCTACTGCCTAAGTCCGAGCACGGATGTGGGGGCAGTATGGACGGCCGTGTGGGATGGGATAAGCTGGGCTCGGAGACAGGCTTCTAGGCCGGGAGTCGTGACCACCTGCTCTGACTCTGCCCTGCTCTGTTTTCTCCTAAATAAAAATAGCTAGGACTGTCACCCTTCCCTCTGCTGTTTGAGGACAATCCCAGCTTCTCCCCTGCCTGCTCCCTGACACCTTGTCACTCTCTTCCTCCCCTTTCCTTCCACCTTCAGATATACTTGGGTCTCATTTTTGTCACCAGCAGGTGCTTGTCCTTGTGGGCCAATTTTATCTTTCCCCGTGAGGCTCCAGGGTCCCTCGGGGCAGGGACTTCTTGAAAGAACCCTTGGGTGTCTTCCATAGCTCCGGCATCAGGCAGCTAGGCCAACGCCACAGTGATTTACTGTCATCCCGTTATAATGGGGATAATTAATATTTGTCGAGCATTTTCCCGGGATGGTCTCATTGTCCTAGCAGCTGCCTGTCCTCTCCGTGTCAGGAGCAGGGAAACAAGGAAACTGCTCAGGGAGGTCATTGGACTGGCCCGCATCACACAGCTGTCCGTGGTGGAGCCCAGACCTGAACTCAGGGCCCTGGTCTCTAGGCCCTAAGCTCTGTCCCCTGGGTTGGTGTTTCCCAGCTGTGGGCTGGCACTGTCACACAGGGTGACTTCCATTAAGGAACCCACAGATGCGGCCCTACCTGACAGTGAATCACACGGAGAGAAAATTTTTTTTTTTGTTTTTTTTTTTAACTCTGCCTTTAGCCTTACTGCAGGGAGACGGCTCAGGGCTGGTGTCTCGTTCAACCTCAGTTTTTGTTTTTTTTTTTAAATTGTGGTCAAATGGATATAACATAAAATTTGCCACAAACCCATGATATTGGAGGTTTTTCAGTTTTCAGACCTTTTAGATTTCAGAATTGAGGATGAAGATGGTAGAACTTTATCAAATCCCTCAATAGATTTAGTTGCCATCTGTGGACGGTGAACGATACTGGCTTTTAAAAAAGTCTTTACAAGGTTTTTAAAGAGTGAGTTGATGAGGGGACACTTGGCTGGCTTAGTCGGTAGAGCATGCTTTTTTTTTTTTAAAGATTTTATTTATTTATTTGACAGAAAGAGAGACAGCCAGAGAGAGAGGGAACACAAAAAGGGGGAGTGGGAGAGGAAGAAGCAGGCTCCTAGCAGAGGAGCCTGATGTGGGGCTCGATCCTGTAACGCCAGAATCACGCCCTGAGCCGAAGGCAGACGCTTAACCGCTGTGCCACCCAAGCACCCCGAGCATGCAACTTTTGATCTCAGGGTTATGAGTTTGAGCCCCACACTGGGTGTAGTGATTACTTAAAAATAATAAAATCTTCTTAAAAAACGAGTTGATGAGAAGGAACATTTCAGGGAGATGGTGGTCCCAGTGGGTGTTAGGGGTCCAGACTACACTCAGGGCAGGCGGTATGGGGAGCTGCCCTCCAGGCCTCCCTCCCAGGCCCCGGTGACATCAGCTCCCTGGTACATGATATGAGAGAGCTGGATTCTAGAACGGACCAGGCTGCCCGGGCAGGTGTCTAGCCCTGGACAGGGAGGGGCCAGACAGCTGCCTCTGGTCCCAGAACCGTCCACCCCAGTCCCCCCTGCCTTCTCGAATCAGCACCTTCTGAGAAAGGGGCCCGAGTGCTGGGGTTGCTGGGATCATGGGACCTCCCACCGAGGGCTGGGGAGCACTCCACGACACTGCGGCCCAAGTGGCTACGAGGGGCCTGCTTGAGGCCTCAGCCTGACTCCTGGGGCCAGGGAGCCGCTGCTCTGCTGTGGGGAGCTGGGGGGCCCCCAGAGTGGAGCGTTGCACAGGTGAGCCGGAGGTGCTGATGCGGGGAAGGAGGCCGACACTTCCCGAATGGTTCCACACCAGGCCGTGGGTCCTAGTGGGGGCAGCGTCCCCACCCCGTCAGATTTATAAATATGTGGGGTGTTTTTAGTTGCCACATGTCTCATGATATGTAAGGCCACCAGCATCTTCAGTGCCCTGCCATCCTCAGGAGAACCCACAAGAAGGAATCGCCACCCCCCACACACCCCGAGAGTCAAGATTGCCCTCTCTGGAGAAGCTGTGTGTCCCTTGGAAGGTGCCTGTGGTCCTGGAGGCAACTCCTGGACACACTGGGAACCTCCATAGGGAGCCTGACAGTAATCACACCATTTCCCTTGTCTGTTTTCACCTGGGTACCCTCCTTGAAGCCCACATGGGGTCCACCCAGGCCCAGAGTGGAGCCAGGCCTGGCCTGGGGGGAGCCGGAGGCCAGGGGTCAGGCCTCGTCCCGCCGCTACCCTGGCGACAAGCTGCAGGCTTCTGGCTGTGCCCCAGCTCCTGGGGAGGCAGGCCAGCCAGCCCTGGCCTCACTCTCCCGCCAGCTCCTCCTTCTCCTCCCTCGGCCAGGACATCTGTGTGCTCCTGGGGAATGTGGCTCCCAGCCCCAGTCCACCCCAGAGAGGATTTCTCCCCAGATGCTCGTGCCTTCGGTCCCCATCCTTTCTTCTGGGAGCAGGTCCTCAGGGACACCTGAGTTCACATCTGGCTTTGGGGCCTCTCCCTGAGCCCCACCTCTTCCCCAGGACCCCACACCCCTTGCCATCTCCCCCCAGCTGTCCCTCTTAGCACCCCATTCAAGATGGCCACCCAGACAGAGGCTCTCGCAGGCCAGGCCTTGACCTGTGGGCCTTCTGGGCCTACAGTGGTGCAAGGGGGAACATCAGGCCTGCTTGGTGGGGAGGGGGGGTGTTCCTGACAGCAGTGGGGACACGCTTGTGTGCAGGGCCCAGGGGAGTTTGGTGAAGGGCCTGTGTGCCCGGGCAGGTGCAGGAAAATGCAGGCCTAGGTGAGGGCAGCAAGCCGGGAGCACGGGAGCCTGGAACAGGAGGACGGAGCCGCCCAAGAGCTAGGAAGTCCAGGGCTGTGGGGCTGACATGGGGCCGAGGGCACAGCTGACCCACGTGGCCAAGTGATGATGTGCTAAATGCCCACGGGAAGGCCGAGGTCGCTGATGCACAGCACGCAGATCTGCCTTGCAGGACACGGAGAGAGTGGGAAGAGACGAGGGTGGACCTGAAGTCCATTTCACCAGAAGGAAACCGAGGCCAGGGAGTGGGGTTTCTCTTTTATAAGTTGTGTTGAGATAGGATTCTGGTACCGTGCAACTCACTCACCCAACACACAGTTCGGCGGCTGTTGGCATCTCACGGCCTCACGCAGCCTCTGCTGCGGTCAGTTTCAGGACCCTTCCACCTCCCCCCCAGAAGGAAACCCCGTTAGCCATCACTCTTGCACCCCTGTGCTCCACCCGAGGGAAACCCCGTTAGCCTTCACTCCGCACCCCCCGCCCCCAGCCCTAAAGGGACCACATGTCTACTCTGGGTCTCTCCGTTCTGGACATTTGATGTGAATAAAGTCCTGTCACCTGTCGTGTGTGCCTGGCATCTTTCACATTGCCAAGGGTGTCCGTGTTGGGGCGTGTGTCAGGTCTTTGTGGCCTTTTGTGGCTGAGTAACATTCCGTCATGTGGCTCTGTCACCATCTGTTTACATGTTCATCCTGACAGGCGTCTGGGTGGCCGCACAGTTCGTGTGCAGACCTGCGTTTTCCTGCTGTCGGGGCGGTACCTAGGAGTGGATTTGCTGGGTCGTGCGAGGCCTGCCATGCCGTGTTTCCATGGTGGTGCCCCATCTTGCATTCCCACCCACAGTGTACAAAGGTTCTAGTCGCTCTGTGTCCTCACCAGCGCTGGTGACTGCTTGTGTTTTTGCTTCTTGCCATCCCAGTGGCTGTGACGTGGTCTCTCCTTGTGTAAGTGGTGAGATTTGAACTGTGGCCTTTCTGCCCCTCCCCCCCCGGGACGTGCCCTTCCACACAGGAGCTCACCCTGGATGGGGCTGTCCTCCCTGGGACTCCAGCATCCTTGGCAGCAGGCCCAGCTCCTGGAGGGCAGGTCATGCAGCCCCTAATCCCCTGTGACAGCAGGCTGGGCCCCTGGTGCCCCACTCCCAGCCAGCCAGGGCTGCTCTGTACTCACAGCTCCTTCCAGGTCTTCCGGCTAGGACCTAGGTGGGTGGTAGAACACAGGCTCAGAGTTCTGGAGTCCAGACTGTCAAAGCCCTCGGCTGGGGCATTCTGGAGAAAAGCCCTTGAACCCCCCAGAATGTTCTGGACAGATGGCTTGCCCAAATCATGAGTCATAAAGGTTCTCATCTGTTGGACATGTGCACATGACTTAGCTTGCTTGATCTTCCCCACGGCCCTTGAAGAGGTGAATACTATGAATGCCCAGAGAGGTCAGACCACTAGCCCAAAGCTGCACAGCAAGGCCAAGACAAACCCGTGTTTGGCCAATCAGTCCATGCTCAAGCTTCACAGCCTTGCTTTCTTCTCACTTCCTTTAGTTTCCTCCAGCCCGTTGGTCCCCATAGTCCTGACATTGTGCGGTGGGGGTGAGCGGCACTTATGAAGGCCCCCGCCTACTGCCCCTTCTGCTTGGGCAGCCCATCATGTCATCTTGTCAGTTGTGGGGGGTGTCCCTGTGAGCCAGGAGCCCTGGGGAGCTCTGAGGAGCAGGGGAGAGGGACCTGCTACAGAGGCCTCACAGCCTGGGAGGGGATTTGAACTGAGCTCCAGGTGACCTTTCTGGGTCATTCCTTCAACCACTGATTCATCTATCTCACAAGGATCTGTTGAGTGAAATTATGTCTGGCAACTAAGACACGGGGTCTTCGGAGAACCAGCCCCAGCCCCTCCCTCATGGAGCTTCTAGTCTGGTGGCAGAGAGACAGTGCGAGTCACTGAGTCCCACGCACAAGTGCAGGCCTGTCACTGGGGTACGGGCTCAGAAGGAAAAGGTCATAGTACGAGGAAAGTAGGTAACCAGGCACCTTTATCTTTGTGGAGGCATCTGGGAGGCTTCCTGGAGGAAGTGACTGCTGACCCAAGGTCTGAACAATACAGGGGAGTGGACCAGGTGTAAGAGGGGAGGGAGGAGCTCCGTGTGCAGAGGCCCAGAGGCAGGAGAGAGGCCTGTGGTGTGGAGGCTGTGTCTGGAGGGAGACTGAGGCCGGCAGGACTGGAAGCATCACCATGTGAAGGGCTGGAAGTCCCATTGAAGCGTTTCGGCTGGGAGTGACATGGCTAGATTGGCCATATGAGGAGCTGCATGGTTCTGGAACCAAAATGAAGGCGGCGGGTTTTCAGCCTGATTTGCACCAGCAGCAGGGGCTGTCCCGGGGCAGAGAGACAGTGGCTGTTCCCTGGGGGTAAAGCATCTACCTCCCTTGGCCAAAGCCAGGGGCCTTAGAGAAAAGGCCTCCCCCTCCCCCACCCCTCTGCCTGCCCTTCTGCCGGCGGCCGCACCTCGGTCTCAGCTGGGCCTCCCTGTCCTTACCACGCTCATTCATTCACAATCTCCGACTGCCTCCTCCAGAAAGGGGGAAGTTTCCAGGCCTCAAGGATGGAGGTGCTGGCCCTGGGCCAGCCCAGCTTGCCTACCCACCGCCCCCTCCTCAAACGCCCCCACCCTCTCCTGCCCTTTCTTTATGGCAGGCAAAGTGCTAATTCCCAGCGCAGAGAGGTGGGCCAGGGGCTGCGGCCAAGAGAGGAGAGACTGTTTACAGCCTCCGGCGGCTCTTGGCTCCAGCGGTCCGGCGGGCTGGCCTCGCGGTGACATGTTTATTCTCCAGGCCCTGCTGCTGGCCCCTGCTCCTGGCAGGGCCCGGCGCAGGGTTCTTGGTGATGGGGACGGGCTGGCGGCTGGGGGCTATTTGCGTCCCTAGGCTGCTCTCTTCCTCCTGTTTTCTTCGCATTCAGGCAAAATGTGGGGCTGAGGCCAGGGGGCCGCTCCCCTTTCTGAAGGCATCGTCCCCACCACAGCCCCTCCCAGCCCCTTCAGCCAGAATCCACACCCGGGCCGCTCCAGGAGACCCTCTGCTGGCAAGGCTCCGGAGTCCCACCGGACAGGTCTTTAGGGCCCAGCGGTCAGGTCAGCACTTCAGGGCGTTCTCTGCCTGCTGGCCAGGCCAGCCTCAGTCCCTCATGCCCTCAGCAGATCCCTGCCGAGCACCGGGCACGGGCCAGGCCCCAGGTGATGGCAGTGAGCAAGACAGATGAGGCCCTGTCCTCTGGGGCGGGCAGCCCAGCGGGGCGGGGCCGGTGTCCCCTGGCAGTGGGACCTGAGGACCATTCACAGGCTCCCCTCCCCGCCGAGCTGTAAAGCTCCTTCCCATTCACGGTGCCTGGCTGGTAGGAACCAAGGAGCCAGCCTTGCAGCCAGACTGTGCTGGGTGGCATCCTAGCCCTGTCCCTGACCAGGAGGGGGACCTCAGATACGTCCCTGCCCCTCTCCTGGCCTCTGCTTTCTCATCTGTAAAATGGGAGGCATGTGCCACGTCACAGCTGACCTTACAGGGCTGAGCACATACCCATGCAGGATTGCCATGGGCCACGCTGTGCTGGGCATGCAGCGATGAACCAAGACAGAGGTTTGCCCGGGCAGTGTGTGAAGCAGGGGCAGCTCTCCAGAGGGGCCGGGTGGGGAAGGCCAGGCATGATTCTGCTGCGTGTAGCAGAGACAGGGCTGGTACCCCTGTGTCCTCATCCCAGGGCTTCGCTGAAGCAACACCCTGTCCAGGCTGGAGTGTCCCCATGGGCAGGGGTCTAACTAGGGTTGCTGGGGACACAGGACATTCAGGAGGTTTCCAGCTTCCCATGTCCACGGGGACCCACCCAGAGTCCATGTGCAGTATAGAGTATCAGCTGGGGAGTTGGGACCCCTGGGTTCTCATCCTAGACTGGCCAGATACTTTGGATGAATCACACTCCATTGCCTCAGTTTCTCTGGGGTTCATCCCCACGGCATGTCAGTGTTCCCCCCAGATCTGGGTTCTTGAATTCCAGTGGCGAGGGGCCACGCCCCATGGCTGGGGCATCATCCCACAGTATCTCAGCACAGGCTGCCGTGCACACCGGGGGGTGGGGGCAGCAGCACCGTCGTCCGGCCATTTCCACCGTGAAGACCCGAGCAGGTGTCTGCTCCCCGGCCGGGAACCTGCTCTGAGCACACAGGTCCTTAACGGCAGCCCTTCACTCTCATGCTGACTTCTTGCTGTCTTCTCTCCTCACATCTTCAGTCCTTGCCCCACACGCCACCTGTCCCCTTTCAAACGATTCCATGGGAAACTTTTGGGCCTCCAGACCAGGAGTCTGCAAGCTGCTTCTTAAAAGACCAGATGGTAAACATTTTCAGCTCTGTGGGCCAGTCTCCGGGTTTCTGCCCCACATTCATTCATTCTTTCTTTCCTTACCTATTTAAGAAATACTCCTTTAAAAATGTGCAGACTGTTCTTGGCTTAGCTGGCGGGTGGGTTGCAGTTTGCTGTAGCCTTCTGTAGACGAGCAGGGTGGGGTGTGGGCTTGCTGCATGTTTGTGTTTTCTGAGCACGGACTGTGGCGCAGGCCTGCTGAGCACACAGATTGGCCCCATTACCTCTGATGACACCCCTGTGTGATTGGCGCTATGATCCCATTTTACAGATAAGGGAACTTCGACCGGAGGGGACGAGGACACCTGCCCACAGTGTTGGAGCTGGTCAGGGCAGCATCCGGGATTTGAGCCTGGACCACCAGTGTCCTCGTTTTGAACTGTAGTGACTTGCCGCCTGGCTGCTGGTGCCTGGCTTCTCTGCCTTCTGCCCCCACCCCATTACCCCGAATGTGAAGGAAGCCCAGATTCTAGATGCTATTCCTGGGTTTTCCCACATCTCTCTTGGCCTCCAGCGACATGCATTCCCCTTGGCGTCTGCCCCCTCCCATCCTCTCCCCCAGCACCTTCACCTGCCCCAAATTAGAAAGATGCCTTTTGGAGCAACTCAGAGCCCCAGAAACAACTTCAGCAGCACCTGCTTCTCTAGGGCCAGCCCACGGGTCACGCAAGGCAAAGTGGTGTCCCTTCATCTGCTTGGCCCACATTCTGCAACCCTATATCTGAGCCACATGGGCGCAGCCAGAGCACGTGATCTGAGGCGGGGATGAGGAGCCCCAGGCAGGCGGCCCAGACGTTGCCTGCAGGGCCTGCCCTGGCGCTAGAGGCAGCTGAGGCTGGGAAGGCCCCTGGGAGAGCCTGTCCCTCGCCACGGGTCAGGCACCAGGCACAAGAAGTGACCCATTGATGTCCTGAACCAGTCAGGAGCAACCAGAGGCTAATTCTGAACTTTCTAGCTTCTAGGGTTACTATTAAAAAAAAAAAAAAATGGGGGTGGGGTTTGGACAAATAGCTCAAATGAGAAAGAACACAAGTAGTAAGTATACAGGGAAATATGTACATGAGAACTATTAAAATCCCAGAAAAGCGGTGAGAGCTGGCGCTGGCGACATTGTATAACTAAGGCTCATTCCTGTCTCTGGCGGCAGCATGAATCTGAATCCTACCGTCTTTCCCCCAAACCGTTTGTCAGTAGGTATCAGGGGCTTTTCAGACACGTCTTGGTGGGACCCACCAGCCCGTTTCTGAAAATGCATCCTAGGGAAGTAACTTGTAAGGGTGGAAACACAGGGATGCTCTTTGCACTGTTGATCATCGTGGGGAGAATTCTAAATGTCCAACAGCCCGATATGCGTAAGAAGACGGCCGTGTGTCCCCCCGGTGGAGGGTGGTGGGGCTCCAGACTGACCGCCGTGGAGCTCACTCCGGAGCAGAGACGCTGATGCCCTCGCGTGGATTAGAGAGCAGCGGGTCACAAGGTTGCGTATGTGTCTCAGTTACCGCCATGAGGAGGCGTGTCCACATCCGTTCAGGCTGGAGGAGAGTTTGGAAAGTTGATGTGGCTGCGTTCAGGAGGTGATGGGGCCCACCTTCCCCCTGAGACTCTCTACTCCTGTCACCGGCTTGTCTTTTTTTTTTTTTTTTTTAAGATTTTCTTTATTTTAGAGAGAGAGAATGTGAGCAGGGGGAGGGGCAGAAGGAAAAAGCAGACTCCATGCTCAGCGCAGAGCCCGATGTGGGGCTCGATCTCACGACCCTGAGATCACGACCTGAGCTGAAATCAGGAGTCGGACGCTCAGCGGACTGAGCTGCTCGGGCGCCCCGTGGCTGGTCTTATTAAACGTGAGGGAGGTGCTTCTGCCGCTTGTGAGCCGCGTGACCTTAGAGCTGCGGCCCGTGTCTCACCATCTGTGAAACGGGGTGGCACCTCTGCAGCTTCTGGGGGGGCCTGTTTTGCACGCCGTCTGTGGGTGACCCCTTGTGACCCCGCATGGAGCTGCTGTTGCCATCTAGGCGAGACCAGGAGTGTGGTAGGGCAGCGAGGATGAAAGGGTCTGGAGCAGGGGGCCCGGCCTCTGGTATCGAGGATCCACGAGGCAGGTGTGGGGTGGCCCGTCCGAGGCCTCACAGCTCCTGCGAGTTGGAGCCGGGTGCCGGCCCAGGCCCTCTGGCCAGACTTCCAGCCTCCAGCAGTGCGAGAACGATGCCTCTCTGTTGCCAAAGCCCGCGGCCTGGGGCGCGGTTATGGCCGCCCCAGCAAACAGCCGGCCCACATACCGCACGAGGGGACCCACTTCCTCGCAGGGTGACAGCTGAGGGTGACCAGCAGCATCTGAACGGGGGATGTCTGGGTTTTCTTACCTTCCTGTTGGACCTTTGGAATATGCCCCCCTGCCCCCCCCC
>NW_024424341.1:3823142-3839629 GCF_017311325.1 Ursus maritimus | reverse complement strand
CCCCCCCCCCGGTTATAAATAACAGTGCAGGGGCACCTTTGTGGCTCAGGCGGTGAAGCTTCCGACTCTTGGTTTCGGCTCAGGTCGTGATCTAAGGGTGGTGAGATCGAGCCCCGTGTCGGGCTCCACGCTCAGCCGGGACTCTGCTTGGCATTCCCTCTCCTTTTCCCTCTGCCCTTCCTCTCGTGCGTGCTCGTGTGTGCGCTCTCTCAAATAAATAAATCTTTAAATAAAGAAACAACAGTGCACAGAACTTCTTGGTGCACTTTACCATTTTCGTCCTTGAACGGCACGTTTCCAGAAGCGTCCCAGTGGCTGCTGGGTGCCCCAGTCGGCCAGGCCGGCCCTACTGTGTGCCGCATGAGGAACCTGCCCCCGGCCCAGCCCTGGGGAGCCCAGAGCCTGGGCTCACACCCTCAGCAGCACCCTTGAGGGGACCGTGTGACCTCGAAGGCCGTCCTCCGGCCACAGACTCTGCGCCGGGGTTCTCACGGGAGCTGGGAGCTTCGGAGGAACCCCTGGGCCTGGGGCCGGGGGGCCGGCGCCTGCAGGCAGCTCTGGCTCACAGGCTCTGAGGGTGGAGGTCAGCGGGCTGCTGACAGCTGTGCTGAGTCAGTTGTGTGGGAACAGAGGCCTTGGTCGTCCCCACAAAGATTTTCTGTGACTGGTTCCATGAGAGAGAGAGGGAGGAGGGAGCGAGCAAGCGCTGCTAAGTGAGGCGGAGGCCATCCCAGGGCGTCTCTTGCCAGGCTGAGAGTTGGCACTGGCGCCCTTCCTCCGGGTACATAATATCCCATAATAGGGTCTGGCTGTTTGGAGGCCAGAGACAGAAAAAAAGATTGACATCATGCAAGTATTGGGTTCGGCGAGTGGAATGCTGGCTTGCCCCGTGTCCACAGAGGCGGCTTCTCTTCTCTCGGACAGAGGTGCTCAGGTGGCTGCACTGAGGGGAAGCCGACTGTTCTGGGGTGAAAGGTTCCCCCAGGTTCACGTCCACCGAACCCGTGAGCGTGCCTTACTTGGGAAGAAGGTCTTTGTGGACGCGGTCGAGTCAAGATGAGGCCGCGCTGGCTTAGTGTGGCCCAGAGTCCCCCGGCCGCTGTCCCTGCAGGAAGAGGGGGACACACACACGGCCAAGTGAGGACGGCGGCAGGGCCGGCCGTGGTGCAGCTGCCAGCCCGGGAACGCCAGGAGCTAGAAGAGGCAGGGAGGAGCCTCCCCCAGAGCCCCCGAAGGAGCGTGATTCCAGACATCTCCAAACCGAGGGAACAGATTTCTGTCGTTTTAAGCCACCCAGTGTGGGACAGCAGTGCACTCCCGTTGGACCTTGCCTTTGCCCTCCCTCCGTGGCACGCTCCCTCTTACTGCGCCTGTTCCAGGAGATGAGAGCGTCTTTCCTGCGGCCTTGGGGCCTAGGTGGGGCTGGCAGTGGGGCGGTGTGCAGTGGGGTAGGTGTGCAGTCAGTGTTTGTTGAGTGGACGAGGGGGACACTGGGGGCCGTGGCAGGAGGGGTAGGAGGGGCAGGGGTGGAGCAGGAGGAGGAGGGAAGGGTGACTGTCAGAGCAGACCCTTCCTGCACGTGCTGCGCTCCCCTCCTGGCCCAGTCCTGGCTTCTGGGGGCAGGGGGCAGGTAGGGGCCCTGTGCCAGGCCCAGCCTGGGCCAGAGTGCCCACTGCTCACGTCCCTGCCCTGCCTCTTGCTGCCTGTCTGGCTCTGGGCCACATACTGGACTGCAGTGTCCCCAGCTGCAAAGTGGGTTTGCAGCATCCCTTCTTTGGGTTTTCTCAGGGAATGAGCGGGGTGACCTGTGGGAAGCGGTGTGCCTGACCTTCGTGGGGGTCTCGACAAAGGCTGATCGGGTTGACAAGCACCCAGGGCTGGCCTGGGGGGACGGAGAGAGGACTGCCCGCCCATGGAGAAGGGAGAGGGGCACGATGGTTGACAGCATGGCATTAGAGGGGGCCAGGTCTGCACCGTTGTTATCCTGGGGTAACTTTAAGTAATTGACTCGACTCCTCTCTGCCTCAGTTTCCCTATCTGGAAAATGAGAGAGAGGAGGCCCTGACCTCGTGGGTGGCCAGGAGGGTATGGAGTATGGCAGGGCACTTGCACCAGCTGTCCACAGAGCCTGCACCTGCGCCTGGAGGTGATGGGGTGGGGGGAGGTGGGAAGCAGAGAGTGTGCCTGACAAGGGGAGAGGGAACATGCTGTGCCTTTTGGAATCTGCTTGACTTCATTTCTGGGCTGCACTGGGGGATGAGAGGACCATTGGCAAGGCGACCCAGAGGAAACTTGCAGGTGCGAAAGCCTGGTCATCCCTCGGAAGGGCCGTGGTCCCCAAGCCATGCACTCCTCCGCCCCCTGTGTTTGATGGAAGGGAGGGGACCGGGGAATCCCAAGCTCATAGGGAGCACAACTTGCCCAAAGCCACACACTGTGGGAGAGGTGGCACTGGGTCCCGTGGACTCCCCCTCATGGCCTGCCATGGTTCATGTGTTGAGGAGTAAGATTGGGGTCCCTCCTCACCCACACACCTCCCTGCTGGCATCAGGGAACCTCTGGCAGGATCAGAGGGCAGTCTGCGTCGTGGAATGGAGGCATCTGGCTGGGGCTAGAGACCCCAGCCTGCTTAGCTGGCAGCCAGGGCCCCGTTCACCATCTCGGGTCCTATCTTTCAGAGTAGGGTGGGGACCCTTTTCTTGTGGTCGTTTCTCTCCTTCCCGTGTTTCCTAAAATCGCATATAAAGGCCCCATGTGGCAGCTGCAGCCCCAGGATCGTGGGCCCCCATCTTTGCTCCCCCACGACCACCAGGAAGGCTGCTTTCTGCCCATTGAGCGGATAGGATCACTGAAGCCTGCTGGGCCGGGGTTTCTCCTTCTTTGTTTCTGGCCTGGGCCGGGGAAGGCAGGCTCCCTTGGTCACCTGGCCCCCCGGCTGACAGGAGCTGACTTAGGGACAGGTGGGCAGCACTTCCCAGGGTGACCCCAGCCTGGGGGGGGATCCCCGCTGCTATTTTCAGCTGCTCCAGGTGGGCCCCGGGCAGGGGCCACCCCCAGCAAGCTGCAGCTGCCCAGACCTGGTGGCCTGAGTGTTCTCACGCAACGTGGGAGCATCCTCCTGCTCCTGGGGGCCCAGCATCCCCCCTCCAGCTTGGCCCCTCAGCCCTTTCTCTCGGGGTGGGGGGGGACCCCGTGGGCCGAAGCCACTCAGCATAACCCCGTGCCTGGGTGTTCAGAGTGCTCTTCGGTCCCCCCTCTGCAGTGGGTGGCTGTAAAAATAGCACTTGGTTTCAGTTAGGCCTGGGCGGGCGGGGGTCCGGTTTCCCCTGCTCCTGGAGGAATTACCGGCCCACATGTTGCCAGGAGGCTTGGCTGGGAGAGGCAAGCGCGGCTCCAAGCCGGCGAGCGAGCGGCGGCACAGATGGAAACTCGATCACCCGGCTCAGCAGACTGTTTGATTTATTTTAAAATCAAGCAGATGGCTGCTACGGGGGTTTGTTTAAGTTCAGTGTGGAGCCGGGCCCGCGGCCAGGAGCCTCGGGGCAGCTGTGCCAAACATTTTTCAATGACTTTGGTCGTCAAACCACCTCTTCCCCTCCTTTTTGAACTTCAGCCTCACCACACACATGTCGGCCTTCTAGCGCCTTCTCCCGCGGCCTCGTTGTGCGCCTTCTCCCGTTCTCTTTGTCTCTGCCTCTCAGCCTGAGTCCCTCTGTCTTTCAGTTTCTCTCTCCCTTCTGTTTCTCTCTCAGTATGTGTCTCTCGTCTCTGTCTCTCCATGTCTCTCTGTGCTTCCTTGTCTCTCTCTGTGTCTCTGTGTCTCTCCCAACCCCTTTTTTCAGGAAGCCTTCCCAAAACGTCCTCTCAGCTCCCTGGCTCCTTCCAGCTTCCTCCTACCACACCCCCACCCCGCCTGTGCCCCCACAGCAGCCCCCCTCCCGCCTCCCCAGCCCAGTGAGGCACATGGGAGAACAGCCAAGCCTTTGTGGCCACTCTGCGTCCTCTGGGCTGTCCTCTCTCTGAGACACCATGGCTGGGAAAACCAGGCCCCCAACCGTAAAATCCTGGAGTAGACCAGCCCTCCAAGGTCAAGTGGCTCAGCCCCTGCTCTAGGCAGGGAGGCCAGGGGCGGCCTGCAGCTGTCCCTGCTAGGGGAGAGGGGAAGAGCCTGGTCACCCACGAGGAGCCCACTGTGTGGCTGGTGTGCTGGGAGGTCGGCTGCAGGCTGCTGGTGTGTCTCCCACTCCTCCATCCCCCTTGCGCGGGCACCCACGTGCACACACACACACACACACACACACACACATTCCTTCTGTATAGGGGGAGCCACATCCCCCATGCCCCCACAGGGATTAATTTGTCCCCTGCTCAAAGGCCAGCAGGCCCCAGACCCCCAGGCAGGGCTGCCCCCTAGCCCACATCCCCTCGAGGGCTCAGCCTGCAGCCCTCACTGCCGGGGCTTCCTAAACAAGCCAAGGATTTAAAAGAACAGCCAGCTCTGTAAATAACCCTAGTTTAGTGAGGAGCACTTTGCAGGAGGGTGGGGCGTGGCCCCCAGCCACCCCGGCACCATGGCAGGGGGCGCTGATGGCACTTAGGCTCCTTGCCTGGGCTGGACAGGCCCTGGTTGAAGACGGGCGTTTTCCCGCCTCTGGGTGGAGAGGTCAGCTCTCTGAATGACCTGGCGGGAGCTGACTCAGCTGCTGGCCCAGCCCTTCTCCCCCAGGGTCACCCCTATGCGGCTGGGTCCGCTTCAGGGCAGGCAGGGGAGGCCTACACCCACCGGGCTATGGGGCAGCCAAGGGTCTGCTGGGGGTGCCTGGGAGAGAGGGAGAGGCCAGGAGGCTGGTTCCTCAGCTCCCTTCCTCTTGGCTGCGCCCCTGCTGGCAGGCACCTGCCCTGCCCTCCCTTGGCCCTCCGTCCTCCCCGAGGCCCCGGGTACAGCATCCCATGTGCTTCAGGGGGGAGGCCCCAGCCTCTTCCTCCACTGGACGCTCTCCTGAGCTGGGCCAACCAAGAAAGACCTCGGGGCCAAGTTTGTCCAGAACATCAGTCTGCCTCACCCAGCCCCTGGGTGGCGGCCACAGCAAGACTCCCCAGTTCTGGCCAGGCCCCGTCTGCCAGCGTCGGCGAAGTGGCCAGCAGGACCACAGGTGGGGCTGGAGGCTGTGCCCTTGGTCACAGGACCTGTCAGCTCCCCCTTCCTCTGGGATGTGTTCATGTCCCGGCACAGTGGGGTTCAACGCTCTCCATGACACCCTCCGTGGTTGAAACTGCCCACCAGCAGCTTTAGATCTGGGAAGGCCACTGCTGGGGGGCGGTGGGGAGTTAGACCTCTTTTCCCAAGCAGCCAGCTCCCCTTTCCAGTAGCCATGTGGCAACGGCTCTGTCGGATCAGGCAGCTTGGACGATGTGACCAAGTCCAGCACCTCCTTGAACATGTCGCCTGGGAAGCCGAAAACTGTGGCCCAATTAAAAATACATCTAAGGCTCGCCGCGTGGCCTGCTGGTGGAGGATCGTCCGCGTTGAAAACCCTCTGTCCAAGGTTGGGAAGCTTTTGTTTATTTATTTTCTGTCTCACTGGTCTCCGTCCTGGGGGCGGCCCCTCCGGCTCAGCGTGCCTTCCCCACAGGAGTCCGGACTCACCGGATTCACCGGATTCACCGCAGGGCTGTGTGCCTACCGTGACGTTTCTTCTCCTCCTTCTGTTTTAATTTTGCATATGAAAGAGGAAGGTAAAAAATTTTAAACTGAACTGTCTCTCCCAGAAGCACGTTTGTGAGATGTTTCAGTGGGCGGCGTTCCGAGGTTGATCCTGATTGTTTTCTGCGTCGTCGTGGGAAGAAGTCGGTTTGCTGGCTGGGCAGGAATCAAAGCTCTCTGTTCTATCTCAGAAACGCAGAAAAAAGTCTTCAAACCTAGCATCATTGTCAGTTTTAAATTCTTCGGACTCCTCAACTTGATGATGCCAAAAGGGGCCAGCACCATTTTTTTTAAACACCTTTTTTGTTTAAAAAAATAAACGTTAAACAAACACAATGTAGAATTTACCACTGTAACCGTTTTCAGGGGTGCAGTCAAGTGGTGTTATGTACCTCCACACTGCTGTGCCACCTTCATGACCATGCCCATCTGGTTCTAGAACTTTCTTGTCATCCCTGGTGGAAACCCTATACCGATTCTCAGGACCATTGTTAAGATGTTCTGGAGGCCAAGACACTTCTCTCAGCTTCCTGGGGCAACGCCTGGCACCTCTCAAAGGCTGGCAGAGGAGGGACCCCACCGAGGTTACTGTGTTGGGGGGAGGCACCCTCCTGATGCCTCAGGGAGAAAAAGGAGCAGAGAGCCCTGGGAGGACTCACCGTGCTGGTGACGGCAGCGAGTATGGAGAACCAGGAGAAGGGGAGAGGCGAGGGAAGACGAGGTTTAGGAACATAGAGGAGAGATTCCTGGAGCCAAACTCATTAAAAAAGAAAAAGAAAATCCTCGGTCTGGTTGGCAGCCGAGAAACATTTTTATATTTGGGTTTAGCTCGAGGCTCTACAAATTAGCGTGGTCTGTTCCAGTTTGAGTTTGTAACTCCGTTCAGTTCGAGTCTGACTCCCTGTTTTCCTGGATGCCACACTCTAAGCAGGATGGAGAGGCTTTAGCATTCATTCCGCAGAGGCTCGTTAAGCACCTACTATGTGTGGGCATTGCTCCACGTAGGGGAGAGGCAGCTGTGAGCCACATGGCCCCAGCCCGGCCCCAGTCAAGATTCCCTTCTGCTGGGCATCAGACAGTGAGGAGGGAGTAGGTGTGCACCGTGGCATCATGCGAAGGTCAGTGTTGTGGGTAGCAGTGAAGCCAGTGAGGGTCGGGAGCAGTCAGGGAACAGGGGCTCGTGGGAATGGCTAGGAGATACCACGGTCGGCAGCCTCCGAGCAAAGCGCCGAGTGGAGTGAGGGGCAAACCAGGGAGGACCGGTCCTGGCAGAGGGACCAGAAGAACAGTGCAGAAGCCCAGAGGTGGAAATGAGTTTGGGGTTTTGTGGGGAAAGCAGGAGGCCCATGTGGCTGGAATGGATGAGGAGCAGGGAGGAGGGAGAACGGGGCAGGGGTGCTGGGATCTGAGCAGTCAGTAGGGGCTGGAGGACATGAAGCACTGGGAGTTCACTCTGAGCAGGAAGGGTGTCTGTTGGGGAATTTTCCTGGGAAGATGTGAGCTGATTCACGCAGCCCCCTCCCTCTGGCGGCTCGGTGGAGAGCAGACGGGAGAGGCACCATAATTCAGAATATTCATGATAGTGAAGAGTACATTGAGTCCTGTCTTCTTCCCCTCCTTCCAGTTGCTCTTTGATCATCCCGACTACTTGAAAGAAAGTCTTGGTTTGAAATTGCTGTCTTGAACGCCTCTCTCACATTGGCTGTATGAGTTATCTGTTGCAGTGTAACAAGGCACCCCAAAATGTTGCAGCTTAAAACAACACAGAGTTATTATCTCACAGTCTCTGTGGGGAGTGGCTCAGCCGGGTGACTCCAGCTCCAGGTCTCTAATGAGAGTGTAATCAGGAAGGTGCCTGGGGCTGTGGTCTCAGCCGAAGGCTCCACCGAGGCTGGGGGACCAGCTGCCAAGATGGCGCCCTCACACTGGTGGCTGGAGGCCTCAGTCTAGTGCTCGCTGACAGCAAGAGGGTGCAGTCCCTTGCCATGTGGGGCTCTCCACAGAGCAGCTGGCTTTGCAGAGCGAGCGATCTAGGAGAGAACCGGGAGGAGGCTGTTTGCCTGTAATGACGTGGTCTCAGAAGCCACACGCTGGGACTTCCACCCTCTTCTCTTGGTTGGTAGTGAATCACTAAGTCTGGCCCATACTCAAGGGCTCCACCTCTTCGTGGGAAGCGTGTCGAAGCATCTGTGGACGTATTTTTAAACTACCACACTCGCTGATCTCTTTTTTTAAATAAGAATAGGCCTCGGGCCCAGAGCCTTCCTTGGGATTCATATTTGGCTAAAGTTGAACAACATTGCTTCATTTTCATGGTATGGGTTATTAGGGTTACCTTCTATTTATGTTACTTAATACCGATTTTCCTTTTGTGGTAGTCATATACGTTTCAGATTTATTTAAGCTGAGAAAGTGAGTTGATTTAAGGGAAACCATGAAGTAAGAAATCCTACGTAGAATTAAGATGAGGAACAAGGAGAATAGAAACACCAGGGAGCAGGCAGGTGGAACATGGCGACCCAGCCTGGGGCCCCTGGCAGCTGAGGGGCTAAGCATGCAGGCTCTGGAGCCCCACTGCCTGGGTTTGAATCCTGGCTCAGCTACCTGCAGCTGTGTGACTCTGGGTAACCATCCAGCCTCTTTGGACCTCAGTTTCCCTCTTGATAAAGTGAGGGAACAGTCTGCTGCCTGTCGCTGTTCTGGAGCTCAGGCTGTGTGGAGTCTCTACAGACAGGCCTCTGGATGGAGCAAGGGCTCCGTGAGTGTCCCCTGCTAGGAGATGACTTGGTACTCAGCCTCACTACGCTGTCTGTGGGGCTGGTCCCTATGACACCAGTGGGTGGGACGTGTCTGTTTGTGTGGATGGGGTGCTAAGGAGATACCACCCCCGCCCTCCGCTTAAAGCAGCAGCAGCCCTTGCCAGTGAGGGTGGGGGAGACGACTCTGTGGGGTTCTTCATCTGGTCAGAAAGCAGGGGGGACCCATGAAGGAGTAAGTAACAGGGCAG
The DNA here is from genome assembly GCF_017311325.1 of Ursus maritimus. NCBI lineage: Eukaryota > Metazoa > Chordata > Mammalia > Carnivora > Ursidae > Ursus > Ursus maritimus. The sequence continues at coordinate 3,830,918 of NW_024424341.1, read as the reverse complement.
TGCTCATTCTCCCTACCCAGTTGCCTGCCTGCCTGTCTGCTCGTCCACCCTTCCCTCCCCACGCCCTCCCTCCCTCTCTTCCCTCCATCCATTCTTCACCCACCCATCCATCCATCCATTCCTCCTTCCATCATCCATGCTGGCATGCATCCATTGTCCATCTGTCTGCCTTTCCTTCCTTCTTCCAGCCATTCATAGATGGCCATCCATTCCATCCATCCATCCATCCATCCATCCATCCATCCATATTTTTTTCTTTTTGGGTGTCCACCCACCAGTTCATCTACCCAGCCATCCATCCATTTCTCCTTCCTTTCTCTTCATCCACCTATCTGCCCATCCAGCCGTCTGTTGGTCCATCCATCCATCCGGCAGGCATTAGAGTTTGCACTGAGGACTTAACAATGAGCAAACCAACCACCGCTGTCAGCGCTCTGGTCTGGTTCCGCAGAGGAGGTGGCTCTCTTGTAGCAGCACGGTGAGCACCTGCTGGGTGCAGGGCCACGGTTTGTGAAGGCAAGTCCTTGTGGGCCTCACAGTGGGTGTGTCCATGCCACAGGGTGTCAGAGGGGGTATGATCGGCTCTGCCTGGCAAAGGAGGCAATCCTTGCAGGGGCTCTTGAGGGATGTGCAGGAGCTGGCCCAGTAGGCGGGGGAGAGGGGGTGATTCCAGCAGCACGATTGTGCGGGCACAGTTGGGGAAGTCTACACGGTTGTGGCGGGTCTGGAAGGGTAGTGGGTGGGATCTGAGAGGCTGGGGCCAGAGTGCGGGTGGTTGGGCCCAGGGGAGGTTCCTTTCAGGCCAGCCAGGACTCAGGATCCATGCTGGCCTCACGTGAGCCCCGGGAGATGGGGACTCATTCACGCACACACGCGCTCATTAACTTCTTCACTCAGCAGTCCCCAAACCCTGGCCACGTGCTGGCACAGGGGCGCAGCCGTAAACAGGACAGGCATGGCCCTGCCCTCACAGGCTCACTGGCTAGTCAGAGGCCTCAAACGTTAAACAGAACTCAGCACCGAGAAAGGGTCATGCCGGGCAGTGAGGAGCGGTGGAGAAATCTGTGCACGAGAGGGCGCGGTGGGGGTGCTGCCCTAGGAGGGGCCGGGACGGCCTCTCTGAGGAGGTGGCAGGTAGGCAGAGGGGCCGCGGGCAGAGAAGGGCACTGCACAAAGGCCCTGCAGTGGGTGCGGGCCAGCCTGCTAGAGGAGACAGTGTGCAGTCCAGGCTCTCAAGGAGCCCTTCACTTGGCTCTGGGGAACAGTCAGTGGGTTCCAGGCTGATGTCAGGAGTCAGGGATGGGGAGGGCTCTGCAAAGGGTTTGGTTTGTTTTTTTCCTTTGGGTGCTGGGGAGCCATTGAAGGTTGCTGAGCAGGGGAGGGTTGTAAACACTGTTCTTGGGCAGCAGTGTGCAGGAGGGGGAGGGCAAAGCCCTGCGGCCGGAAGCTTCTGGGAATGCTGAGTCAGTGCAGTGAATGCCCTGGCTTTAAGGTCAGCCAAGCCTGGGTTTGAGTTCCTGCCCTTCCATGAGCTTGCTGTGTGACTTGGGGAGGGTACTCACCCGCACTGAGCCTCAGTGTGCTCACCTGTAGGATGGGGGTAATGACAGTGCCTGTGTCTGGGGTCATCACGGAGAGGCCAGGAGGCTTGTGTGTCCAGCCAAGTCCCTGCCTGCAGGCCGTGCCTAGCGTCGCTCTTTACAGCATCCCAGCCCCAAGAGAACCCCATAGAGCTGGCAGAGAGGGAGGGAAGCTCAGTCATGTCTGATCCGCTTTTGGTAGCAGAGGGAGGGTCAGCAGTAACATGTTCTTGAGCCCAGAAGACCAGAGAGCAGAAGAGGAGACGGTGCAGAAAGATGTGAGCCGCCTTCTACCCTGCTGCAAAGCACCCTGGTGTCCCCCCACACACACACATACACCCTGAGCCTGGGGCGTCCGGCCCTCGCTGGAGAGAACACACCCGAGAGGGTTACGTGGCCCCCAGCCCGGCAGCCTGCTCTGAGCTGTGCAGGGCCTGGGCATCCGACAAGCCAGACAACTGTTTTTGACTCACTGTTGCGAGGCCGCCAAGCGGAATTGCTTTCACACTCGGCTCTGGCGGGAGGGGCGGAGAGACACCGCTCTCTCCGCCGAAGGTGAAACTCACTGGCGGGGAGTCAGGGAGTGCTGCCTGCAGGGAGGAGGGGGGCCACCACTGGACTGGGGGCCAACGTCCCCCCAGGCCAATGGGACGCCCACCTTGCGGGCCGCCAGCCCGGCTCTCGGTGGGCAAGGGCGGCACAGCCAGCGGGTGGAGGGCGAGGCGGCTGCGTCATCGGCAGCCTGGAGCCAGCTGCTCCGGCCTTGGCAGGGCGAACACAGAGCAAGTCAGAGCAGCCTCCACGGTGCCAAGGCCGGGAGCAGACTCACGGCTCCTGTTCAGCTCCCGCGGGCTGGGCCTTTGTGCCTGCCCGGCTTGCCCGGTCCCAGCCTGGCCCTCCCTGACCCCCACATTTTCTTACTGATGGCTAATTACACTTCATGTCTGTTGGGCACTTTCTGTGTGCTGAGCGCCGTGCTAGAGGTTTTCAAGCTGTACTAAATTATTCAACACTCCTAAATATTATTCCCATTTTATAGAGATGAAAATGAAAGCACAGAGAGGTAAAGTAACTTGCCTGAGGTCACACAGCCAGCAAGTAGTAGAGCTCCGATTTGAACCCAAAAAGACTAGTTCCAGAATCACTGCTTTTATCTGCTTCATGAGACCACCTCCCACAACCAACAGCGAGTGTAAACCCCACCTCCCAGCCCCAAGTGTACAAGAGGTGACCTTTTTCTTCAAGTATGATTCTCTTGACCCTTTCCTCATGGTTGCAAGCTGGCTGCCATAGCTGCAAGCATCACGTTCTCACATGATAATATCCAGAAGAGGGATGGGAAGCGGAAGGGGGCTCTCTTGCCCTTTTCTCTTTTGGGGGAGAGTGTTTCCCAGAAGATTTCAGCAAACTTGAGTCCACTTATCCAGGGCTGGTCATCTGCCCAGCTGTAATTGCCGGGGTGCTAGGGATATGAGTCTCTGACCTTTTCAGACTTCATGGGGGCAGGCTGTGCCATCAGAAAAGAAGGGGGTAGGAATGGCTGGTGGGTGGGCAGCTCAGATGGCTTACTTCATCCCTGATCTTTGAGCAGTCTTGCACGATAGGAATGCTGTCTCCTTTTTATAGATAGGGAAACTGAGGCTTAGTGATAGGGACCTTTTCTGTCCCCTTTTGACCTCATGCTGGCCTTGATACCTGTGTGGCTTTCCTCATTGTTGTAGAACTGCCTGTCCAGCTGGCAGGCAAGCACAAAGCTCGTTTGTCTTTAGGGCATCCTTATCTAACTCAGGGATGAGCATCTAGAAGGTTCTAAATCACCAGGTACTGTATTAGAAGGGCTTGTGTGACCAATGCCCCCTTCTGTCCATCAGTGACAAGCCCAAGTCCAGTGTACACTAGCAAGATGGGGCATTATTGAACAGACTGAGGGCGATGCTGGCTTCAGGCACCGTGGGTCTCGGGCTCATCGGATGCCTCCAGGCCTCTGCCTTTCTCCATCCTCAGTTCCGCTTTCTCCTGGGTGGGATTCATTCATTGGCAGGTTCTCTTCACAGGCTGTCAGAGACTACCACCAGCAAGCAGTTTGAGGCTGACATCTAGTGACTCCAGATGGGGGAGAAGAGCAGTTTCCTAGCTAATGTCCCAGGGAAGATCCTGATTGGCTCAGCCCCAGAGCACCTGCCCACCTCTATGGAGGGAAAGGGAGTGTGCTGATTGACAGCACCGCCGGGTGAGGGGTGGGGCAGATGCTGGTTAGGTAAGGCAAAAAAGGTGCTTACTACAAATGAGTGGGCAGAAGGACAGAAAGATGGAAAGAGGACGGATGGACGAATGGATGCATGCATGCACAGTTGAGTGTGTGGAGGGCCAGACAGATGGGAGCTTGGATGGATGGACCAGTAGTTGGACGCACGGGTGGAACAGAGGAGTGCCTGGCTGGACGCAGCCCCTTTCTCTGCCTTCCTCAGCGCTGTCGCGTGGAGCTGCCGGGGGGTTCAGCAGGGTCTTCCTTGTAAGAGCTGCCGACCGAGGTCCCAAAGCCCATCCAAACCTTGATGGTTTCGCTTCTGTATCAAGGCCATTTCTATTCCTTCCTCCCGTGAGTGTCTTTTGTAACACTCCCTGCTTCCCCAGCACAAAATGATGCCTGAAAACTTAGAAGATCTAGAAAAACTTGAGAAAGCAAATGTAGAGTCATCATGGTCCTGGCCTCCAAGGACCCCCGGTGCCAACACAGCTGGTGGGTGTCGCTCCATGCCTCTTCTCTGACAGCTGCTGGTGCCTGCGCTTGGCAACCCCTCTGTCCTGGTTTAGGGGGTGTCAGGCTCCTGGGGCCTGGGCCCAGCCAGATTTTCTTCCCCACAGTTGGGCGTGGGAGACAGAAAGCAGTGAGTGAGGCTTTTTGGCAGACGGGCCACAGTGAAGGCGTTGGCCTTTGCTACATCCCTTAGAAGGCACATGCTTGTCACCACAAGGCCACACTGAGCCAAGTGCTTTCATGACTTCTTCCTTGGGAGCTGCCTTCTGGATACTAAACCCCAGTGAGAGGCCCTGGCCACGAGGCGCTTCCTGGGGGCACACTTCGAGAAAACCAGGCCTCCCATCTGAATGGAAACGTTCTGCAGATTCTGCTCCCCTCAGGCCTCAAGCTTCAGCACAGGATGGATGGGGGCATTGGGGGGAGGACTCAGACTACCCCATCAGACACCCTCAGGTGGGTGGGTGGATGGGGGCTCAGGTGTGGACCGAATTGGGAGCAAAGAGGGACAGGACTGCCTCCTGGTGCCTTGTCCTGCTGAGGATGTGGGTGTGGGAGCCAAATGGACAGACCCTCAGGTGGTGCTTCTTCCTGGGCTTTGGAGTGGGGGGGGGGTCCTGCTGCACAGCCCCCTGCCCTTCTGTCCGGGGCACCAGCTCTTTTTCATCCAACACTCAAGTGTCGCCTCCTCTTGGAGGCCCGACTGCTCCGCTGAAGACAGCCTCTCTCCACCCGGTTGCATCTTCAGAATCTCAACCCTGTGTTTGTGTCCTTTTGGGTAGGAGTGGGTGAATGAATGAACGGCTCCGGGGTTCCCATGTGTAAGGCGCACGAGCCCAGGCCAGACACACAGGGCTGGGCTTCTGGGTCAGAGAGGGTGATGGGCAGGCGGGGGCGGGGATCTCCACGCTGTTGTCCCAGAGGTCTCTCGGGGAGTTGCCTGCTCTGGACGGGTCCCCCACCCGGCCCTTGTTCTCATCGGTGAAATGCATGGGGAAGGACGGTCCCACCCCAAAGAACCCTCACCATGACTGCCCTCCCTGCTTGCAAAGGCAAGGTGTCTGCCAAGCCATGTTTATCAGCCCATCAGTAATTCATTTCCTCATTTTTTATTAGTCACTCTGTCCACCAGCCAAAGCCCCGAGAGGTACCAGGCTGACAGCCTTGTGGCCCCGAGCAAAGGACCGTGGGGCTGGAACCTGGCTGGGCCCTGGCGTGGAGGCTGCACAGGGTGGTCTGGCCTTTGGGGTAATTTGTAAGAGCTCCAGGGCCCTGTTTGCCCCCTGTCACAGGGTGGGAACGACCTTGACTGGGACGGTCACACATGTATGTGTGTGCACGTGCTCTGTATGGTGTGAGCACACTGTGTGGTGCGGGATCAGTGTGTGGTGTCTGAAGTCTGTGCCGGTGTGCATGTGTGCTGTGTGCTGTGTGTGTGTGTGTGTGTGTGTGTGTGTGTGACGTGTATACATGCAGAGCCTGCGTGCTGCGGGCGTGGAATGCATGTGCGTGCACAGCCTGGGTGCCGCGTGTGCTCTTTGCATGTGTGGCGGATGCAGACGGGGGTGTGGTGTGCATCTGCATGCGTGAGGTGCGTGTGCGTGTGTGTGCATGTGGGCGTGGTCTGCACGTCTGCATGTGGGGGTTGTGCATGGGCGGAGGCAGTGGGAACAGAGGGACTGACAGGGAGTTTCTTCGGATGATTAATGGCCTCTGGAAGGAGGCGCCGCATCCATCAGACACTCTGGCAGGTTCTGCGCTTGGCATCCCGCCCACCTTCTGGCTGGACCAGCCCAGGTGAGGCTGTGCTCCCAACCCGGGTGGCCCAGGGCTATAGGGTGGGCCCCAGAGGGGACAGAGGGCCCCCTTCAGAGTTGCCTTTGGCTGGGCCTACCCCAGGCCCCTCCTCCCCTGGCATACCCCCTGGCACACACACACCCCCCTACACAGAGGGCACAGACCACCTGGGCAGCAGCATAGAACGCAGCTCCCCTGCTCACCCCCTTCCCCCCCCCATCGCATACACACACCTGTAATAAACGCAGATTTCTGGGCCTCCTCGTGGGACTCTGGTGGGTACGGCAGGCCGGTGCCGAGGAATCTGCAGTTTTTAACAAGACTCTCAGGGATCTGATTCTGGAGGGCTTTAGACCACACTCTGAAGACCCCACCTAGTGCTACCAGGGGACTTGGGCAGAAGCTGAGAATGTGCCCCCCTTGCTGCTCGAGCATTTGTTCCTGGGGCATCTATCCACTGCCTTCCATTTGCTGAGTGACCTGGGCCATTTCTCTATTTTACTGATAATCTTGTTTCTTACTAGCCTTGGGAATTTTTTGGGCCTCAGCTTCTTCCTCTGTGCAGTGGGATTAGTATTAGCACCAGCCTCCTTGGGTTCCGGGTTCTTGGAAGGAATGAGGTGCGCCTACAGACTTCCGTAGGCATCTCCGTTTCTGTCCCCACTGCTCTGTGCTCTGGAGATGGGGTGTGTGGTTAGATGGGGCACTGTAGGCTTTTCGTGGGGAGTCAGGGAGGTGAGCACCATTCTAATAAAAGTCTCTGAGCTATAGGACCTGTGGGTTTTGTCCTCATCATTCCCAGTTTACAGATAAGAAAACCAAGGCTCTGAGTCATGTGATTCACCCAAAGTCTTTTGGCCCCAGGAGGACAGGATCCCCCAAAGCCAGGGGCCTCACCCTGTCCTTGGCCCTCAGGTGGGTGAAGAGTGATCTTGAGGCTACCAGCACCCCCACCCCCACCCCCAGCAGCCCTGCAAACGCCAGCCGGGCAGGCGGGGCTCAAGGGTTTGGGAGGCTCTAGAGCCAAAGCCGCCAGCAAATCCAGCCCAGCTGGGGGATTAGACCGCATCTGGCTCGGTTTACACCCGAGAAACAAAGGCGGCTGCCGGCGCCTTTATCTAGGGAGGAGGGGGCAGGAGGGGGGCTGCCCTTGGCCCTGTGGGGGACCTGGATGGAAGGGAGGAGTGGAATCTGGGCTCTGATCTCCCAACTGGCTCCCCTTCCCCCTGCCCCCCACGACCCCAGGCTGGTGACCTCACATCTCCCAATGGAGGACAGGGTGTTCCCGGGGTGGGGTGAGGTGGAGGGGACATGCTGTGTGTGTGGGGGTGAGTTCCCTTGTAGGGCAGGGAATCCTAGGAGCCCCAGCTCCCCACAGCTGTGCTTCCCACCGAAGCAGGGCCAGCCCATAGTGGGGATCCCCAACCTAGGGGGCATGTGGAATGCCTGCCCTTCCCCTCAGGCTAGGACACAGAACACTGCATGTGGTCTCTCAATCTCTGAAGGGAAACAGCTAATACAAGAGAAAATCAGAGCAAGCCCCCCAACACCCCCGCTCATCCCCACCTCTCCTCCAACTGCAAGGGGGTGGGGTCCCATCTCGGGGTCCCACCCCTCGCAGGGAGGGGTTGGCTGGGGGGG
>NW_024424341.1:3759167-3823132 GCF_017311325.1 Ursus maritimus | reverse complement strand
GGGGGGGGAAGGGTGCTGGGTGTTTTTGCTCCCCCCAAAGGGAGGGTCGGCTCCTTCCCCCAGGGGTGGGGGATGCCGACCTCTCCCCAACTAGCCCAGTGGCCCTTCCCGGTCCCCACGGGGGGCTCGGGCCCTCCCCCTGTGGCCGGGGGAGGGGGGCCTCCTTCCCGCCCCAGGAAGCGAGGCGGCGGGTGCCGGGCGGGCGGAGGCGGCTGGTGTGTGCGCGGCTCGCCGGAGCCAGGAGCTGACCTTATTAGCCGGGGGCAGCTGTGCGCCGTGCACATCTGGCGGCGGGCTGCGCCCCCGCCCCCGCCCCCCGCCCCCCGCCCGGCCTGGCGTTACCTTCCAGGAATGCTGGCAGCGCCGCGCGCGCATCTGGAGCGCGTTTCTGGGGGCAGCCGGCGTCCCCTCCGGCGCCTGGCCCGGGGCTGGGGGTGGGCGCCGCCCCGCCCGGATTTCCTGGCTCCTCCCTCCTCTTGCCGCTGTCCGTCCGGGGCAGGCCCGCGGCGCAGCCTCAACCGGAAAGGGTGGCAAGACTTGGCCTTCTCCCGTGGTGCCCGGTGGTGCCCAGTGGTCCGGGAGACCTCGGGGGCCATCTACCCAACTTCCCCGCTGTGGAGAGGAGGGAACCGGCCTGGAGCGCTCAGGCACCTTGTCCGGGGTCATGTGGCTGTCCTCTGTGGTGTGGCCAGTGCCGGGGCAGATGCTGATCCCAGTTGTTAAACTCCTAAAGGTCTGAGTCTGCTCAAGTCCACAGAGGTTCACGGTCACATCCCTCGTGTGGCGTTCTCCCCGCTGGGGCTATATCTCCGGCCTGCTGGGCTAGAAGCTCGGGTCCCCTGGCCGGCAGGGTCCCGGTAGGGAATGAAAGGCACCCAGTGAGGAATATTGTGACCTCTCCAAGCTGTGTAAGGCACTCCGAAGTGCGGCCCTGTCCCCAGCCCAGCCCCTCACTCCAGAGCTGTGTGGCCTGGGCGTGTGACCTAACCTCAGCCTCACCTGTAAAATGGGCTGGACAGGGTACCTACTTCAAGGGGGGAACGCCAAGATGACAGGCCTGGAAGACTGCAGAGGGACAGGGTTCAGGCTGCCTGGGGTGGATGGGGGGGCTTCCCTGAGAGGACAAGGAGGGCTGAGAACCGGGGGTCAGGGGGAGCCGAGAGGGAGGGGCGTTTGGGAACTAGAGAACAGCAGGGGCCTTTGGGTGATGGAGAAAGGGTCAGGAGTGGAGGAGAGAGGGTGGGTTGGGCCAGCATGAGGGCTGTGAATGCCCACTCCTGGGTGCCCAGCATCTCTTAGACTTTGTGGCTGGCCCATGGGGAGCTCTCGAAGGTTCATGAGCAGGAGAGTGGCCTCTGGACAACAGTTCCCTTTCCAGCTGTGAGTGGAGGGCCCCAGGGTCTGTCAGCGAATGACTCCTGCCACCTGCAAAGCCTCCAAACTGTGGCCTTCCTGCCCGCTCCAGGCAGTCCCCCATCCCAGGACCTCTGCCCAGCTACCCCTGACACCCCTTCCTCAGGCCCCACATCCTTCTCCCTCCTGTAAGATCTCCTGTGACTCACATACACCCGAGTGCGCGCGTCACCTCGAGTTCACACCAGGGGTCTTCAGTTTAACGCTAGCGTCTCGTGGAATGGACAAGGGAGGCGTCCTGAAGAAGCAGTGAAAATGAGTCCTGTGCAGAGGGGACAGGATGGTGTGCCTGGTGGAGGGACCAGCGCGGGCAGAGGCTTGGAGGGGTTCATGAACGTGGGTACCGTGCACACTGCAGGGGCCTGTCCGGATGACTGGAGGGCTGGGGGTGCGGGGGGTGCTGGAGTCCAGAGAGGAGAGCTCCAGCCTGGGTTGATGGCTTTGAGCATGTGCGTGGGGGTTTGTCCCGTCCTGAAGGTAGTGGGGAGCCATGGAGGGTAAATGAGCAGAAACTCTGCCGGCCAAGACAGGTCTGTCCACTGCTGTAACCCCAGTGCCTTGAGTGGGGCCTAGGAGCTCCCGAATGACTGGTGAGTGAATGAGTAAGGGGTGCTGGGGGAGGACAGCCCAGGGCTTGACCATAGGCAAGAGCAGCGGACAGGAAGGGGCTGAGGCCTGGGGCCCTGGGCTGGGCCACCCAGCCACCGGTGCTGTCAGACCCAAGATGGCCGGGAATGTTGGCCGTGGGTGCAGGAGGACCCCTGGGTGGTGGCATTCTGCCAGGGATACTTTCTCTAACCAAGTTCCCTGCCAGGCCCAACCGGAAGAGCCTGGGGGCCCGACCCTGGCCTGGCGCCACAGGGCACCCGGGGGGCCACCCTCCAGCCCAGCCACCCGCCAGCCTGCCCTGACCTCCTCCAGACACTGTGTCTCGCCTGCCAGCATCTGCTGCCTGCTTCCTCCCTCCCCCCAAGTGCGTGTTTGTTTTTCTTCCTGAACCATGCCTCCCATGGAGGCAGTCATCCAGAGGAGGTGGTGTTCTGGAGACATCCCTCTGCCCTCTGCAGCCCGCCCATGCCTTGCAGCCCTGGAGGAGATGCTGTGGGAGGCTGGGGCCTGGGGCAGGCGGGCAGGCAGGTGGCATCCTCCGATAGGTGGGATTTCGTCAGCCCTCGGCTCCTGGTTCTGCTGGTGGAATCTGGAGCATGCATGAGAGCGTCCCCTTGCCTCAGTGCGTCCTGGGAAGGGGCTCTGGAAGGCTCTCTGCTTGTCTTGGCCCTTCTGCTTGCTCTGTCTCTTCCCCCCTTGGAGGAATTAGGCAGGATTTGGGTCAGAGCTCCATCAGGGGAGGGCCCCCGGCCTCTGGCTGCTGGCTCTCTCTGATGGCCCCAGGACCCTGAGCTTTGTGGGGGCCAGCCCTTGGCCCAGGCCTGGTCAGGGCTGGGGCGTGTACAGGGTGCTGATGCCTGTTCCTCTCCCCTACCCTGACTGCGGACTTCCTTCCCATTTTCTACTCTCCCGCAGTCAGTTCCTCCAACAGACACCTAACGAACACATACTATGTGCCCAGCAGGTGAGACCCTCCCTGCAGGCCAGTGCCTGGGGAAGGCAGTGTGGCCCTTGTATCAACATCAGGGGAAGCCATTGGAAGGCAGCCAGGAGGGTGCCATGACCAGAGCTGGGTGTGTAAGAGACCACCATGACTCATATGGAGAAGGGAGGAAAGGTGGCTGCCTCCGTGGGGACACATGGACACCAAGCAAGGCCAGGGGTGGGAGCAAAGCAGGCAGAAATGCGTCCTCCGACAGCTGGGACGAGGGGATGCAGGAGGGGCGGATACGGGGATGCTGGAGGAGCCACCAGAAGGGACATGGACACACTCTGAGAATTCCCACCAGCCCTTCCCCCTCCCTGGAGCCTCTTTCTGAGCTGGGGCTCAGGTGCACACCTTCCCAGCAGCCCCCGTATCTTCAGGGCCAGACCCTTTGCCTTTGAACTCTGCCTGCAGCTCTCCAGGTAGATTGTGACCTCTGTGCAAGAGAGGGAGCTGAGGCCAAGAGAAGTAAGAGGGTTGGAGCCAGGAGGGCTCCTTCTGGATAGTTTGTCCCCCTCCAGACAGTGTGGGTCACCAGGGGTCTGTGATTTTGCCTTTCACTGTGGGTCAGCTGATAGCTGTTCTTTACCGCGGGCACCCCGTGCTGGGTCCTGAAATCCCACATCCCTGAGTGAGGGGCCCCCAGGCTGGAAAGGGGTGGGGTCAAGAATCTCTGTACTAGAATGTGTTCCAGGGGGTGCAAGGACGGGCAAACCAGCTGCTCAGGCCCGCAGTGAGACCTGGCAATTGGGAAGGGACATGAGCTCCAGGAGGCTGGGAATGTTCCGTGTCTCACGCTGCTGGTGACAGCGTGCATCCATCCATCCTGAAGCACCAGGCAGAGCGTTGAGCTGTGTGCAGAGGTCTGTGATCTGGGGGGCAGACAGGCTGGAGGACCTGGGAAAATTAGGTCTGCGGGCCCACGGCACCTCTAGTCAGTTAGCTGGGCGGCTTTTTGCAAGTCATCGAATCTCTCTGAGCCTCAGCCTCATCATCTGTAAAGTGGGGACGCTGGTGTTGCCTGCACAGGGTCTTGGGACGGTGACTAACACAAGTTCAGTGCCCAGCTGTAGTCACTGCTCCGGCCACACGTGCGGCCTCCGGGTGTTTTCTGCACCACCCCCCCCCAACAGGAGCTGCCCCGGCAGTGGCTTCCCCGTGGGAATCCCACACTCCTCCTCTTGGTGCAGCCTGGGTCCTTCCCGCATCCACACAGATGGCAAATGAGATATTCTGATCCTAGTTTTGACCGTCCTGGCTCACGTTTGAAAAATGCTTTTTAAAAAAAATTTTTATTTAAATTTTTCTAGAGAGAGAGTGCTTGTATGCTCATGAGCAGGGGGAGGGGCAGAGGGAGAGAGAATCTCAAGCGGACTCTGTGCTGAGCCTGGAGCTGTACGTGGCGCTCCATTCCACAACCTTGAGATCATGACCTGAGCTGAAATCAGGAGTCAGATGCTTGACCAAGACTGAGCCCCCCAGGCGCCTGGGAAGGTGCCTTGTGAGTACAGAGCTGTCAGCAGCTGTGCCTGGGTCCTTTCGGCCCTGAGTCCAGCTCAGGGTGCGTGCGGAGGCAGGTTCCTGTCCTGCCCCTGCACCTGTCCTAAGCCTTGCTCCCTGCTTTGGAGACAGAGCAGGCTCTGAACCTGGCTCTGACACTCGCCCGCTGTGGGCCTCGGGCTCGTGGCCTGCCCTTTCTGAGCCTGATCTGCATCAAGGTGGGGCTCGGGGCTTTCCCCTGCAGGGGCGCTGGAGGATTCCACGGGAGCCCCAGGCCACAGGCTGGCCTGCCTGCACAGATCGTCTCGCTTGTGGTCCCCATGCTTTCTGTTGGGCACTCCCTCCACACTGGGGCCGAAACGTGCACACCTCTTCCTGACTCCACGCTGAGTGACATCCCGTCGGGAGCTTGAACTTGGCTGCGCTGGGAGTATTTATACCGTGGAAATAAGCAGATGCTACAAATCAGAGTTGTTTTTTGGTTTTGCTTTTGTGGTTTCCGGAAGCTGGTTGTTCAGCATGTACCACGCACCACTGGGGAGGGCTTGTCAGTGCGTCTCTGAAAGAAGTGTGTCTTTTACCTGATGTGCACCCCACGCCACCCGCCCCCTAGTGCTGCCATTGAGGAATAGGCCATAACAAGGTTCAAGCTAAGGTCTGCAAGAATCCAGAACCCTTTGCTTTAAGTACTGAGCCCTGCAAAGATAGTCAGGGAGGGCTTCCTGGAGGTGGTGGGGCTTGCAACCAGGCCCCAAAGGATTCTCTCTCCCCGGGCTCTATCCCCTGCCCTTGCTTTAGGACCAAGGATAGTCCAGACTCTCCTTATGGCATCCTCCCTAGGCGCCTCCTGGCCTGGCCCAGGCAGCCTGCCCATCCTTTGTGGTGGCTGCCGGGGAGGGAGCCAGTCCCTGGAAGGCCGCTCGCCTCTCCCAGCTGCCCTCTGCAGCCCCAGGTCAGTCAGGTCTCCTTCCATGACCCACTGCTCCCAGCACAGCTCTCACCCTGGCCGGCCTGGCATGCCACCATCCCGCTGCTCCTGCGGTCATCCTGCTGCCCGCATCTCAGAGCTGCATGCTGCTAAGTGTCCACAGATTTCCTGGCACTGAGGAGGAGTTGAATGCCTTCCTCTTCCCTTGCCCAAATGTCCTCCTCCTCTCCCCAACTGCCCTCTGGCCCCTCCCCACCCTCCAGGATCCCACAGCCCTCAGTGGTGCCCCCTGCTGGACGTGGCTCTGCACACAGGCCTTGGCCGCCTGTCCTGCTGCTTGCTGGGTCCCATGGACGCCATCTGAAGGAACCAGTGGGGCTGGGCGGCTAGGCCTTCTGCGGTGACACCCTGTGCGTGTTCAGCGTTCAGGCACCTGGGCTGCTGGGCTGGGGGGCATTCAAGGTGCAGGAGCAGATGGGGCCTTGGGCGAATAGGGACAGGGCTGTGTGTGGACCAGGGCTGTGCGTGGTTCTTGGTCCAGCTCTGCTCTGCGACGTGATACCATGTCCTCTCTGGGGCGAAGGTGACAGCAGGCTGATCTCAGTACCACCGTCTGGGTGGTGAGCCCTGTGCCAACCTCTACACACACCTCCTTATTTGAGACCCACAGCAGCCTAGTAAGGAGAGTGCTGTCACTGGCATTTTACAGATGGCGAAATAGGCCCGGAGAGGTCCACGGTGGCCTGCTGGTCATGGGGATGGGGGCTGTGGCAGTGGGATGTCAAGTGGGGGGAGCCCTGTGCCATAGCCCAGCCAGTGCTGGGGCAAGAAAGGGGGCTCCGGGGGCGGGAGGTCTCAGGTAGTGTCCCTCACCCTGGCTGTTCCTCAGAAAAACCCAGATGCCAGCAGTACCTGGGCATTCTGATTTGGGGTGGGGGTGAAGCCTGGGCTCAGCTTATAACTTACAGAGTTCCTCAGGGGACCGTGACGTGCAGCCGGCCAGGGGCCACGCACGCGTTGAAGTCTCTTGCAGCTGCTGTAACACATGAAGACAAACTTAGCGGCGTAAAAACAACACACATTTGTTATCTTAATAATAACCATGCCTGGATAACATCCGAAGTAGTCTCTGGAAGCCAGGAGTGCACCATGTCTCACGGGACTCATGTCACGGTGTCAGCAGCGCTGGTGCCGTCCAGAGGCTCCAGGGAGAAGCTGTCCCTTCCCTCTTCCAGCTTCCAGGGGCCGCCCGCCCCAAAGGAGAATGACGCGGGAAGCCAGCAAGGATTCTACCCAGTGGGGACGTCCATCCCTTTGACCTAACGGTTTTGCTGCTAGTTCTGTGTCCCCTGCTGTCACTTTCCCCTCCGGGGCCACAGAGCAGCCCGACATGTGTGGAAGAGGGAGGGCCACACAGACACCCACCCAGCTGTGCAGCCAACAGGACCCCCGCTGAGAGGTAAACCGAGGGAGGTGTGCGTGCACCTCTGTGCAGCTGGCAGGGCGGGGCTGGAAACATCCCACAGTATTACAGGTCTGTGCGTCTGCTGTGCTCTGACTTGTGTTTTGACAAATGGGAATATGTGTGCGTGCACACACACACGTGTGCATGGCAGATTTGGCGAAGATGTACAGCAAAGTGTGAACATCGGCCATTCCTGGAAGTCTGACGGCCGCTCCCTTTAACTGTGCAGCATGTGTGCTGTTTGACCATTTAAAATCTTGTGTCTCAATGTTTAACATTTTTTAAAAGCCTTTTGGCATGAGAAGAAATGTTCCCAGGGGCTAGGGGACTGTTTACTGCTGGCTTTCTCCGGGTCAGTTTTGTCCTGAGGTGGCATCTATTCATCCCTCGTTGGAGGAGGAGGGAGGCCCTAGGAAGTCTCTGGGGGCAGGTGCCCGCTTGCCGTGCCCTCAAGCTACGTGGTGCTGATGGGGCTGTTTGCTACTGGGTCCTGTTGCTACCAGGTCACCAGTGGCCAGGTGTCTGCTGGACGGAGCTTGTAAGGAGGGACCGCAGGGAGTCCAGCCTGGAGAGGGGGAAAGCTAAAGGGTCAGGTGTGTGAGGGGCCACAGTGTGTGCGAAGAGTAAACTGAGTCACGGGGTACATGGCAAGGAGCCCCATAGGTGGGTAGCATGATGACAGTCAGCCTTGGGGAGAGTGCACCTGTCAGACCCCATTGCTCCGCCTAGAAGGAGGAGGGGAGAACAGGACGGGGGGGGCAGTTTTGGCAGTTTTGTGTCAAAGTGCATGGACTTTAGGAGCGCCTGGGTGGCTCAGTGGGTTAAGCATCTGCCTTCAGCTCAGGCTGTGATCCCGGAGTCCTAGGATGTCCCTGTTCAGCGGGGAGCCTGCTTCTCCCTCTGCAGCTCCCCCTGCTTGTGCGCTCTCTCGCTCTCGTAAGTAAATAAAAATATTTTTAAAATGTTTTTTTAAAAAGGAAGCTTCCCATCACAGCCGTGGTAGGCAGCCCGCCCAATATTGTTGGGAAGAGGCTTCAAAACTGATCCCTTTTGGTGCTTTCGGTGGGATTATTGATATAAAGTTACTTGCCTTAACCTTGACTTGAAAGCAGTTAATGTTAAATGTTTCAAATATTTAATTCTTAAAATAGCTCTTAGCGCTCCCTCCCACTACCAGTTAATTCAGTGCTTTTTATATGGTTGTGTACCAGAACTGATACGGACTGGGGTCTTTAGTAGGAAGAAATTTCTTCCTCTGGCTGCGGTGGGAGGTGGGGGTGGGAGGTGCTGCCTTGGGGCCAGCCGGGTTCTGTCTGGCAGTTCCAGGAGATGGACCCTAGGTGGCGCCAAACCCCCAAAGCAGTTTCCCATTCCTCATCAGCGGATGGGTGTGGGGATGGGTGTGGATGCCCGTGTGTGCCTGTGTGGTAGGAGTGTGGGAGTCGTGTGTGGATGTGTGAGTGTGTCTGGGGTGGGTCTGAGTGCCTGCGTGTCCCTGTGGGTGTGTGTTTGGGGGGCCTTGGAGCCCCCCGCCCTCACTGGGAGCATGGCGGCCGTGAGGAGCGTGGACCCCCCTGCAAGGTGCCCCCACCTCGCCCATCCTCAGATGTGATTAGCAGATGTACAGGGCCAGGCTCTGATTTATGTTCCCGGTCACCTAATTATTTCCAGCCCCAGAGGAGGGAAGGTAACATGCTTCACAGGGCCAGGGAGCCTGAAGTCCTGGCGGGGGCTCTGGGGCAGCAGGCCCACCCCGCCAGACCTCCCTGGACCAGGAACGGAGGCTGGGGGCAGGGCAGCCTGAAAGTGATGAAAGAGCCCTCTCTGGGGAGCAGACCTGGCTGGGGGGCATCTGTCACCACTTCTGAACGCTGAAGGGGGGGGGGAGGTGTGGGGGTCAGCCCTCCTTCCCAGAGCTGTGACGGGTGTGCCCCCACACGCAGCCCCAGGCAGCTTTGTAGAGGGGCCTGGTGGGGTCACCCTCTGCGAGGGCCCAGAGGCAGCTTCCCAGTGTCCTAGGAAGGAAGGAAATTCCAAATCCTCACCCCAGGGCCCTGGGACTGTCTCCAGAGGTGAGCAGCACCTTCCCCGTGCCCACAGGCACCACCGGCTTCCTCTGGCTGCGCTGTCCGTTCCCTCTGCCGGGAATGCGGTTCCTTCAGCGGTTCATTCATGCGGTCACCAAGGCCTCCCTGACCACGTGGTCTTTGACCACAGGTGTCCTTGACTCCAGGTAGGCAGGTCTGTGTGCCATGCATGCTGTCCCGGTGCCTTGAGAAGCACCTGGTGGATAGTGAGTGCTCAGGAAATATTTGTGGTTTGGTGGGATGTACAGACAGATGGACCTGGATGGTAAGGTCGCAGCAATTCTGAGAGGCCCGGGCTTGGGGTAGATGGGATCTCAGCTCTGAAGCACTGGGATCCCCGGGGGGCGGCTTTGGGAGAGGTATCCTGCAGGCGGGACCCTGTCACACTCACCAGAGGGCTCCCGGTCTTGGCTGACTGCACAGCAGCTTCTCTGCCCTCCTTTTCCTCCTCCTCTGGGGACCCGGCTCAGGCCCTTACCCCGAGGGGGCTGTGTCCCTGCACCTCCAGCAGAGGACTTCCTGCTCCTGCTCATGTTCAGGAGCATGGCTCTGACCTTGGGTCACTGGCTTTGAACCCTGGTGGGGGACTCCCCTGCTGGGTGGCCTCAGGTGGCCTGGTCACTCAGCCTCTGCATGGAGCCCATCATTGTTGCCCCGTGAGGCTGTTCCTAGGACTCAAAGATGGGAGGCAGGGAGGGGCTGGGCACCTGGCAGATAAGAGGGGGTGGGGGGCTTGCCTATAACTGCCCTGGAGACACCGACCCTCTCCTTTCTCTTCTGAACAATGCTGGGCATCCACTGAGTACCTGGAGGCCTTTCTGCAGAAAGGTCCTGGGCTCCTCTGGGTGGCAGTGCTCATCTTGCTGCTGTGGAATCCTTGGGGGACAGATTGCTCAGAGCCATGGGGTTAAGGTCTGGTGGGAGCAGCTCCACCCCTAGAAGGGTTTCTTGTGGCCCGCCTGGTGCCTCCCCCCCCTCCCCCGCCTGCAGGCGCCCTGCCTGCCTGCCTGTGGGCCGAGGGCATTATGGAGAGAGCACAGCTGCAAGCACAGGCAGACCAGGAGGGTGGGCTCTGGCTGCACATCCTGCTGGGGACCCTGCCACGCAGGTAGGCCAGCCTGAGCTGTGCCTCCTTAGAGAACTCACAGCTGCCTCCTCCCTGCCTCTTCCCTTCCCCTTCCCCTCCCTTCCCTCCTACTCCCATTCCTCCTCCTCCTCCCCCTCTTCCTCCCCCTCCTTCTCCTCACCTCTCCCTCCCCTCCCCTTCTCTTCCCCTCCTTCCCCTGCCTTCCCCCTTCCCCCTTCCCCTCCTCCTCCTCCCCCTTCCTCCCTTCTCCTCTTCTCCCTCCTTCTGCCCTCTCCTCGGCTCCCTCCTGCCCCCCTGGGCTTCCTCCCTGCCTCTCTCCCCAGTGTCTATGTCTCTGACTCTATTCTTTCTACCTGTTCTGTGTCTTCCCACTCTCCCTGTCTCTCCCTCTGTGTTTCTGTGTCTCTGTCATCCTCACTGTCTCTTTCTCCTTTTGTTTCTTTCCCTTTTTCTATCTGCCTTCCTCTCTCCCTCCCCCCACCGTGTCTCTCCCTCCCCCTGCCTCTCTCTCTCCCTCTCCTCCCTCTCTCCCCCTCCCTCTTGCCTTCTTCCTCCCCCTTTCCTCTTCCCTCTTTCCTCTTCCCTCCTCCCTCTTCCCCCTCCCCCCTCTCCGCCTCCCTTTTCTCCTCCCTTTCTCTCCTTCCCTTTCCCTTCCCCCTCCCTCCCTGTCTCTCTCCCTTTTCCCTCCTTCCTCCTCCCTTCCTCCTTCTCTCCTCTCTCTCTTTATCCCCCTCCCTCCTTCTTTCCCTCACTCTCTTTCGCTCTCCAAGCAGCTGTTACCTAATAGGCTGTTAATGATGATACAGTAAGTAGAAGGCAGAGTCCTGGGGGAACCGCCATGCTCTGTGTAACTGGTCTCGAAGGAGACAGAAGTATCTAATATTTACACACCAGCATTAGTCCTTTGGGAGCCTTATCTCAGCTGGAACCAAGCAGGGAGAGGCAGCTCTGGATGGTGCCATCTTCCCCCATCAAGCCTGGTCTGGTCCATGGGAGCTCCTCCCTTGGGGAGGGTAGGCCAGGCTCTGGATCAAGAGTCCTGGAAGGCACAGGCTAAATGCTGGGGGTGGTTGGATTGGACCAGCCTCATGGGCACTGGGCACTTAGCATCTGCTCTGGTTAGTGCTCAAGGGGGCATTGCATGGCAAAGAGCAAGGGCAGTGCTGAAGAACTCAGGGCTGGGAGGACGGGGAGAAGCAGGCACAGACACGGGTGATGCGTGTGAGCCTCTGAGTCCAGCCATGCCTGAAGTCCTTCATGCCCCAGACTCTTCCCTTACTGAATCAGCCAGATCCCTGTTTTGCCCAAGCAGCTGGAGGCACAGCGAGCAACCCTGCCTTAGCCAGGCGCAGTGGACTCGTAAGCGACACTGGTGTTCGTTTAGATCGCATTGTACCCAGTAGCCCAAATACCCAATCAAAAGGAGCAGAGCTGCTGCAGAGGGAGGCTCAGGGCCTGAGCCCACCCCCGCTGAGCCCCTCCTCTGGGTCCCATGGGGCAGCAGGGAACCCCCGGTTTAGAGCCTTCCTGTGGCCTCACGGAAGGAGGCATGGGGCCCAGCGATGTGAGGTCAGCAGGGGTCTGACGTAGCTCTCGCCAGGTGCCGTACCCAGGCTGGGGTCCAGCATGTGATGGGCCTCACGTAGATGTAACGGCCCCCAGTGGAGGACAGTCCGCCCGCTTTCGGGACTGGGAGGCTGAGACACAGAGCTGGGGAGCAAACAGTGGAAGTCACTCGGCGACACGACAGCTCTTCAGAGTGCAGCACTGGGCTCTCTGCCACCACGTGGGACAGGCAGGCGTCCAGGCCAGCTCTTGGGGCCCAGAGCTGAGCGGGTCTCCCGCTGCCCAGCTGTCCACCCAGCGGGACTCTGTGGGTCTTCCATGTGTCCATCCCTGAGTTGTACCCTTGACGAGAAACCAGTACTAGTCAGTCTTGATTCCCTGGGTTCTGTGAGCCACTCCAGCAAAGTAGCGAATCCGAGGTGGGGGTCGTGGGAGCCCCCAGTTTCTAGTGTCTGGTCGGTTAGAGGCGTAGGGGACCGGGAACTTGCACTGGCGTCTGGAGTGGAGTACTCACGTGGGGCTGACTCTGGTCATCACCGTCAACACTGAATGAAACCACAGGGCACCCAGTCCGTGTCGGGTGTCCGCATTGTTGCACAGTGGGTGGTTGGTGTGGAAAAGCCACACATTTGCTCTCAGAAGTGTTGTCCTGTGGGTGGAAGCGATCGTAGCCATGGGGACGGTATTTTTCTGATAGCCTGGTGGCCTGTCTTTGAGTGAGGTCTGCCTGCCAGAGCTCTGTGTCCAAAGGTAGGTGCTGGGCAACCGCTGAGGCTCCCACTGGGCAGGAGGGTGGGCAGATGGCCCCCCACAGCCCAGCATCCTGACTGCCTCCATGCGGATGGCCGGGGTCACGGGCACTGTGGCTGCTGATGTCATGGAGCTGAGGTCCATGTACCTGGGTGCCTCTCCCTGCCTCTGTTTTTTCATCTGTGCAGCAGGGATGGTACAAGTCTTCTCGGGCTGGTGCGGGATCCACTGGGGAGTGTGTAGGATTTGTGGGACAGCACCCACCTGGACATGCTTCACCTTTCTGGTGTGTATTATTATGTCGGTCACCGCCCTGAGGCCAGCCAAAGCTCTTGGCTGTGCCCCTCGAGAGCCCTCCGCCACCCCTGTCCCTGACCACTGCAGGGAGAGAAGGCAGGCAGCCTTTCTTTCAGAAGGAACTCAGACCCCTTACTATAGGTCTCTGCCCAAGGACGCCACACAGTCCTTGGGAGAAGTCCCTGGGGAGCCCCTGTCCCCCTCCAGATGTGTGCCCTGTCTTGGTCTGGCCCCAGAAGGACCCACTGACAGTGTACAGACAAGCAGCCTCGGGGGCATCTCTTCGCGGTCTCCTCCTGCACCAGCTGGCTGTCTCCAGGACTCCTGGCAAGCTAGGCTGGCGGGGACAGGGTGGCCAGCCCATGCTGCCTCCTGGGGAATCTGGGCAGGACCTCCCCTCCCTGAGCCTTCCTGGCCACGCCAGCAAAACCACCTTGCCGTGGAAGCCAGGTGCCTGCCCTCACCTGTCTTACTGCTCTGGTCATAAAGCTATACATGCTCATTCCTTCTTCGAAATCGCTCCGACATACAAAAAGTATGCATTTTGTAAGTGCTTTTATAAGTGCAATTTTTAATAACAGTTCACCCATTTAAAGTAGAGTTCAGTGGATATTAGAATAGGCACCGGTACTTGCAGTGTCTAATTCTCCAGTTTCCCTGGCCACGGCCATGGCAGCCCCAAATCAGCTTTCCGTCGCTGTGGGTTTGCCTGTTCTGGATGTCATGGATAAATGGGGTCGCACGACACCTGCCGTTTCATCCTGGCTCCTCTGACCTGGGAGGCTGTTTAACGGCTCATCCATGCCACCGCGTGTCACTGCTTCCTTCCTCCTAGGGCCGAATAGTACCTCGCGGGTGGATATGCCGCCTGCGGTTTATCTGTCGCCGTCAATGGGCATTCGGGCTGCTCTTACTTTGAGCCATTACGAGTTAGAGCTGCTGGCACCCAGACGCACACAGGTTTTGCGAGGAAACGGGTCCGCATCTCTCTCAGTTGCACTCCCAGCAGGGGAATTGCCAGGTGGCACGGTGACTCCAGGCCTCGGTGCTCTTTTGGGACAGAATTCCTTCCAGCTCTTCCAGGCCCTGCCCCTCTGCTCTCATTGTCTCCTGGACGCCCCTAAGGGTCACCCCTACAGGGAAGGACTTGGGGCTGGTCTGCTGCTGTGTCCCAGGATGTCCTACCATATGCTCAGGACACACTGGTGGGTGACTGCGTCAGCAACCTGGCCCTCCGCCAGCCAGCCTTGGTGCCCCTCTGCACAGGGATCAGCTTCCCTCTGGTGCCTGGCTCCCAACCTGGCACACATCAGCGACTCGGTGGGATGTAGGCACTGCCATTCTCTCTGTTTCATGGGGCCCTGGTCGGCCTGACTCAGAAGCCAGACAGGGCTGGAGTAGAGAACTGGGGTAACCCTGAAGGAGGCCTGGGGACCTTCCTGCCCATCGTGATGCCCACTGTTCCTTGCTAGGCCCTCTGAACTGTAGGCAGGGTCCGAATCTCCTGGGGGGCATACAAGACTGTTTCTAAACCCAGAAGGCCTTTCCTCTTGCCTGGGTTGTTCTCCATCCAGAGGCCAGAGTAATATGGCAGCTGCCCAGCAGCCTGGCACCCAGCTCTTTCCTCAGCCCCGTCCAAGGCAGCTAAGTCCCTGCCTCCTGTCTGCATTAGGGCCTTGCTGTCATTCTCCTGGTCCTCTGGATAATGAGGCCCTGCCATGTGCCAACCTCAGAGATGGTCTGTGTTCCCCCCTGCACCTCCCTGGTGGGTGCTGTGCCCCCAGCTGCGCCTCCCTGGCCGGCCCAGCCAGGCTCGGGGCAGAGCCGGCCTGGCTGGTGGCCTCACCTTGTCTGTGATGTGGGCAGTGTCCCCTGTCTGGCAGAGGAGGGTCGATGCTTGTTTGATAGATGGTAACACAGCAGTCCGGTTGAGCTTCTTGCGCCTTGCGCTAGCCGTGAACATTTATCCAACATTCGTCCTACACCAGGATGACATTGCCGTATTCCTCGTAATGGGTGAAAATAACAATGCTCAGCGCCCAAGGACTATAGCCTCCTGTGAGGCCACGCCCCCACCGGGCCACGCCCCCGCCAGGCCACGCCCTCCTGCTCTCCTCCTGAGGTTAAGGTCGTCCTTCTACAGAGGGGGATCCAGAAGACAGGAGAGGCTGGTGTGGGGACCAGGTGGGCTGGAAGCCTCCTCAGATCGGCTTCCTTCCAGGGCATTTGGTGATGGCCATGGGGGAAGATGCCTGGGCTGCCCCAGCCGCTGGCCAAGGCAACATTAGCACGGGAAATGCCCTGGAACGGAGAGGACAAGACTGAGCCCCAGTCGTGAGGCTGATTGCAGGCAGACGCTCACCGTCTGAACCTTGGCGTCGACATCTGTCAATGTGGGCCTAGGTCATCTGTCTCAGGCATTCGGTGAGGGTCAGTACCCTCAACGTGCACAGGAGCACTTCCGTGTGCCAGGCTGTGCTCCAAGCCCCGAGGATGTCTGGAGGGGCTGGAGAGTGTTTCCCCAAATGCATGTTTTCCTAGAACCTGAGAGAATGTGACCTTGGGAAGGAGGGTCTTTGCAGATGTAAGTCAGTTAAAATGAGGTCATACTGGATTAGGGTAGCTCTAAATCCAATGACTGGTGTCCTTATAAGAAGAGGGGAATTTGGACACAGTCAGAACGGCATGTGGAGACCAGCACACGGGAGAAGGCCACGTGAAGACGGAGGCAGAAATGGGAATTTGTGGCCGTAAGCCAAGTCACGGATGCCTGGCGCCGGCGGAAGCAGGACGAGGCAAGGTAGGGTGCTCCCCTAGAACCTTGGAAGGGAGCACGGCCGCCCTGCCCCCACCTTGACTTCAGACCTCTGGCCTCCAGGCTATGAGAGAATCCATTTGTGTTGTTTTAGGCCATCTAGCCTGTGGTAGTTTGTTATAAACCCTGAAAAAGTAACACAGTCTGTTAATTCAGTGAACCCTCACTGCCGTTCCCGGAGAGGAGCTGTCATTGCTCCATTTAGAGATGAGGAAACTGAGCCACAAACAGGTGGGATCCCTCACCTGAGCCGCACAAGTGACAAGTGGCAGAGGCAGGATTGCCACCCAGGGATTCTGATTCCGGGTCCCTGACCTAAATAAACCCTGTGCCGTGGGGTTCAGTGACCCCGCCCAGGATTACGGAATCCCCGGTGAACATCTGTTGCCTATGAAAGTGCTCCATGGAGTTGCCTCAGCACGGCTTCTGCAGGGGCTAAGCCTGCTATTCCCCAGTGTTACTTCCTGCATGGTGCAGAGCTCTGGAATCTTCCTCCCCCCTCCCCCTTCACTTAGGACTTGGGTGCTCATGTGCTTACTAAGGAAATCAGCTCTAGACACTTTGTGCTTTAAGGGGACAAGCCCCTGACCCCCTCACTTTCCCCCCCAGCTCCTGTCTGCAGAACGCCAGAGCTCTGGGGAACCCGGTTGGGGAAGCAAAGTCACTTTCAGGTTTCAGGCTGGGAGTTCCCTGAAGATTTCCCTGCTGGGGTTGTCAAACGGGAGGAGACCAGCAGGCCATGGTCACCAACCTGAAGCTCTCACAGGCGAGGAGGGAGTGAAGGGTCTCCCAGAGAGGGGACTCACAGAGCAGAGTGTCCAGCAGGGAGAGAATGCCACGGGGCATTGTGCCACACAGCCCCCCTTACAGATGCCTGTCTGCTCTGCAGGCCATGTGGCCTCAAGTAAGTTGCTCAGCCTCTCAGAGCCTCTTGGCTTCTGTGATGTGAGACCATAGGCCTGCCTCCCCCCAGGGGTGCTGGCACGTCTTGGAGCAGCTCCCTGAGCGGCTTGCTCGCTATAGCAGTTGGGGTGAGCTCCAGCTCAGAGGCACCCCCACCCCCGCCAGCAGGCTGCTTGCGGGCCCGCTGAGGATGCTGTGACAGGGAGAGCATATGGCGGGCATATGCCACGCAGGAACACGGCTGCCCACGGGAAGAGGCAGGAGGAGTTCTAGAAGGGAGGGAGCTAAGCCCTGTCGGTGCCCGTGACGTGCTGTGCCTGCCTGGCCTTCTTGGCACCCCTGTGCCCTGGTTCTCCCATGGAGGGTGAGCCTCTGCTCGCTTGGGCTCTTGGGGTGCTCTGGGGTGATAGGGCGATGTGTCCTCTGCCCACTAGATGTCGCTGTCCCCTGCAAGATCCCCCAGAGCCACAGCCTAACAAGTCCTGGACAGGGGGTGGGATCTGCCTCAGGGGCTGCTCCCCTGCACGCTCCCCCTGGGACACCCACCCAGCCCCCTTTGCAGAGCCAGTGATGCATGGGTTGAGACCTGGAGGAAGAGTGTAAATTAGTCACATGGCAAAGGAGGGTAGGCAGGGGTGTTCCCAGTAGAGGGCCCCACATATGCAAAGGCCAGGAGGTGGGGGGCAGCCGGGTAGCATGGGCTGGGGGGGCAGCAAAGGAGGTTCCAGGGGGCTGGAGCTGGACCTTGTCTTTGTCCTGCTGCCTGGCCAAGATTGAGCACTTATGCTCTTATGCCAGGCATTCCTCAGCGATCCTTGCAGTCTGCTCAGAAGGGGGCACTGTTCTTGTCCGGATGGACTTGGCGCTCAGAAAGGCCAAGTCACTAGCCTGTTGTCACACAGCCAGGAAGCGGTGGACCTGGCATGGAGCTCTCTCACGGGGCAGTGTCAGAGGTGGGGGGAGCGGGGGTGGCCCTGGGTGCCTGGTGAGCCCTCTGCAGCCCTCAGAACCCATCTTTTGTCCCTGTGGAAGCTTGCCTGCCATCTTGACCCTCCCTATGCCCCCCTCAGCCCAGGTACCCCACAGGCCTTGTCCCGTTGGCTGCCCAGGCTGGGACACGAGCAGACCGTTAGAGATGATCCCTCGCCTCTCCCACAGTGCCCTGCACACAGCAGGTGTCCAGGATGCGCTCTGTTTTCTCTTAGGTGGCCCCTCAGCATGGCTGCACCACAGGGAGGGATCCCCTGAGCTCCCAGGAGGTCGGGCAGTGGGTGTCACAAATTGAGACTGCTGGCTCTGGGCCCTCAGTGTTTAGGGACCTCTGCCACCAACCAGAAGACCTCTCTGGGGTCCCTCCCCGCCTTGCTTGCTGTGAGTCTAAATCAGGCCACACGACAGGTGACAAGGTAACTTTCTGGAACAGCAGGAAACATTTGCAATTGGAGGCTCACGAAACCCCAGGTCCCATGGTCAGCAAACCCTAGGAGGGAAGGACACGGGAAGGGGGCTCTGGCCACAGGCAGGAGCTAGTTCAGGGACCCCAGCCACCCCCAGGGCATGCTGCTGCACCGGTTATGCACGCGACAGGGAGGGGAGGGGGCATCGGGCCTGCTCTGCCCACTGTACTGTGCCCCCTGGGGACGCCCAGCCTGGGAGAAGGGGCGGGGCGGGAAGAGCCCCCACCGGGGCAGCAGCAGGCGGGCTAGGCAAGGGCCTGACGCCCACCCCGATCCCGGCACAGGAGCAGATGGGCAGGGAGAGGGGAGGCGGCGGCAACAGTTGGTGCCGCCAGCTTCCGGCTCCCCCGAGGCGGCGGGTGTGAGAGGCAGGGACGGGAGCGGGTGGCAGGAGCCCAGCCTGCTGTCGGCACCTTCCCTCCCACCCTGCCTCCTCGGCCCTTCCAGAGGCTTCTCCCCCAAACCCTCTGCCTCCGGCCTCCCTGGGAGGCCCGAGAGTCCAGGAGACAGAGGCTGGGCTCAGCTGCCAGCCCAGCTCAGCCTCGTCCTGGCTGTGTGGACTGGGACCAATGAGGACCCCCTCCTAGCTCACCCCAACCTCCATTTCCCATCTGTAGAATGGGGTGATGTCAGTGACAATTGAATCCTGGCTCCACCATGTGGAACTGTGTGGCCTTTGGTGGGTCCTTACCCTCTCTGTGTTCCCCGTCTGTGTCTTCCCATCTGTTAAACGGGAGAGTCCTAATTGTCTCTGGTAGTGTGGTGGGGCTGAAAGGAGTCGATTCTGGTAGATTCCTGGCGGGGGAGGGGATGCCAGGAGGCCTGAGCCGTGGGCCGTGGGATGGCACACGGAGTATGGTCATAGCCAACATTACGGCATGTTCTGTGTAGCCAGCAGTGTGCCAAGTACTCTGCATGCGTGAACTCGCTTCAGTTTACAACAGCCTGAGGTTTGGTGCTACTGTGGTTGCAGTCTTACAGATGGGGAAACTGAGGCACAGACCTGGAGGGGCGCTTGCTTGGGGTTCATGCTCTGTGAGTTTTCACAAGGCCTTCCTCCGGTCCATCCTGATGTTCACTCCCGCAGGACTGCTGTCCCGGGTCCTGCACCCCACCGCCCCTCCTCCCTCCGTCTAATGACCCCCACCAGCCCAGACGCACATGGCCCAGCCATGCTGTCAGCCCTGGGGGCCCAGCCCTCGCTTGCTTACTCTCTGCCCTCAGGACAGGCTGTTGCTGAACAGTGAGGGTCTCACTCCAGAGCTGCAGTGTCAGGCCACCAGCCACACGTGGCCCCTCAATGAAATGCAGTTGGAAATCAGGTTCCTCGGTCACACTAGCTGCATTCCAAGTGCTCCACGAGCCTGTCGGGCAGCTCAGATCTGGAAGGCTCCTCATCATAGAAAGTGCTCTTGGAGAGTGCTGCTCATGCGATTAGGCCTTCGGGGCCTTTGGGTGGGGGAGGGAGGTCCTGGGGGGTTGGAGAGATGAAGGGTGGGTGACATTTGCTGCCCTGGTCTGCGGGGCAGACGAGAACATGCTGGACCCACGTTGCAAACTCAGCCTGCGTGTTTCACCAAACCTCACACTGGAGCACATGGTCTGAGAAGGGGGACCTCCTATATATTTGTAACATGATTTATAGAAGTCTTAGGATGCAAAAAATGAAATTGCATTTGGTTGAAAGTTTTGCAGACTGCTTTACTGAGAAGACAAAAGAAACTAAACTTGCGTGTCTCTCCGAACATCTGGGACATTCATCTTCATTCCTCCAGGCCTCGGTTTATACATTTGCGTGAGTGCGATCTCCCAGGCCCCCAGCTCAGAGATTCCGGCAGGCCAGGTTCAGTGGTGGGAAGCACAGGGCCTGGAATGTTCCTTGCTTTGCCCAGTGGCCTTGGGCAACTTGGTTGGCTTCTGGGCCTCGGTTTCTTCATCTCTACAATAGGTAAAATGACCCTTACTGAGCTGAGCATCTAATGAGGGAATAGCTGTGCAGCACCTGTGGGAGGCCCAGCAGGAGCCGAGGCCTTTGGGAAGCGTCGGAATAGATGGGACTGTGCCAGGAGGCCCCTCCCCCTGCCCGCCCGCCCACCATGAACGCCAAGCAGGTGCTGCCTGAGTTAGGCTCCTTCCCCGTAGGTCCATCACAGAGCCTAGAAGAGCCCAGGACACCTTCCCTGTCGTGGGATGGAGGGAGGGAAGAGGACCCAGAGCTCCCTAACGCACAGTTTCCTGGCATTCCGTCTTCAGTGTGGGGCTCCATATTCTTCCAGGGATGTAAGTCAGAGCAAGAAAGGTCCAGAAGGGCGTGCTTCCTCCCGTGTCCACAGGACTGGGTGTGATCTCAGTGTGTCCTTGTCCCAGCCCTGCCCCCAGCAGCCTGCCCGAGCCTCAGTCACAGGTGGTTAGGAAGCTGCCCATTTCTTCTTTCTGCCATTTGGCACATTGTCACCAAGTACCTACTATGTGCTGCAGAGACGGCACGTACGGCTGGTCCAGCTCTGCCGCTGGGAGCCTGCAGCCTCGCTGCCCGTTCTGGCTGGGCTCCAGTGCTCAGAAGTCATCAGAGAATTCCAGCACGAGCCCCCCACCCCCACCCTCTGTGGGAGAGGCGGGAGGCAGGCTTCCCCTGTGCCCAGCCCTGCTCAGTGACTGATCTGCAGGGTCACCACGCTCTCCTCGGAAAGTGACACGGCCCAGCAGTGTGGGCACTTCTTAGCCCCAGCCCCACCTTGTGTGGCCGCTGTGCCCCAGCCCACTCCCTGGTGGGAAGCCAGCCCCACTGCTCTGCCAGACTCCACTCCTGCCAGCTGGCCTGGCCCCGCGCGGTTGCCATGGCAATCCTTCAGCTCCTCCGTGGGGCCTGCTACTCCCCCTTTATCTCTCTCTGGGGCCAGAGCCACTTCTGGGAGGCCCTGGGGGCCGCCAGGCTGAGGAGAGTTTCTCAGAGGCCCCGTGGGGTCCTGGGTCCAAGCCAGGCCTTCAGTCCTGTGGAGGGATGGGGGCTCTCCAGAATGAGGGTTTTGCAGGGTGGCCAGTGAGAACGTGGGAAGAGGAAGGACAGAGAAATAGAGTAAAATAAGCCAAGGTGGGTGCTGTGCCCCTGGGTCTCCACCTCCAGCCAGTCATCTGCAATACCCGGTCCTACTATGCACAGCACCCCTGACTTTGTGTGCCCCAACCCCACTGTGCGCCATCCCCACTATGTGCTCTATCCCCACCGTGTGTTCCATTCCCACTCTTCCCCACCCCAGCCCTACTATGTGCTCCATCTCCCACTGTGTGTTCCACCCCTACTGTGTGCTCTACCTCCCCTGTGTGCTCTGTGCCCCCACAGTGTGCTCCACCCCCCACTATGTGCTACACCCCACTGTGCACTCTACCCCTGCAGCGTGTGCTCCATCCCTCACTGTGTGCTCCACCCTCCACTGCGTGCTCCACCCCTACTGTGTGCTCCATCCCCTACTGTGTGCTCCACCCCTCACTGTGTGCTCCACCCCCTACTGTGTGCCAGATACCAAAAGACACTTTCCTTTGTGAGGAGGCTGAAGTTCTAAAAGCAGCCCTATGGGGTTGTCAGAATAGAGACCCCAGTCACAGAGTTTGGGAAAGTTGGGGGCCCTCCTGGAGGCCTGGAGGGGGTAAGCAACCAGCCAGAGCTGCACAGGGCTGTAGCTAGACCTCTGTCGGAGGGGTTCTTCTCACCATGGGAACATCAGTGCCAGAGCTGGGGAGCCTTAGAGAAGGAAGCACTGGAGGGGAGGTATGTGTGCAGGAAGGAGGCCAGGCCAGTGGAGGGCTTTGCTGGGGGTTGGGGCACTGGAACAGCTCAGAGGCAGTGGGGGCCCCAGATCCTGGCTTCCTGAAGGTGGAGAACCCCGCACACAGGGGTTTAGTTCTACTGGAGCTGAAAGGACAGAGAAGCGGGGCTGGAGAAGGTGGGGGGGTGGAATGGGACAGGCCACACCCCTCCCAGCACAGCTCCTGGAAGGACCCTAGGTGGTGGTCCCAGGCTTGGGCCCCTCCTGTGAGGGTCCCCGTGGCAGCCCACCTCCCCTTCCAGCAGCATTGGCTAGGGGATATGCAGGGGCTGGGGGGTAGTCCAGCCCCTCCCCTTCCAGTAAGCCCTCCCAGCCACCTGGCTTTACTAGTGCCTCTGGTCTGGGGAGGTCATACCAGGGATTTAATTTCAGTGACCTTGATGCTTGTCAGGTCAAATATTTCAATTCCATGGACTCATCTAGCAGGGAGCAGGTTTCCATGGCAACGGAGGCTGACCCCCAGGAGCCTCTTTGGTCCCCTGAGCTCTCCCCCCAGGACGCTGCCTCTCTGCTCCAGCCTGCGTGTCCACAGTCCTAGCACTTTCCACAGCGGGTTGGTCCTGCTGTATGCTTACCCATCCCCCCCAGACCACGCTGTGCAAGGACCAGGATTGTGTCTAGCGGGGCCCCTGAACCTGGTACTGAGCACGTTGTGTGAGCATGGCGGGGGGGGGGGGGGGGGGCGCTGTTGTCCTGAGGACACGGGGAATCCATCTGTGGCTGCAGAGAGAAGGGGAGGGAGCAGAAAAGACATGAGGCCTGGCTCAGCATTTGGGGATGGATTCAACCAAGACCACCCGTGACCTCCAGTTGCACAGAGCCTGTGTGCCAGTGGATCTTGTCCGTGGAGGGGCTCAGGTCACCTCGGAAGAGGCCTGCCATGTGAGAATTGGGTGTTGAGACAGTATTTTAAACTACCAGCCCTCGAGTCTGCACTCTGGGGTCTAGAGTGCCAAGGCCACTGCCATCATCCAGGTGCTGTCCTTCTGCCCTGGGATGGCCTGTTCAGCTTGTGTCCCAGCAGCACTGTTCTGCTGACCATCCTTGTGCCACAGCCCTGGCCCCAGGAACACTCACCGGCTGCTTTCTGGGTGCCCAGCATGCACGGAAGCCATGACAAGCGTGAGCTCATCCTTACAACACTGCACCAGGGCCCTGGGGAGCAGGAGTCCCAGGGCCACCACTCACTAGGGGCGTGACTTTGGGGGAAGGGACTGCTTCTGGGTGCCTCAGCATTCCCATCTGTACAGTGGGCTGCTGCCGGACCTCTGTGCGTGATTCCTGCAGCGTTTAGAATCGTGCCTAACTTCTAGTGAGGGCTCAGCGGGGATCAGCAGCTGGTGTGCTTCTCCCTGCCCTGCGGAGAAGGAGGGGAACAGAGAGGGTTCTCGCATCTGTAAGGCGGCACAGCAAGCAACACTTCCAGCAGGTTCCATGGGGGCCCCTTGGGAGAAGGAAGAATGCGCTCAGGGTGAGAGATTTGCCGAGCCACATCTGGTGGGGAGGATACGGCAGCCGGTGGGGGAGGGCTTCACATTTACTGATCCCCTCATCCTGAAGCTATCCAGCATCCACTGTGTCCACAGGACCCAGCAAACGTCTACGCAGCTGTGTGCTGAGAAGTTTATGCTTCTCCGTCCACTGAGTTCTCCTGATAGCCCTGGGGTTATTATCATCCCCATTCTGCACACGGGGAAACAGAGATGTGCGGAGGTGGGCCTTGTTTGCACAGATGAGCGGCGGCGTGGCTGAGAAACGCCGACGACTTAAGTGTTTAAGATGTCCTCCTGGTGCCGCGCGCCACCAGGGCATGCCGCTAGGATCCCCCACAGCTTATGAGGTAGGGGCTTGTATTACCCCCACTCTGCAGATGGGCAAACCAAGGCCCGGGAGTGACCCGCCCCGGGTCACACGGGTAGCAAGACGCAGAGCCCGTTCTGAAGCCAGAGCCCAGGCCCTCCGCCGCTGTGCTGGCACCTCCCAGATGACACTCAGAATGCCCTGCTCTTCGAGAACAACTTCTTTCTGAAAACTGACGATGACAGATTATTTTTTTAATGGTTTTAATTTATCCCCCTTTCCTCGGAGAGTGTCAGAGGCAATCTGCTGCTCTCTGACTCTGCGAGCCTCCCCGTCTCTTGTTAGTGCCTCGGCTTTGAACATACTTCCTTTTATCATGTGGTGACATGCGGTGGCAGAGGGCGATTCCAGGAGAGATTGTCGGGGAGGGGCCGGGCCAGAGTTTGCATCGCTCCTGACAGCTAATTAGCTGTGTGTCTTTGCACCAGGGGGCCTCGCGTATGGCAGGCATCATCGGCACGGCCCTGACTGCACGCCGTGGCCTCCCTCCTCCAGCCCCCGGAGATTGCCAGCCTAACAGTTTCCATTTTGGTGATGCCGTCGGACTGCTGGGTCCTAGATGTCGGCAGGAGTGGGAGGGCAGGGCAGCAATGATCCCCTTGGGGACCGAGTTGTCTAACAGAGGGGCTCCCTGGCTCAGGACCCTGTGCAGAGTGGAAGTCCGAGGCTCCATGTGACCTTGGGCAGGTCCACTGTTCCCAAGACTCACTTTCCTCGCTTGCAAATTGGGTACAAGAGCAAACACCAGTTCCTTCCTGCATCGATTCAGTATTTATTGAGCACCTGCTGTGTGCCAGGCCCTGTTCTAGGTGCCGAGTTAGAGCAGGGCGTGGAATGGCTGTTGACTTTCCAGGAGGGAAGGAGACTAGTGGGAAGGATAAGGAGCCTCGTCTGCGCTGGGCTGTCTGGGAGGGGCCAGCCTCACCTCCTGACAGCTAATTGGAGGTGATTAGAGGAGGAGAGAAGGGCGGGGTGGGGCCCCCCCCGCAGAGTTGCGGGCAGTTGGGGAGGTTACACTCTCAAGTGGCGTGGCCAGGAAAGGCCTCCTATCATCATCACCATCATTGATTAGTATTATGATCATGTTTATTTACAGGGCTGAATAACAAAGATCATCACTCCCCCTTTTATAAAAAACTAGCCCCCCTCTTTTTGGCTTGTTAGAGAAGCAGTCTGTTTATATCTTTTAGGGCAGGGGTTCTCACAGGAGCAGCATGAGGGACCCCTGGGGAGCTTGTTGGACGCAGATATCCGGGCCACCCCTACGGTTTCTCTTCTCCTCCTGAATCTGCATTTCCAACAAGCTCTCAGGTGCTGTGGATGCTGCTGGCCCGGGGACCGCAGTTTGACAATCCCTCATCTGGGCCAGGAATAGACTTGGCTCCTGCATTAAAGCTTGAATTTCTTCTACCTACAGGATGTGGCCGAGAGCCACTGATTCCCGTGACAAACACTTCACAGGCACCTAAGATCAGATCAAACAGTGTGAAATCACCACTTTTTCCACTTCATATGGTCTAGCTTCATCTATGTTGGGTCTAAACAGCCATCCTGGCCTCATAGAGCTGCTGACCAGCAGAGGGGGTAGATAGATAGATGCTGATATGCTGGAATAAAGCTCAACCCAGGGCCCCCAGTCAGCCTGGCCATCAAGGAGGGCTTCCAGGAGGAGGGGACACCTGAGTGACATTTCCATAGACTCTCAGTGCCTCCAGGTAGGGGAGGTGGGATGGCTGTTCCAGGTGGAGGGGACATCTCGCTGGGAGGTTAGGAGTTAGCCCCTGAGGGGACCACCCTTGTGCTAGGCGCTGGTCCAGGTGGTGCAGGAGGTCTCCTCTCTGGGGAGTCCCTGAGCATGTTTCTGAGGCCCAGGCCTTATTTGGCGTTGATGCCCTGTCCTCACCATTTCCTTATTTTTCACTTCTGACCTAGTGATGCCGAGAGCACCCTGCTCTTTCCGTCCTCAGCACCACACCCTCTCTGAGGCCTGAGAACCGCCTGTAGCCTGAGGCAAGAGTAGGGAGGGCTGGGGCTGCTGCCTGGGGTACCATCCTCTGTGAGGTCCGTGTGTGCCTGGGGTCGGCTGCAGCCGTCCGCGGTGCTCCGTGGGTGCTCCCGCTCCGTCTGCAGCCAGCTTCCCAGCAGCCACTGATCCCACTCGTGCAGAGTGAGAGTCCTCCGTTCCCCTGCGCTAGGCTCTGGTGGGAGCATACAGGCAGCCCTGGCCTGCGGGGCTGTGGGGTGGGGCGCTGGAGCTAAGTCATTGCATCTTGAGATCGGACGTCCTGGGTCCTTACTTGGGTTGCTCTGTGATGCCAGGCTGGTGCCTTGGCCGCTCTGTGCTTCAGCGTCTGCCTCTGAGAAGTGGGTGGTACGGCACGACGGGGGCGGGGCCTGTGGTTTGGGAGTAAGCAGGCAGGTCCCAGGATGCCGCTTGAAGTGGTATCGCCGGCTCAAAACGTGCAGTAAGCCTTCGCTGTCTTCACTGTGCAACTGCTAGGGGGTGCGGCGGGGGGGTGCCTCCCTGCAGTGCCAGAGTGGGAGGGGCCTGAAGGGGGAGTCACTGTCATTTTGTTATCCTCGAGAGCACCCAAGCACGGGAATCACGCGAACGAGGGCCTTTGGGTGGACGTGGGGAGTGTCAACCGGGGCTGGAACCCGTTTCTTGTGGTCTCCTCCTGGGTATGCCCAGCTTGTCCCTTGTCATTGGGATCCCACTCACCCCCCTCCTTTGTTCTCGGGCGAACTCATCTCAGGCATCACCTCCTCTGGGAAGTCTCTCCTGATAGCCCTCTCCACATTGGCTTTCGGTATCTGGTTTCACACGTGTCTCCCCCCCCACCAGCCCCCACCCACAGCTTGGCTCCCTTTGCCCCCTGCCTGGGTCACCTTCTGTCTTTACTGTTTATCTCATTCCAAGGCAGCCTCATTTCCCCTCCTCCAAGAAGCCCTCCCTGACCTCCCCAGTCTGTGGGACGCCTTTATTTCTCAGCTTTGACGTTGCAGCCAGGGCCCTGAGCCTTTCCTGGTGGATGCCCCAGAGGGTCAAGGCCCTTGGCCCTGAAGCACAGGTCCCCAAAGGCCCCAGTGCTGATTCATGGTCCACCTGGGTCCACAGACCCCATCTCTGAGGTCCTGTGCCTTCCGTGTGTAGGAAGCTGCCCCCTGATCCAGATGAAGACCTGCAGTGAGAGAGACGATCGGCCACCTGCTGACCCTGGGGCACCCAGTGGCCGTGGTGCAGACACTGAGCCACCGCCTGGCTCCGGGCCACTGCTCCCTTGCCACGGCTGGGGGCAGGCACCGAAAGGCTCAGGGCACATTCTGGTTTTCCTCAGGGAGCAGTGTTCCAATCAGGCCTTGGGGGGCTTTCTGCTATTCACAGGACACAGAGCACCTGAGTCCTACCCACACCCTAGGTGTACAAGGCTCACGTGACCTATGAGAGCACATTTTTCCAGCGAGCACCCAGGGTCGGGAGGTGAGGTTCCAAGTCCATAGTCATGGGGCAAGTGTGAGTCCTGGTCCAAGGCACTCAGCCTTGACATTCTCTGGGCACCGTGTGCCCTGTGCGCCCAAACATATTTACCACCCTCCCTGTGAGAGTGGCTTGGTGGCCTGCAGAGCCCTAGACAGATGACACAGAATGATGGATTCCAGGCCTTGGTGCCAGGCTCCAGAGGGAGGAAGGGAATCATTCATGCTGTCAGGAGAAGGCCGTTCCAAGGAGGCCGTGGCTCCCTGGGGAGCCCACCCCACTTGGCCCAAGAGGGGCCTCCTCCTCAGGCTATGGGCCACCTCGGGGGCCGTGGTGACCTGTTTTTGCTGCAGGGCCAGGGGCCCATTCATGCGCCTTTTCTTCTAGGATGTCTCCAGCCAGGAAGGAGTGATGTGGATGGTGGGGCAGGGATGACCTTGCTCATTTCTCAGTTAGAAAACCTGAGACCCAAGGAGCAAGTTAGTAAACGTCAGGGCCCATCAGGGCATCAGGGAGACCTTGACCCCTTCACTCTTGCTTCTGTTTGGCCAAACCAGGGGTTGCTGACAGCAAGCCCTCCAGAGTCTGGGCAGGGCCTCCCTCGAAGTAGGAAGGGATGGCAGTTGGCAGTGTCCCCCAGGAAAGGAGCCCAGTGGTGGGAGCTGAGCCCATCTTTCCAATGCTAAACAGTGGTTCCTGCAGTGGCTCTGTGTCTGTCCGAGGGGTGGGGCAGCCTGTGGCAAGGGCCTTCTGCGTGTGGACCTGTTTCTTCCCAATGTTGAGGTCGCTTCTGTTGTCATGCCCACTTCACAGATGGCAACACTGAGGCCAGCGCACCTGTGTTACTGACTGCCACACAGCAGGCAGGAGATGGAGCCGGTGCCCGCCCCGCCCCCCCCAGGATGGGAAGGGGTGTTTTAGGGCCTGGAAGAAGGAGGGGGAGCAACAGGTTGGAGGGCTTATGGGCCCTGATGAGGGAGTGTGTGTAGGCTCGGGGGGCTGGAGGCAGAGACAAGTGGATACTCTGATTTCGCCTAGGAAAACCACACCCGAGCCTCATCTTTAGAGTCCAAGAGACTAACATCTGACCTGAAGTCGCGGAGTCCACAGGTGGGGAGCAGAGCCTTGAACCCAGGTCTGTGTGACTGCAGGCACTCTGCCCCTGCCATCCTGAACCTTCCCACCTCATCCCTCCACAGCCCCCCACACTGACATCCTCCAGTGCCCACAGAGCCGGGGAGGAGGGGGGAGCTGGCGGAGGCTCTGCCCTCAGCCATAGGCCTGAGGGCCCTGGAGCAGCCAGCTCCTTCCTGCCGCAGAGCAGGGGCCATGTCTCCCGCTCAGCTAATTATGTGGAAAATTGGAAGAAATTGCACAAGCCTTGGTGGGAAATGAGGTCAGGGCTGAAGGTTATCAGAGCAGCGGTGGTGGCTGCCCGGCCGGCCTCCCCCGAGGCTTCCCGCCCCACGCCTGAGGCAGAGCGCAACTGAAGCCCCCTCCCATCCCAGGAAGTGGGGGTGCAGCAGCCAGCTCCCCTCCCCCAACCCCAGTGTATCACCCAGTCCTTGAAATCCAGAAGCAAAGTGGACCTCCCCACGCCCCACCGAGTCCCCTCAGTGCTCCCCAAGGATGCTCCCCCGTGTGTGGGCGGGGACGCTGGGCAGCAGAGGACTTGTCCTGGGTGACTGGGGACACCACTGGGGGCTGGCAGGAAGCCCGGGCAGAGGGGATGGGGAGGTGTGTGTGCCCACAGGTGCGCGCACAGGATAGAGCCAGACTCGGCCTGGCCCTCCAGGCTTGCGTCTTCTGCTCTCCCGCCCCCAGCACCTAGGTCAACGGATATTTACTGAGCACCCCCACATGCCTTCCTCTGCGGTGACGCTTCTCTCCGTTCTCCCGCACGCATCCGCGCTTCCCTGGCCCCGAGTTGTTCCCACTGCTGACCAACTTCTGTTCACCCTTAAGAGCCCTCTTCGGGGGGCCCCTCCTCAGCCAGCCAGTGCCCCTCATGCTATGCTATAGGGCACCAGAGGTAGCCCCGGGTGCTGGTTACACAGGGCCGGTGGAGCCGGATGCCTGGGTCCACCCCTGCTCTGCTGCAGACTAGCCGGTGACCTGGGCTGAATTGTCTCTCGGAGCCTCAGTTTCTGCATCTGTGAAATGGGGATAATGGAGGTGCCCATGTCAAGATTAAATGAGTAATTCCTATACAGAGCTCGGTTCGCTGCCAGGCCTATCAGGGTCTGTCATAGTTGGTGAGGAGGGGGTGGTTTTCATAGCCGCCCCAGCCCCCCGGCCCCCAACCAGCCCCATCTCCCACCTCTGTGCTGGCCCGGTGCTGGGGGGGTGTTCATGCCGGGGCCCAGGACCAGCTCTTCTCCAGGGATAGGTCACCTGTCCTCTGGTCCCTGAGCTCTAGTGCTGGCACAGGCGTGGCCAGGCGGGGCACAGGGAATGGGGTTGAGGAGCATTCCTGCAGCACAGGGTGTCTGCGGGCCATGCCGCTGCTGCAGCCGTGCCCCGGGCCCTGCTGACGGTCAGGATGGTAATAAGGAATGTCCTGGAGATGACCACCGTATGGGACTGCAGAGCCCCGCCTTCCCCACACCTGGGTCCGTGGTGGGGAGCAGTGGGGGCAGTGGGTCTCACCGTTCTGGAGGGAGTCATGTCAGGAGCTACAAACCTCTTAGGACGAAGGACAGCCTTTATGGGCATCCAGGTGTCAAGAAGGGAGCGATGCCCTCAAGGCTGGCCTGAGGCTCTGCTGCTGTTAGGATGTTGGGGTGCAGCTGTCCCCAGAGCCCTGCAGAGCCTGGACAGTTCACCACCAGTGCTGACTCAGCGGGAGGGGTCTCAGCCATCCCAGTCTGCATCCCTCATGGGGGACCGGGGCATTTCCCCTTCCAGAAGGGCAGTGACTCCCTGTGCCTGCCCTCCTGGGTGAAGACCCATGAGCCGCCATCTTTGGGGTAGACTCTGGGGCACCCACACTCTCTCTCCATGCTCAAAGCGGCCCAGACTCGGGTCTAGAAGACAGGACCCACTTCTACCCCAGATAGGTGGGAAGGTTCTGATTTGATTTCATTTGATTTGATTTATTCATTTGAGAGAGAGAGCAAGAGAGAGCAAAGTGGGTGGGAGAGGAACAAGCAGACTGGCACTGAGCACAGAGTCCAGCACGGGGCTCGAGCTCACCACCCTGAGATCATGGCCTGAGCCAAAACCAAGAGTCAGACACTTAACCGACTGAGCCACCCAGACATCCCAGGGGAAAGGGTCTGATTTTAATGACCGAGGCACTGGAGGGGCAGGAGAAGAGAAGGCTGCAGAGAACACAGGAAGTGGGAAAAGCAGGCAGTGACCTCCTCTGTGCCAAGGGCTTCCCATTCAGTAACCCTGGGGAGTCAGGGGGGCACGAGGTCCATTTTACAGGTGGGGAAACCGAGGGCAGGGTTCAGAAACTTGCCTGAGGCCACAATGAAAACACACCATTTTTTCTTTATCACTGTGCTATTTAATATGGAGGCTGAGGGTTGAAAATAAATGAGCTGCCCCCGCCTTCACTTTCCTCCTGATTGAGAGGTGGCGGCCTCCCGAGGCCCGGCGGTCCCCCCCCAACCTTCCCCGGGGGAGCATCCCACATCCTTCCTCGGTGTCGCGACATGGTGAGACGCTTGCCCCCAGCGGCATCAGAGGCTGGCTGGGAGGTGGGCGTAATTGACTTGTAACATGCAGACCGTGACAGGCTGTCATCTGTGTCGGGCTCAGGGTGGGAGTGCACCTGTTAGTGTGTGTGTGTGTGTGTGTGTGTGTGTGTGTGCGAGCGCACATGTGTGCGTGCCCGTGTGTCCTCTGCCTCATGTTTTATGCAGATAACAAACAATCTTTCCTGATTAGGGAGATCCTTATAGACGCAGGGCAAGTGGCAGGGCTGGGGGACCTGGACGGAACAGGGCATTCTTGACTCCCTGGGGCTTCCTCCCAAGCTCAGCCCGCCCGGCACCTCCCCTGCCCATCTTCAAACCCCAGCCCTGGGGAAGGACTCCCGGTGCCCCCAAAAAGCAGCCGGAGTGCCCTGTGCCCTCCTCTTAGCAGCAGGTTCCCCTGGGATCTCGGGGCAGGAAGTGGCATGTGGGCAGGGGACCCATGCTTCACTCACACATGGCACGCCCCTGACCAAGCAGCATCTGGGGCAGCGTGGCCTGGAGCTGCATTCCGTGGACACCGTTAAGGCCTTTGGAATTGCCAGCTCCTTTTGTAGGTGTGAAAACCGAAACCCAGAGGAGGCAAGTGATTTGCCCAAGGCTGCACACTGGGAGAGTCACCACCCAACCCCGAGTCCTCTGGACTCCAGCCCCGCACTCTCCTGAGATGTTGCCACGTGGCCTTCTACTCAGGGTGGGGCGGGGCTTCCTCTGGAGTCACGATGGCCACTGGGGACAGGACAGGTGCTCAGGAGTGACCTTGCTGGGGCACCAGCTCCCTGGGCAGACTCTGAGACTCCAGCCCCTCGCCCTGCCTGCCACCGCACAGTTACGTGGTGTCTGCGGGTGACAGAGACTGCCCCGGGTCCTCCTCCCGCTGGGGCCATCTCGGCCGGGCAATGACCAGCTGCTGCTCTCCCGCTGGCCTCATTCAGAAGCCCAGGCTGATGGAGCCTCTCCTCCTGGTGTCCTTCTCCTCCTGGGCCGTTTGTCTTGGTGACATCAGGGTTTCGCTCCCTCTGCCCAGGTGACGCTTTGAGGACACGGCTCACGTGGACATTCAGCACAGCGAGCTCCAGACGCTGCAGTAGCCAGAGGTGGATTTTTCCATTTGCATCTTCTTTTCAGATATTTTCAGAATCTGGAAACAATTAAAGCAGCCCAGTGGGGGCCAATTTTATTAAATCAAAGCTCGCAGGCTGTTGTGTCTGTTGGGTTGATGCTGCCCTGGGCCGGCTGCTTTGTTAATGCTCTGTCCTGTGTGCGGCCTTGAAGGGAACTCCAACCAGAGGGAGGAAAAATCCATTTAATAATCCTTGGAAGCCCGGCTCCCGCAAGCTGCGGAGAATGTCGCCCTGGGTGTTTCTGGGGTGGGACGGCTTCTGCGTGAGCTCTTGCCATCCGCTCCAGAAAGAGCAGTTTGTAAATGTGCCTGTCTGCAGCCCATGACAGCCCATCCATCGGGCTCGACGGGCAGGAGGGGACGGAACCGGGCAGCGCCCTGTGCCAGCGCGCACGCCTGCCCTCAGGTCCCCACCTCACCTTGTAATGGCTCAGCCAGCTTCCGATTCTTCATTTCTTAACCAGCGCCAGTGCCCTGGTCTCCACGGCTTGTTTTGGAAGCCCAGCAGATACCGTCAGGCCCACCTGGGTCCCGTCCCCCTCACCCCTTCATCCTGCAGGCCCGCCTTCCAACGGCCCGCCCCTGAATGGATGTCTTTCCTCGGTGGTTCTCGGGCCTCAGGAGCACATGCGGGCTGTCACGGGGGCAGGGCAGAAGCGCCCTTTCCCGCGGCTGCCCGGAATTGGTGTATAAACGCCCAGCTCCCTCCTGTCGTGGAGAACCACTGAGCCATTGCTCACAGTGGTTCCCAGAGCTCCCTGCCGGGTGAGCAGAGCTGAGGATGGGGGCCCTTCTCAGCATGGCCCTCTCTACTGCTGTCCTTCCCTCCCCTGCCTCCCTCCCTCCTTCCTGCTCTGCTGACACCTGTCACACAAAGGGTGGGCTGGGGTCCTTGTTTCTGTGTGTTCCTGGGGTCGAGTGGGATGCAGAGTCTGGCCTGGGCACGCAAGGTCCTGGGAGCTGGTGGCAGAGTGTCACTGTAGTTATTGGCATTGGCAGTCTCTAGGCGGCAAAAGGAGAGGCAGCCCCAAAGCCTGGAAACCCTCAGGGGAAGGGAGTAACCCTCAGGACGAGTCCTTTACAGTTTACAAATGGCTTACCTGTCTTGTGCGTTCCCGGACTTCATTTTTGTCCCTGTGTCGGGAGGCAGGTGGGGCTGGGAGGGCCAGGCCTGGCTTAAAGCTGGCGACAGGGGCTCAGAGAGGCCGAGGGGCCTGCAGGGTCAGAGGCCAACGAGGGGTCTTCTGACCCCATGCCCCCCTTCCCACTGTCTCGGGTGCCTGGGACAGACACCAAGTGGGGAGGGCAGCATTGCCCGGAGGGAGGAGAGGAGGGGCCTGGGGGGCGGGTGGCTGTTTCTGGGTCACATTCTGGTGAAGATGTACCTCAGTCTGGGGAAGCGGGTGGAGGCCCCCGGCCTAGGGTGGGGGCCCTCGGGAGTCCCTGTGGGGCCCTTGTGGCCAGGTCCACAGGATGCCTACTTGTAAGGACTCTTATCTTCCGAACACCCACCCACCTCACCTCTCCCCTCTGAGGGAAGCCGCTCGGCAGCTCTGTAAGTGGCTGGCCTGTGGTGTAGACAGCTGCCAGCCAGGCACAGGCATGCAGGTGGCCCGAGCAGCCCCCGGCTGGCCATTGCTGAGGGACAGACAAGCCCCAGGCTCTTGTTCCTGCGTGGCTGTGCCATGGGGGCACTCTGCAGCCCCGCCAGGGAGCACGTGCACCGGCTTCCGGCACGGGGCCCACCCATTCCTCCAAGTAGAAGAATCACATCTGGCCTTCGCCATTCTTAGAGTTAATCCTTTGACAACTTTTTCTGTTTCTTCCCGGGTTTGAGGTCTGTTCCTGTTTCTGCTACTTCTTGGATGAATTTTGGCACTTTTGACTTTGCTAGAAAATTGTCCATTTTCGGTGAGATCTTTCTCGGTGCTGCCGTTCTGTGGTGCATGCTGT
Organism: Ursus maritimus; assembly: GCF_017311325.1. Classification (NCBI taxonomy): domain Eukaryota; kingdom Metazoa; phylum Chordata; class Mammalia; order Carnivora; family Ursidae; genus Ursus; species Ursus maritimus. Next base: position 3,789,328 of record NW_024424341.1, on the reverse strand, counting down.
TCAGTAAACCCTCTGGGCACCTGCCAGGTCGGCACCTGCCACCGTCTCTCCTGCCCGTGGCCCCAGGCACCTGGCACCTTTCTTGAGAAGCCGCGCAGGCCGAATGCAGGCGCTGGGTGGAGGGCCTCGCGGAGGAGCAGGAAGAGAACCTCACGGCGCTGTCCATGCTCCAGAGCCCGGCTCCTGCTCGGGCCAGAACGGAAGCCAGGCCTGGCTGGCGGTTGGCACAAGGACAGCACAGATGTGAAGGGTGCCAGCTTGAGGGCCCCACGGTCCTCAGAGCGGGGGGACCACAGGCAACCGCTCAGCCTCTCAGGGCCCCAGTGTCCTCGTTTCCATCTTGGGGTGACCACTGCCCTGTGCCCTCCTTTCGAACCTGGGGTGATTGTCATCGGCTGCACAGAGGGGATTCGGGGGAAGGGGCCATCACAGCTAAGTGAGGTGGGAAAGGTGACTTTTTCTGTATGTAATTAGTCTCCGCAAACCTGACTTGGAAGCATTTTAAAGGGTCCGTACACACGCATTCACAGCAGCATGAATCCCAGTAGCCAAAAGGTAGAATCAGCCTCAATGTCCATCACCGAACGTTAGACAGAAGGCGGTCCGGTCATACTGTGCGGAGCGTTGGTACAGCTACAGTGTGGATGGACCCTGAAAACATCCCGCTGTGTGATGGAAGCCAGTCGCAAAAGGCTACATGTATGGATCCCATGCATAGAAACATCCAGAATAGGCAAATCTGTGGAGACAGCAAGCAGGTCAGCGGTTGCTGGGGGCCGAGGGGGAGGATGGGGTGTGAGTGCCGATGGGATGGGGTTTCTGTTTGGGGTGACAAATCACAACCTGGCGGATGTAGTAAACCCTACTGAGTTGTTTCAACCACTTAAAACATCCCAATCTATCTTACGTGTAGGTAGAGTGGTGTGTTCAGTCACCCGTGTCAGTGATGGCTGCGGCGGCGCCCCATGGCTCAGCGCCATAGGTTTGTGACCCAGGGTCCCAGCACCGTGCGCTTGCTCCCTGCTGGCACCCACGGTATCCCTATCCTCTGTGCACAGGGGCAGTAGGCGGCTGAAGGTCGCCCGGTACCCATGCCCCCTCTTGCCAGCAGAAGGAACGGAACCCAGAGCTGGTCCGGGCTGATCCAGTGCCTGGCACCTGCCCCCACGGGCGTGGCACCTACCACCTGCAACCTGCTCGGTACAGAAGCTAAGCCCTTGACCCTGAAGGTCTCCCAGGGCCCTGGCCCTGCACTTTCTGGAGTTCGTGGGAGATGTGAGGCATTTCTCACAGTTTCTCCCTCAGCAGCCTCGGGGATCAAAGTGTCCCTAATTATAGCTTGTTGGCAGCCCATGTCCCATGTTGAGAGGCTGTCAGGAACGAGAGGCCACACATGGTTCTGCTGGGGCTGGCCACAGAGCACCGCGTGAAAATGCCAGCCAGCTGCAGACGCTGACCCAGGCCAGCTCTGGGTCCACCTACGGGCAGAGGAAGATTCCAGAGGGCATAGCCTCAGGAATGGGGAGGAGGACGGACAGCTCCATGCCAGGACAGTCGGCCGGAGCCCCAGCAGTCTGGCTCCTCAGTACTGAAGGAGGGCCAGACATGAAAGCCATGTGGGAGGTGGGCAGGGGGAAAGCCCGGGCCAACAGCCTTGAAAGGGCAAAGGTCTAGAAGCAGGGAAGAGTGACCTCTGGGTCCTGAGGGGTGCGGGCCCTCCCCCAGGCACTGGCAGGGAGCATCTTGGGGGAAGGCCATTGGCGTGAGCCTAGGGCTGCCTTACCAGTCTCATGGTAAATATCCACTGAGTGTGAACCACACCAATGAAAGGAGAGAAGGTTCTGGAGTTAGCACCTAGCATTCCACCCCCAGAGCCACGGGGGTCAAGGATGAATCCTGGGGGTCTATCCTGGGTGCGGTGCCAGTCAGGGCAGGGGGACCCCAGAGGCCCAATGTGGGTTCATTGAGGTCATGCCCCTGCCCAGACCCCAGACCCAGGTGGCTGCCGAGCAAAGGTCACGCTGGGGTGCCGAGCCGCTCGCCCCCAGCAGATGGCGCCCTTGGCCTGGGCAGGGAAGGGGCGTGCAGGGACCAAGCAGATGGCGCAGCAGCCCTGCCTGTGTGCCACCCTCTCTGGTCCCTGTTCATTTCTGCACTGATGGGTGCAGAGCCTCACACAGGCCCCGCATCAACTCCGCACGGCTGTGGACAAAGCCGGAGGGGGCACTTCCTAAGTCCTCGGCCCTCAGGGTCCCCATCCCCATAATGGGCATATGTCCTGCCTCAGAGGGTGGGGAGCTCGTGGTTAATTGAGCCATTCGCTAGCACAGCACCTGGTAGGAAACCAGGGCCACAGAGAAGGGAGTCCTAACTATTAGACTGCATCCCCACTTTTCAGATGAAGAAATTGAAGCCCAGAGAGTTTGAGTTACTTGCCCAAGGTCACACAGCAGGGAGGGCTAAACCAGGCCAGTTGTCTCACCTCATAGGGCAGCTGGACGACCCTTCTGGTGGCTGCTGGCTTTTGCTGCACACTTGCTGTCTGCACTGTTTGAACACCTTACACGACTCTTCTCACTTAATTCAAAGGAAGAAACTGAGGCAGGAGGACCAAAGGAAGGAGGCTCAGTGGTTGGCCAGGAAGTCGGAATCAGAGCGAGGCTGGGGTGGGGTCATTCATTTTCTGAGCACCTGCCGTGACCCAGCCTGCCCAACACCCCTGCGCTGTCGAAGACATTAGCGAACTCAGCCCATAAGCCAGTAAACAGCTGCGTGGCAGGCCGTGCAGGAGACAGCCCAGGGCCTCCAGCAGCATTAAGGATCCTTGGCTCAGAAAGGGTGGTGGAGGCCTCTAGAGGCTGGCAGGGAGGGCTGACCAGAGGCAGCTGGCCAGGAAGAAGGTGGAGGATACATAGGTAGGGTGGTGTGTGCACCTGGGGGAGACCCCAGGTGACCCCAGGACTTCCTGCCGCTGAGCCGTGGGCTGGGAGCGGCCAGTAGTTTCCTCTGGGCCTCCTCCTCCCTGGGAGGTCCCTGGGAGCCGGGCTCTGCACACAGAGGGGACTTTGGGTCTCAGGTGCCATCCCTGCAGGCAGAGGGGACACAGGCAGTAAAACAGGCAGCTTGGGGGGCTTTGCTCTCTCCGTTCAGGGGAGGCATGATAGTGGTCAGCCTTGCTCTAATATCATCCTATTTAAGCCTCACACAGCCCTGTAAGAACTGTCTTTCTCATCACCTTATCTTACAGACGACAAAACTGAGGAGAGGTGTCCAGGTCTCTGGGCCAAAGTGCAGGATTTGATTCCAAGCAGGTGAGGGGCGCTCCTGAGCTCACCGTCCACGGGCAGTGAGGGGGCCTTCCCTGCCTGGGCTCTGCAGGTCTCGGCCCGAGAGCCGGTCTTGCTGGGAGCCATGAAGATGCGGGAGCCTTGGTGGTCTTCGTCTGCTTCACGAGGCAGGAGGCCCCACAACCTGCTACGCAACGGTGCTTTGGTGTTTGTTTCCTTGTTCTCCTTTGCTTTTCTAGAGAAAAGTGATATTGCCCTTAATAATGCAGATTTTTAAAAATTAGTTAATCTTGGACTGACTTAATGCTTCTCCCAGGAGCCAGACTTTATTACCCTTGTTGTTACCGTATTTTTACTTCAAATGTCTCGGGGATGTTTTTACCCCCAGTTTTTTAAAAGGCAAATGATGTGTTATGTCATGTAGAATGAGAGGTTTTTGGGGCCTGGCTCACTCCTCCTGCTTACGTTTTGAGCACTGTGAATAAGAGGGTGAGAAAATTTGGGGAGGGAAGTAGGAAGCTTGGGGTCTGAGCCCCCAGGGAGGGGACCTGTGCCTCCCTGTTCTAAGGAACAAAATTCCTTCTACCAGGCCCACCTGCCATGTCCCACTGCAAACAGCTCCACAGCCCAGAGCCTCAGTTTCTCACCTGTAACAGGGGTCACGCCATCCCTGCCACTCTTGGGTTGTCGGGGAGCAAATGAGCCCCGTATCTAAATGCCCGTGAGTCTGCCGAGAGCTGTGCCGGTGTTGGAGGCGGTGGTTCTCTGAGCCCCAGCTTCTCCTGTGCTCACTCACATCCCTGAGACTCTGTCCCTCCCCTGCCCACGTTAGGAGAGAAATCTCGAGAAAAGCCCCTTTCCTGAACACGGGGTGCTTTCATTGGGTGGGATCGTTAGCGGGGGGGATGCCATGTGTTAAGTTCAGGTGTGTGACTCTGGGAGTTACTGGATTTCTGCACCTGCAGAGTTGGGGGGGGCAGCTGAGCCCGCCTGGGCCCCAGAAAGCGTTCTCCCCCCCAAGGTTTGCTGAAGTCAGCACATCCATTGGCACTTTTCCCAGAGCTAGGTCCGCAGGGCTCGTCCCCAAGCCCGTGTTATTTCGGAGCTGAGGGATGTGGCCCTCGGAGGCTGGGCTTTCCTGCAGGTGGGACTCAAGGCCTGGAGCCAGGCATTGGGGGCTTTGGGGCGTGTGCACCCAGCTTCTGCTTCTGCCTGCCCGGTGACCTTGAGCAAGTCCCTTACCAGGCCAGGAGGAGGCCTCTGTGCCCAAAACTCTACCAGCGAGGGGTCACCTTCCAGGTCAAGGTCACGGAGTCCCATGATCTCTTTTATGTGGGGATTTTCCCCACATTGTTCTGGCAAACTATTATCATTCATTTAGAAAACGTCCCCATTGCTTCCTTATTCCATTTTCAGAGCCTTCCAAGGACATTGTCCTGTGTGACTCTTTCTGGCTTCTCAGAAAGCCAGTGCAGGAGAAACAGAGGGAGCCGGGGACAAGGCGAAGGTCCCATGGGCCACGCTGGCGTGGCCCAGGTTGGCTGCCCAGGCCCGGGTGTTCATGAAGTCCCACAGTTGCCTGCTCAGCTCATCCCACCTGAGCTTGCTCTAGCAGCCAGGCCAGGGGAGGGCTCACGTGGCAAGGCCTGAACCAGGTGGCAGAGCTGGGCCAGGTGTCCTTGCTGCACCCTTGTCTGGGGTGGGTTGCCGGGAAGTTTGGGAAGAATGGCTCTCCCTGCTCTGAAGTTACGTCAGTAAAGACCCAGGAAGGTGAAGAAGTAAATAGACCCACAATGCCAGCCGCCTCTCCTTCAGCACAAGCACCATTAAGCTTCAGAGCTGCGAGGTATCTTAACAGGCCAGCAGTTCTGAGCCTCGTGGGGCGGGCTGGGGACGTGTCCGAGGCCTGGAGCAGCCAGGTGACTTCTCCGAGGTCATGAATTCCTGACAGCAGGCAAGCCGTGGCTTCTTGCTGGAGCAGCCCTGGGTGGGGATGTTCCTGCCCCCCCCGAGCTGGGCTGTGGAGCCTCTCAAAGCAGTTCAGTTAATTAACCCTCCCAGCACCTCTCCAGAGGAGATAATTATTACTCATATCCCCTCCGTAGGTGGTTAAACCGAGCCCTCAGGGGTGAGCAAGTGGATTAAATGCCCGATGGAGAAGTTGCTCTGCATCGGGCCTCCATCTAACCTGCCTCTTAATTAGTCCATGCTGCGAGCCTCCACCCCGTTTCCAAGAGTCCGTTGTTGTTGTCTTGTTTTAAAAACCACACTCCAGAAAAAAAAAAAAATCCCAGAAGGCCGTGAAGCTCACGTCCCGTCCAGCCTGCGGTGGGGTTTCCCTGGGCGTGGTTGTCGGGGCGGCAGTTACATCCTGAGGGCTCCCCGACTCTGGATGATGTCCTGGGACAGGAGGATGGAAAAGGGGGTGCATGAGGCTGGCATCCGAGCCTCTTCGCCTCTGTCTTGCTTTTGGGAGGTCGAGGAACAGCCCTGGTTGGATTCATCTTGCCTGAGTGGGGCCCGATCACCGTGACATCCGCAGGAGTATTTAGCCAGGAATCATGGGATCCCTGGGGTCAGCCACCCCAAGTGCAGAGTACTCACTTCCCTCGGAGCCTCAGACACCGAACTGGCCCTGCGTAGCGTCTTGGGCCACACAAACATCGGGGCTCTTGGCTCTGGTTTGTTTTCACTGTTTCTGTACATTGACTGGGTAGCCCACCTATCTCCCACTTTCTCGCTCCAGATTTGTGGAAGTTGCTTTTGCCAAACGCCTGCTCCAGAGTCCTTGTGTCTTTTGGGGACCTGTGGTGTTTATAGAACCGGGTTAGGGCTGCAGATCCAAGACCATCAAATGTCTGAGTCAGAAGGGACCAGAGAAGTGACCAGGTAGTCAGTTGGTTTGATTACAAGGACACTGAACCCCCAGAGGAACAGGGCTTGCACAGTACACATTGCTGGCAGCAGGACTGGGGGTACCCCAAGACTCTTGTTTCCCTAGGAGAATTTTTTATTGTGAAATGTGACTTCTCTCTCTTTGTTCATAATTTTGTATTTTTTCTGTACCAGAGTTTCTTTTTTTTTTTCTTTTAAGATTTTTTATTTATTTATTCGACAGAGATAGAGACAGCCAGTGAGAGAGGGAACACAAGCAGGGGGAGTGGGAGAGGAAGAAGCAGGCTCATAGCGGAGGAGCCTGATGTGGGGCTCGATCCCATAACGCCGGGATCACGCCCTGAGCCGAAGGCAGACACTTAACGACTGTACCACCCAGGCGCCCCTGTACCAGAGTTTCTTAAGTCCACATACACCTTTATCACCTCCCATATAAGGTCTAGTTTATTGATTAATTTGTATAATTCAATGCTGTATTAATACTTAATGCCACATAACTAATCACCCCCCCCACCAAGCTTAGTGGCTTAAAACCATGTTGAGTATCTCTTATGGTTTCTGTGGGCCGGGACTTCGGAAGTGGCCCAACAGGGCCGTTCTGACCCAGGATTCTCAGGACGTTGGCCGGGTCTGGCCTCGTCTGCAGCCTGGCCTGGGTGGAGGGATTAGCTTCCATAGTGGTGTCCTCACACGGCCTGAGGGTGGGGTCCTGTCTACATGGTGGGTCTCTCCACCAGGCTGCTCGAGTGACCTTGCAACATGGCCAGGAGCTCAAGAGAGCAGGGTGGAAGGGTTACTCCTCCAGTAACCTAGTCTTAGATGTGACGACTACCCCTTTGTCCTAGTTCACCGGCTATGCAGACCCCTGCCCTTGCCTCAGCAGGCCTCCAGCGCCCCCTCCTTGCTCTGTCCCTAACCAAGCGCTGAGTTGGCAGAAGCTGAAAACCCTGTGGCGGGCGGAGAGCCTTAGAAGCCAGAGCTGAGTGGGTGCCAGCCCCTCGTGCCCAGGTTCCGCGTGAGTCCCAGCTGGCTCTGTCCCTTTGACTTCTGGAGCTGCAGCTGAAGGCGAGCACACACTCTGATTCTGGGGCACGGGGGCCCCAGTACATGCTCTGGCTTGGGCAGAGGGGCGGCCGAACTGCTGATCCCCAGCAGGCAGACCTTCCTGGCACTGTGCCGCCTCGCCAGGCCCGTGGGCCAAAGCAAGAGCAGCCCAGCAGGAGTGGAAAGGGTATTCATTGTCATCTGCACAGCTGGGTCCTGTGTCGGGACCCTCCTAAGCATATTAGCTCAATGAATCCTCAGATGGCCCTTAGGGAGTGGATGGGGAAACTGATGCTCAGAGAAGTTAAGTCCCTTGCCTAAGGCCACATAGCTAGGAAAAGGTGGCACTGGGATTTGGATGCAGTCACTGTGGCTCCAGAGTTCCTCCTCTTGCCCACTGGGCCACGTGCCCCTCGTGCCGGATGCCCTTGGGCCCATCTCTGCCCGTCTGGGCCTCTGTTTCCTGCATGAGTAAAATGGATTGGGGCGGGGAGGTTGGGTAGGACTGCACCGTCTCCAGGCCCCTCCCGGCAGCTCTGGGCCTGCCCTCGGTGTGGCCTTCCTCCCCAGACGGCTGCCCGCCAGCCCTCAGATGCACGCTGTTCTGCTTTTGAGAAGCCCCGGTGCTGAAGGCCCTGCGGGTCAGGAGGCCGGGAGCCCCGAGAATCTGCCTGACGGGTCGGTCGTGCTTTAGCTGTCGCTGCAGGATGACTCCTGGCATGTAATCACAGCGTGCGGCATGGGGACAAAGAACATGACAGCGGAGAACGATCAGACAGGGAGGAGGCGGGAGAGGGCAGAGTGGGCGGGTGCCGGGCCAAAGCCTCCGCTCACATCCACTCCGCAAGCGCCGGGAAGGCGGCAGGGCGGCCTGCCCCATGCCCTCCCCTCTGCTCCTGCCCAGACGCCCGAACTCCAGGCGGCACCACTTTCCTGGCCCCCAGGACTCTGTTCTTACAGCGCCCGGCCCTGGTTTGTCACGTCCACCAATTAAGGGATTTGCTGGGGTGACGATTCTTAGGAACTCGGGGCAGATGTTGTGTTCGCGCCAGGAGGGGGGCGGCGAGGGTCCGCTAACTGGATGTTAACCACCGCTGGGAGCGTCATGGTCGGCGGCCTGCTGGGATTCTTCCTTCAGGCAGGAGGGACGGTTGGGAAAATGGGGGCCCGTGGAACCCGAAAGGGAAGGCTGGCCCATGTGGGCGGTGGGCTGACACATGCGGCCTCGAGGCCGCCCACTGAGGCTGCCTTCCCCGCGGCTGCACGCAGCCCTCAGACCGCAGGCGGGACGGGCGTGGCTGAGGCCCCGCTCAGTGGGATCTCGCTCTCTTTTTGCATTTGCTCTATAGTAACAGACCGGAATTTGAATGAAAACATTAATAAACACAGAAGGGTAGACACAGAGAATTCTCATGTGTAGACAGCTTGGTAACCCCTATTTGGGGCAGGAATCATCCGTGGCTGCTGGATTCAGTGGGTAGAAGGAGGGTGGAAACGGTATTTGCATCATCAGAGTGTTTCTCCATAAGATCCTTGTTGATTTCAGAGGGGAAAGTGGTCACTTTGGACCCGGCAGACATCATCTACGCCCAGTGATCAGTGTTCCCGTCGGGGGTGTGATGAATGACATCATGGGCCCCCTGATGTCCCACACTGAAGGGCACAGTGGCCCAACGTGGCCTATTTGGTTAAACTAAGGAACGTAGGTGCTTCTCGATGTCGCTGAGTCTGAGCTGGGAAGGGGTGTGGGCCCGCCTTTTGCTACCCAGCACGTCTCTGCACCAGCAGCACCCGGCCTGCCCAGAGCTTGTGAGAAATGCAGGCCCTCAGGCCCGGTCCCCAACCCAAGAACAGAACCCACACTCTGGTAAGACCCCTGGTGCTTCCCACGCATGAACGGGGCTGCAGCAGCCCTCGAGAGAACTCTAGAGCACCTTCCCCCTTCGGGCCCTGTGTGGTTTTGATCCAGTTCCAATGCCACAGGGAACCACGCAGGAAAGAACGGCAGGGCATGACCCTGGGCAGACCAGAGGAAGCAAACCGGGAAGCCCAAGGCCAGTTATCCTGGAGACGGGGTGGTTCTCTGGACTGTGGGTGCGGAAAAGTGGAGTGTCCTGACTCATCCCAGAACCCCGCCTCGTCCCGAGCTGCCGTGCCTACCACCCCGGGCTCACGTGTGTGCCTCGCTTGGCCAGGAGCAGGTCAGCAGAGGGCCCATGAAAAACCGGCCCAGCGGAGGGCTTACCCCCCAAACCACCCCCCGCCCGCCCCAGCTTGTTAGCAGGGGAGCACAGTGGCCACTTGATATTTTCCAAGGAAAGCGTTCAGGAGGGTCAGCCCGCGTGTTGGCATCAGTGCCTGGTCTCCTTGCCAAGTGACTCATTCGAAATGGGAACATTTATTTGAGGGAATAGTGTGACAACACAGCCCTGGAGAGTGAAACGGGGGAGTCTGCGTCCACCTTCCCGGCCAGGACGTCGTCTCCCCCAGAATCACTGCTGGCGTCCCACGTTGCTGAGCTGGGGCGTCTGTTCACGAGGTGGGCTTCCGAATGGTGGTCCCGGCACAAGGACCGCCCCCCCCCCGTCTTAACAATAGATCATCGCGCAGTGCCTGGCCCAGAAGCCTGGGTCCTGTTATCATAAATTAGGAGCAGGCACGTCTGAGCTATAATAATCACCATGAGGAGTTCTCGGGCTTGCCAGAAATTATTTGGCGCTGTGGTTTACACGTCTATTAGTCCAAGTGCCCGACAGCGTCAGACCAGAGAGAGAGAGTGTGTGTGTGTGTGTGTGTGTGTGTGGAGAGAGGGAAGATTGAGGGGCTATTTGAACGTCTGTTCTGGTATCACTTGGGAAGTTTCAAGTCAGGCGAGATTGTATGATCAGCCAGAGTGGATGTTTTATTCCCTATGTAGGGAGTTAAAAAAAAAAAAAAAGGTAAAGCCACGTGTGCGTATTTCCCTTGTCCTGTGGTGTGGGGCTTGGGGTCTCTCGGGGTCTGGGGCAGCGCAGGGAGCAGCTCCCCTTGAGGAGAAGCTATTGCAAACTGTGCTTCTACCTGGACTGGACGGGGCAGGGGTCGCAGGCTCGGGCGTGTCCCTCCACCTCGGGGGGGATGCTGCCCCCTCGCCTCATCTGCACACTTGGCTCTCAACGCCTCTGGTCTCCCCCTGCATCTCGGGGGACGGGGACAGCAGATGAGGGTTCTGCGGTGTCACCGAGAACTCTGGCTCATGCGAGGGACCAGCTGGAGGCAAGCACTGGGGTCTGTTCGAGACAGATGGCCCTGTCAGATTTGGCTCCCGGAAATTGTGCAAGACAGGTGACACTTGGCGGGGCGGCGGAGGCCTGGGCTCCCAGGGTGGCCTTGGGGGCCGACTCTGGGGCCCAGAGCAAACAAGAGAGTGGGGGGAACCTACAGCCTGCCTGCACCTTGTACCACCCACTCCAGGATTTTATGGGAGGACTTTGAAGCTTCATGACCATTCATGACCTCACAGTGCCCCAGGAGGCCTTTAGTGATTGGCCCACACCTTCGGCCTAACCTCCTCTTCTTACTCCATTGTAATTCAGCTGGTCTTCTTGCTGTTCTACCAGCACGCCAGTCATGTTGCTACCCCAGGGCCTTTGCACGTACGGTTCCCTCTGCCTGGAATGCTCTTCCTCCTAATGTCTTCATGGCTTACTCCTTCACTTCTTCTGGGTCTTCCCTGTTGTTACCTTCTCTGTAGGGCCTTTCTAAACCACCCTTTGTAAAGTTCCAGCCCCCACCTTGCCAACCCCCCCACCCCAAGTGTTATTTTTCTCCTTCACATGTGTTGCTGGCATGCAGTTTGGTGTCTGTCTCCCCAACTCCGCTGAGACCTAAGTCACCTCCATAAGCCCCAGGGTGGCCTGTTCCGTTCATGCATACTGCCTAGAACAGTGCCTGGCACCCGGTACACAGTTACTAAGTATTTGTGGAAGGAAGAAATGCAGATCAGGGAGAAGTAAGTGCTAACACTCCCCCCTTCTTTGGCATTTAAAAAAAATGACGAAAGAGGCACTGACTCAGAATTCACTCCAGAATATAGTGCGTGGGAGCAGGGAGTGACCTCAGACACCAGGTGAACGTGCAGAGAGCAGGACCACGGGAGCGACCCACCTTGCAGCCTGTGGGGACTGTGATGAGGACCTTGGGTGGCCCTGGACTCTGCAACAACGTCGCTCAGGGGACCCGAGAAAGTTCAAAGAGCTTCCTGATCTGAACCCTAACCTTGTCTGGGGGGGGGGACACCCCAGCCCCCTTGGAACAGCAGAGGTCGGGATGCAGTCTGCTCCTTAGAGGAGGGATTCCAGCTGGCTTCGTATAGGAGATGGCATTTGTGCTTGGGTCATTGGAGTCTGGGACAGGAGGCATTTCAGTCCCAACACAGCTTGGATGCAGGGAGGCCAGGCAGTCAGCGTCCACACAAAGCTCCCGCCCTCAGGAGGGGGTGAGTGGGAGCTGCTGTCCTGCTGCCCTCTGCCAGTGAGTGTGAGCCCTGACCTGGCCAGAGCAGTTGTGAACATGGGGTTGAGGCCTGAGACTCTGCACTCCCCACCTGCCCCTGGGGAAGGCCGACGAGGACCGCCACGCTGGCCTGCAGGCACCCCTGGCTGCCCGTTGGAGCTGCCTCTGGAAAACTGATGCTCGGCCCCCCACTTCCAGGGGGTGCTGGTGTTAATCGTGCACAGCCCCCGTTTTTAACTGGCGTAGGCGCTGGAGTTCCGTGAGCTCCCCGGCTGTTTCCTACCTACACAGCACACCTGGGCAGACAGCAGTGAAGTTGAGGGTTGCAAAGAGAGGAGCTGAGCATCCGGGGAGGGACTGGGGTGCTGGAGACAGGAAGGTGCAGAGCTGGTGGCGGGGACCCCACTGCACTCAGGCGGGGAGCCTCTTAGCGGTGGAGGACATGGCAGGGTCCTGGGGAGGAAACTCACTTCCGGCCGTTAGCCCCTTCCAGGTAATCTTCAAAGATCCCGTTTTAATCCCATCTTTATCCCCAGGTGGTGTTTGGGAAACAGGATCGTGTGTGGGCGGCTGGCAGCAGCACATTGCTGATGGGATGCAAGTGGTCTGACTCCAGAGTCGGGGTGGAGAAGGCTGCATCCCCCCGCGGGAGCGCGCTCTCTGCGCTAACCCTAACCCTGAGGATGTAGTGTTGGAAGGGAGCCCCGACATCCTGTCCCATGCACCAGGCTAGGGTGCTCCGGGAGGAAGGGAAACGTGGTGGGTTCTTCAAATAATCCCACGGTGCTTACAGCACAAACACTGCTCCCCCGCCCCCCACCGAACGGGACCCTGGTCCAGTGACCCGCCTAAACTCACAGGCCTCCTCTCCTTCCGCCATCGCGACTCCTTGGAGCCCAGAGGACTCTCCTCTTTCGGGAGGTGGGGGATGGGTTTCTGGAACCGGCCAGCAGTGGTTGCCAGTGAGCTGGGAATAGGCCAGGTGGTTGGTGCCACGTGCAGAAAAGCCGAGAAGCAAATGTGAGCCAGTGAGGTTCCTTCTCTGGGGTAACCCCAAAACCAGATCCCAAAGCAGAACCCAAAGACGAAATGCAAAAAGGGGTGGGAGAGGCCCCAGGAGGGCAGACAGTCCGTGAACTTCAAGTGGAGGTTGGCCAAGGACGCAGCCGTCCGGGGGTGGGGCTGGGCCATGCGCCCAGCGGAGCTCCCTTGCCCTCCTGACCCCGGCTCCCGAGAAGGGCTTTCTCATCCCTGTTGGCTGGATGACGTAGGCCCAGAGAGGCTGAAAACTTGCCCAAGGTCACAGGAGGCCCTGCACCCCAAGTCCCAGTCCTCCCTTGGAGCTGCAGGAGAGAGCGACTCGGCTGCCTTTGTCCGGATGGGGTAGGAAAACCTCTATCTTCGTTCCCCCCCCTCACGTTGGCTTTTATCTGATAACAGCCATGGGGGATTTCAGGAGAGGGGCCCATGATCTGTGATTGCGGGTACCTGGCGCTCTGAGCACCAGCTGGGGGCAGGCAGCATGGCTCCCAGTACTTCACTCCACCTTGGGATGCTGGGGACCAGTACTGCTCCAGGGTATGGAAGGGGAGGTTGAAGCTCAGAGAGGTCAGGTAATTTGCCCAAGGTCACACAGCTCCTTGGAGGTAATAAAGCAAGATTGACACCTGGGCAGCCCGACTCCCCGGGGGCACATCTAACCACAAGGGCTGTAAGCTCCCCATGGCGCCTCCTGGCACCTGTTTCTTCTTCTGCAACAATGGTAGGTAGGACAGGCTGTCCACTGTTCACCTCCATGACCTTGCCTGAAGCTTCTGTGGCTTCTGCTCCTGACCCTCTGAGACCTCCCGGCCTCTTTGAAACCCCCATGCAAAACAAAGCAAGAGGTGGGAGGGGGCGCCCTGGGAGGTAGCCCGGGCCCCCACCACTGCTCCGTCTACTCCCTGTGACAGCTCGAGGGCACAGCGTGGGTAAGGACTGGAGAACTTTAGGTACAGTGAGCAGATCCCCCTGGGGTCCCCATCCGTCAGAGCCCCCCCCCCCACATACACGCATACATGAAAGCTCAGAGCCGTTCATTCCTATTTCCTAAGGGGCACTTTGCAGAAGGGGCCCCGAGGCCATTCCCTGTTCATTTCTGTTCCAACTCCAATCACAGCACCCCTAAGCAGTCCAAACCAAAGCCAGCCTGGGCCTCGGGGTCTCCTGCCAGGCAGGCCACAGCCCCCCACCATGGCCTTTCATAAAGGGGCCAGGAGCAGGGTGTAAGCAGGCTCCAGCTGAGACTCGGAGGTATGGGGAGGACGTGCCTGCCCTGCTGTCAGAGCCTGGCAAACGGGCACAGGGTGGCAGCGGGCCTGCGGGCAGGTGGGAACGTGAAGAGGCCCTTCCTGGCCTGTTCTCCCTCTGGGTGGCGCCGGGGCCAGGGCACAGCAGTGCCGGTGCTGGCCAAACTGTGGGGTACCTCTCAGGGTCCAAGGGTCTTGGGGTGAGCTGGAGGTTCTGTGTCACCTGGTGTCCCTGCCAGGCTGGTCTGGTGGACATGTGCTGCACCTGTACCCAGGATTCAGGTCACTAAGTAACTTGAGCAGGGCCTTTAATTTTTCTGAGCCTCAGTGTTTTCATCTGTAAAATGGGAGGGTTACTTGGTACTTACGAAGGTGCTGAGCACCTGTCTGTTGCACCTGTCTGTTGCTTAGCGAGATGCCACCATAATGATGATGCCCATGTGGTGGCTGATTACAGAGGCTGCACTAGGCAGCAGACTCTGTGGGCCGACAGTCAGGGAGGGCAGCCGACGTCTGCACGGGCTTCCCCACCTGGTGACGGGGTACCATCAAGACCACAGGCCCAAGGGGCAGGTGTCAGCTGCTGGACTGAGTCACACCCGAAAAGCTTCACATGAGAACGGGAACCACGGCCTCGCAGGCCTACTCCTGCATCCTCATGCCTGGACCATGCAAGTCCCAGCATCGACCCCACTTCCATGTTTTAGGGGCTGGAGAAAAGGGGTATCTGCAGAGGGAGAGGCGTGGGGGGAGCCCCAGGGGCCTAGACAGGCGGGGGCTGTTTGTGGGCATGGACCCCTGGTCTCCAGGGAGGAGCTGAGGGTGATGGGGCTGGGAGGCCTTGTTGCCGAGTAGAAAGTGACCATGGGCAGTGGGGGCCCCTGAAGTTTTGGGGTGAGGGTCAGCCTCCAAGCCAGGGCCTGCACAGCTGCCCCTGGAGAGGGGCCTGGTTTTCGTCAAGAGCCGCCTAGATCACTGGCACAGGAAGGGACGCCAGCCCCTGTGGGGCCGAGGAGGGAATGGAGACCACTGCCCCCTCTCCCTTGGGATGGCCGAGGGCGGTGCACCCCGACTTGCCCTCCAGCGAAGATGTTTGCCGACTCCGCTGATGACCAGCTTGCTCACCTGTCCTGCACCTGAGGGTCTTCTCCAGGGAAGCTGGGGGAGGATGTGTTCGGAGAACAAGGCCAGGAGCGGGGCTCTCAGGGTGCAGAACCCTGGGAAGCAGGGTCCCTCAGCCCAGCCACGTCCGGCAGGCAGGCTCAGGTTCAGGCTGTCCCTGTGGGAAAGGGAGACAATTCCTCTCTCCTCCCAAAAGTGCTGTCTGGGTTTTCCTTGATAAGGGGATGTGGTTTGGATGCCAGTTACTGCACAATGAAGCCCTTTCCCTGAAGGGAAGGTCGTGTTCCTCATGCCACACCAGAGGGCATCCTTCCCGCCCCATTAGCTGGCCTCAGCTCATCCTGGCCCCAGCCTGTCTCCTGGACTCCCCTTGCCGACCTCTGAGCACACCACATTGTCCACTTGACCCCCGTGACCTGACCTGCCTTTGCCTGGCTACCCCACCCAGGAACACACTGGCCTTGGGATCCTTCTCTGCCAAGCACCACCTTTCCATTTGGGGCTGATCCCATCCTGCCTTATACTGTTAACTGAAACATACGGGGGTCTCTTTCCTGCACCTAAACGCTAGGCCTCTAGAGAGCAAGAAACATGCCTTCAGCCCTGTGTCACTCAGTGGGCATTCTGTTCATGATTTCAGGGCTCCCACGTACAGTTGTGCAGGGTCCACACTGCACAAGGATATCAACTGAAATCTGGCCTAGACATTACACACCAAGCCTGGAGCAAGAGAGTACTTATTTCTAACTGATACCTCTTACACTTTGCTCCCCTTTTTTGTAGTAATCTGTAATATCAACCAACTCTGCATAAAAGCGTGGTAGGGGCCAAGATAGATACAGAGAGGAGAGGATGTAGTCCCTTGCAGGCTGCCCTGTAGTCTCTGAGGTACTTTTTGTTTTCTCATGCTGACCAGATGGCCGGGAAGGACCATGCCCTGTGCTTCTTTGCCCCACACCAGCTCACACTGGGGAGTGAGTGGGCCCGTGAGGGAGCCCCTGCCCCACCTCCGTGAAAGCACGCAGGCCAAGCAGTGCGCGCTCAGGGCTCTGGGGAGGGGAGAGCAGGGAAGCGTTTCTTCGCCAGGAGAGCCAAAGCTATTAAAGTCAGAACAGGGGCTGCTGGCCCTGAGGAACCGTAAGAACAAGCTCTTACACGCCGCGTGCTGTTCACACACAGGGTGTCTGGCGTCTCACTGAACCGTCACGACAGCCCCGTGGGGCAGTTGCTGTCTCTCTCTATTTTATAGATGGAGAAACTGAGGCTTCAAGTGGGTCAGTCCCTCCACAGAGCCAGGGTCCAGACCAGGCCACCTGGCTGCACCGTCCATGCCACCGCGGCCTCGTAACCCCCCAGACCTGTCTGGAGCTTGGCTTCGAGGCAGGGGCTGCCTCCCACCCTCCCCTGCCCTGGGGGCGCGCAAGCCCAGCGTAGCAGCCACTTGGCGGGAGGGTGCCTTTGTGCTTGTCTGGCTTCTGCTGTATTTTCTCTCCTTCCTGAAGCAGTCAAGCGGCGTTTTTTGGATTCTTCCGTTCTGGCAGACCAGCTACCCCCCTTGCAGAGGACAGCACACCTCGCTGCCTCCTCCCTGGCCCGTGTGCGCGCTCTGGCCTCACGGGGTGTGAATGCAGGGCTGTCTGTCCTTGCAGGGCAGCTGTGCCCGCAGGCCGTGGGGCCCTGGCTCCCGCGCAGTGTGTGGCCTCTGCCCAACAGGGAGACTGGGCCTCCTCCCAGCCCTTCTTTGCCTGAGCCAGCCCCAGCTGCTGACTGAGCCCCTGACCCCCGGGAGACCCTCCCCGTGCTGTCCTCGCCCTGCAGAAGGCTGGGGGTGGAGGTCAGGGCCGGCACAGCCATCCACTGGCAAGACCTGACAGGCTTCTCTGTGGGGTCATTAAACTCTTGGCCGGGCTCTGCCCTCCTCCCTCCCAAGCACAGAACACTTCCTTGTGACTCTTACCACAAAAGGCTCTTATTTCCCTCCATCTTTTATTAGCACTGGCTTTTGCGTTGACTGGGTCAGGCTGCAGGGACTTACACAGAAATAAGACGGGCCTGCTCCTGACCCTCAGAGCCCGGTAAAGAGGCTGGGAGGTCAACAGAATAACCCTCCTCAGCCTGGGAGGCACTCTGGTCCCACCTCTGTGGCCAGTTGCTGTGCATCTTTGGGCAAACTACTTAACGTCTCTGGGCTTTGATTTCTTGTCTGTAAAACAGGACGAATAATCGTGAAGAATGATTGTGTGTTTGCATACAGACAAAATAGTTTTATGTTTTATTTCTTGTTCAGCTTTATGAGGTAAAATTTACAGCAATAAGACCCATGAGTTTTAAGTGTCTAATTTAGCGAGTTTGGACTCACAACTGGGTACAGCTGAGTCACCACCACCACAGTCTTGACACAGAACATCGTCGCTCCAGAACGTTCTGCTGTGCCCTCTGGAGTCAGTCCCCTGCCGGCCTGAGCCCCTGTCGGCCCCAGGTTTGTCCCTTTCACTAGGCTGCGCCTTTCCCTTTAGCTGTGGGGCCACTCCTAGACCTGTGTTGTGTCCTGGGGTGGCTGTTACGAGTGACCACACACTTGGTGGCTTCGAACAGCAGAAAAGTATTCTCTCAAGTTCCAAAGGCCAGAAGTCTGCAGCCAGGGTGTGGACAGGGTCGGTTCCTTGTGGTGGCTCAGAGGGAGAGTCCGTGCCTTTCTCCTAGCTCCTGGTATAGCCCGTGGCCCCCGGCATCCCTTGGCTCCAGCCACGTCACTCCCGTCTGTGCCTCTGTGGTCACGCAGCGTTCTCCGTGTCTTCACACGGCCTTCTCATAGAGACACCATGTCTGAGTTAGGACCCACACCCATCCAGGATGATCTTACCCTAACTGATTACATGCGCAAAGCCCCTATTTCCAAAGAAGCTCGCACTCGGAGTTTCTGGGTGGGTGTGAATTTTAGGGGGATGCTATCCCACGCCGTGCAGCCCCCCCTCTGTGCTCCAGCTTGGCCGTCTGTTCAGGGGGCATTGTTCTAACAGGCACAGAGAGCCCCTGGGTCCCCCCACCTGGAGCAGCCCACTCTCCAAAGCTGGAGGTTTCAGACGTCCCACACATGTGGTTACAGCCAGAGACCACCTGTCGCTCCACGTGCCCTCCTGCCCTTCAACCCTGGATGTGCGGCTTCCTGGAGCACCTGGCCTCTGGCACCTGCCTCCAGGCATGCACTTTCCTCTCAGTGACTTGCGTCGGTCCTGTCTGCTCCTTTTTCCAGCTGCGTCGTGCTCCATGTGTGACAATTCTTCATTCGTGGCCTGCGCTCGTGCATGAGGCTTTCTCAGGGGCTTGTGGCTGAATTGCAGGGCGATCTTGCCAAACCAGTCGTTCCGGCTTCCCCTCTCCCAGCAGGGTAGCAAACAGTCCAGGCTCCGCGAGTCCTTGCCAGTGTGCACCCTCAGAATTGGGAACAGGGTGGAAATCTGAAGGAGAAAGGAGGGATGGCAAGACACGGGGTATGAAGGGGGCCCCATCCTGCCCAGGACAGCTGCAAGGCCACTGCCTTTCCTGGTATGGAGACACGGGCATGGGCTGCCCTCTTGCCGTTAACCTGGGTCGCATGCTTCCCACAGCCCTTGCAGCGGGCACCCCCTGGGTCGTCCCCATTTTGCAGACTGGAAAACAAAGGCTCAGAGAGGTTAAGTAACTGGTCCAGTCGTCTGGCCAGTGGCAGAGCCAGGATCTGAGCCCAGTAGGCTGTTTTATGGGAGAGTGTGATGGTTTGATGTCCGTGTCCACCCTGGTCAGCCCCCATTGCTCCCCTTGAGAGAGCAGCACCTCCCGCCTGGCCCACCTGCCACAGACCTCTGACTGCACGCACCCTGCGGACCCCAACAGAGCCCCTGTGCCTGTTGATTACCTTGCCTCCGTTGACTGCAGCCTGGGGTGTTTCTTGGAGGGCAGGAATATTTCCTTGAGGGCGGCTTCTGGTCATCTGTGAGGCGTGACTGTCCTCCACTTACCTCAGCAGCCACAACGTTCCCGTGACCTCCCAGCATCTGGGGCCTGGCCGGGCTCAGCCGGGCTCTGTGCTTGGAGTCTCTTGGTCACAGGGGTCAGGCTGGGGCTCCCTGGGGTCCCCCCTTCTCTACAGTGAACGGAGACAAACTCTGGAGATGGGACCATTCTTAGCAAGTGGAGAACACATTTATAAATTCCTCTAGTTTCCGGCGACACCGGCTGCCGTTTTAGTTTTCGGTGACTGCTCGCTCGTCCCTAGCTGCTGGACTGCCCCCGGCACGTGGGGTTTTCCTACACCACCCACAGAGCTCATTTGGGGGACCCCGTGACTTGGAGTTAAATCGCTCGCCTGTGTCTGGAAACGCAGGGTCGAAAGCGGGAAGCAGGCTTGGTTCCTTTGAGCTCAGTGCCAGGACTGCCTTCTGTGAGGAGGACACATCGGGATGGGCCCCCGAGAAGGACAGGCAGGAGATACGAGTCTCCCTGTCCGGAGGCTAGCACGCCCCATGCTTCTCAGACTGTAAAGCGACCCACATCTCCCGGGATCTCGTTAGAAAAATCAGATTCTGATTTCCCAGGTCTGGGTGGGGCCCAAGACCCTGCCTGTCCAGGGGCCTGTGGAGGGGGCTGGCTCTCAGAGGTCAGGAGCCTAGGCCCATCGCCTGCTGCCTCCTCGCTGAGATGTCCCCAGGAGGCACCCCTGACGTGTCCTGGAAGAAACTTTTTATCAGCACCCCTCTCCAACCCGAGGGCCTTCCAGGGCATCCCCGCTCAACAAGGGCATCACTCACCGCTGCTTAGGTGATTCCAGAAAGTTCCAGAGTCTGTCCTTCACGCCCCACCTCTGCCGTAGCTGTGCTTTCAGCCACACCTGCTGAGGGGCTCCCAGGAAAGCGCCAAGTCTGGGCCAGAACATTTGCAGATGAGATGTCGCCCTGGAGGGTCTGGTATTTCCGGCCGGGCAGCAGGCCCCACCACAGAGTCCTCCAGGTAGCGGGGCCGCATGGCCCCCGTGCACTGTCCGGCGGCAGCTGGGTAGGCCTGACCCTGCATTTTGACGGTTGTCGTCCAGGGGCAGGGATGGGTGGGGTCGAGTTCCACCTGCCTCAGTGCCCCCCTCTTGGGCCACAGAACCCTGAGGGGTGGGTGGGATCCTCGCTCTGACATCTGAGGAGGTGATAGCCCTGCAGGTCCCAGGCGAGGGGGGCTCCCAGAACTTGGCGGGGGTCTTCCCAGATCTCTTCAGCTTGGAAATGGGAAGAGGGGAAAGGTGCCGGGGCCCTGCTGCAGAGGACAGGCTCCTCGTGCCATCAGCCAGGGGCAAGAGAAGCCCCCTCTCCACCCCGGGGCTGCCACCCGCGCCGTCTCTGAATGAGTTGTACACGGTGCTTTCGCGTTGCCATCATCAATGACGGCTTCTCAGAAATCTGAGAAGGGCTCCCTGCCTCAGAAGAGGATTACGATCAGAAGCAGAAGTCTGACGCAAACGTGGTCAGGCCACCACTTTGTCAGCAGGTCAGTTGTCTGTGCGCCGTGCTGGGCCTGCTGCTCCGGTGTCCTGCGGCTGAGGGGCCCCGGAAGGCGGGACAGAAGTCTGGCCCAGGGGCGCCTGCTGGGGTGGGGGGCCGTGCTGGGGTGGGTAGGGCTTCGGCTGCCTCACAGAGGCTTGGTTGGGCGGGCATTCCCACCGCAGGCCCAGCGCTCGGGGCGGGGAGGGGAAGGTGAGATTTCAGGAGCAGGCTCTTACAGGGAGCAGGGAGGGCGTCCCTGCGGGGATGAGTCTGTGGGCGGCAGGGCGGCACTCGCAGGTTTGGACGGTCAGGCAAGCGACACCGGGAGAGCTCTTCCCGTGGACATCTGCGAGTGTCCCGCTGAGGGGCCGGCTCAGGCACTCAGTGGCCCGGCCTCCACCTGCAGACCTTGCCCGAGATGCGGGTGGAGGGGCTGAGTTCATGCTGCCGGAGAGGCTGTGGTAGAGCCCGACCGGATCCCAGAGCCCTGCATGCCTTGGACCCTGCCTGTCGCTCGGGGGACACCCCCAGCCCCACCCCGAGCTCAGCGGATCAGCATCCGTGTGGTGTCTTCACGGCTTCAGGTGAGCCCTGAGCCTGGGCACTGGCTTTCCACAGCTGCTCACCAAATGACCCTAAACTGGCCGGCTGAAACGATGCGTGTGTGCTGAAGTCGCACACGGGTCTCCCTGGGCCGAAATCAAGGTGTGGGCAGGGCTGGTTCCTTTCTGGAAGGAGAATCCGTTTCCTGGCGTCTGCCAGCTCCTGGAGGGCTGGTTTTCCTCCGCTCCTGGCCCCTCCTTCCTCAAAGCCTGAGGCCCAACGCCTCCCTGGCCTGCTTCTGTCATCACAGTTCCTCCTCTGCACCTGAGAACCCAGGACCACCTCCTCACCTGTGGTCCTCAACTCCATCACATCTGCATCACACCGTTGGCCACGAGAGGTCACATACGTACAGGTTCGGGGGACTAGGGTGGACTTCTCTTTGGGGGCCATTATTCTGCCCGCCACACCTGGCTGACCAGTGGGCCACTC
Source organism: Ursus maritimus (assembly GCF_017311325.1). Classification (NCBI taxonomy): domain Eukaryota; kingdom Metazoa; phylum Chordata; class Mammalia; order Carnivora; family Ursidae; genus Ursus; species Ursus maritimus. The sequence continues at coordinate 3,767,656 of NW_024424341.1, read as the reverse complement.
AGGTGGAAGCCAGCCGGAGCCCAGGGACCCAGGCGGACTCCCCCACCCTGAGAAGGCAAGTTTACAGCATAAGGGAGCGTGGGCCAGGGTCAGCCTGGGGTGGTGACAGAGCACCGACAAGGCAGAGGGCCAACCCTAGGTGTCTTTCCATTTCTCAAGGTCAGTTGACCTTGAGAGTCTCTGCAGCCCTGCAGCCAGCCTCGGCAGTAGGACTCTCTGTGGATGGAAGACTCCAAAATTCCAGGAAGGTGTGTGGTGAAGGGGTTTCTTCCCAGTGTTGCCCTTGGGGTCCAGAACACCCTCTTCAGTTGGTAGATGTCCTTGGTCTGTGAGAAGGGACCACTGGGAGGAGCATTTCTTTGGTAAAAGAGACCTCATCATATTGTAAAATAATTAAACAGGTTCAGGCCTTGTTGATGGGAAGGCTGGGTCCTGGACACCACAGATGGTGCAGACCTGGCAGGCGTGGGCTCAGAGGGAATCTAGGTATTTATGTACATGGTGTTGGACAGTTTTCCTTCTTGGCTGGCAAAGCCAGTCCCTCACTGCCAGTAGCTATGGTTGTAGGTAACCCCCATCTATCTGTGTCTTCCTGACACTCCACGGCCATGTTTCCCAGCCCCCCCCCCCCATAGGGAGGAAAACGCGTTTGGGGTTAACCTGCAAAATCTAGGATATATGCTGGCCACACAGTACCTTGGTTAACAGGTTTGGTCCTGAATGTCCCAGGTGCTCAGTCTGACAGGGCTGAATTCCTGTGCCCATTTGGGAATTGGCTGGTCTTCAGGGTGGAAAGCTGCAGGGGTGGCAGAGCTGGAGCAGAACCCGGATTTCTGGGTCCTTGGCTGCCTTCTTCATCCCAGGGCCTTCCGTGTCCTACCGTGCGTCCAGCCCTCACCTGGCTGCAGGGAAAGCCCGTGCTGCCTCCACGCCCACAACCACCTTACAGAGAGGGCAGTGTCCTCGAGCAGGCGGCCTTGGGGCATCCGGTGACCGTGCTGTCGCCTTTAGAGTTCAAGTGCAGCACGTTCCATCTGAGACCTCTGGCCTGCCCCTTCCTCCACAGCAATGGAAACGGTTTTCACTGTGCTTAACAATTATGCTTTTTATTGTATTAAAATGTATATAGTATAAAATTTGCCATTTTAACCACCAGGGATACCGTTGGTGGCATTAAGTACATTCACAGCGTCACCCAGCCACCCCCATGTGTCCAGGACTTTTTCATCGTTGCAGACACTCTGTCCCCATTCAGTGATACCTCCTCTCTCCCCTCCCCATAGCCAGCTGCCTGTAACCTCTACTTTCTGTCTCTGTGAAATTGGCTGTTCTGGAGATTTCGTGTGACAGGTTCCTACGATAGTTGTCCTTTTGTGTCTGCCCTCTGTCACTGAGCATAATGTGTCCCAGGCTCACGTTCACGCGCGAGTTCAGTGGCTCATTCCTTTTTGTGGTTGAGTAATATTCCATTGTGTGGCTAGACCCCGTTTCGTTCATCCATCATCTGCTAAGGATTGCGTCTGTGAGCAATTACCATGCACGCACCTGACTTCTCACGGTGGCCCTGGCTGAGATTCCAGCCTCGCCCCCAGACTGTGCACCAGGAGGCTGGAGGGTCTACTCAGTGAAGCAGCTTGGGCCCGGCCACCTAGCACGCTGTTGGGCTGGGACAGGCCTTGGTCGTCGCGCTCTGCACCGTGTACCTCAGGCCTCCAGCCAGCCTGCCCCCTGGTACTTGAGGGGGCAGTGGGCTGGGAGAGGAGGAGACGGACAGAGTTTCAGAAACCGGTCCCCATGAGCTGGCGCTGCAGGACAGACTCGCCTCTCTGTCCCTCTTGAGTGTGGTGTGGGAGCGTTGGTGGGAGGGTCCCAGCTTGCCCTCCTCCGGGGCCGCCCCCACCCTGCATCCTCCCACCACGCACACTTCCCGCACGGACTCAGCCAAGGGCTCTCTGAGGTGGCACAAAACCTCCCCGGAGCCGGAGGGCTTGGCCGGGACTGCCCTCGCCTTTCCTTCGCCTCACTCACAGGGCGCCTTGACGTTTGGCGCCAGGAAGGTTGCCAAGCCCGCTGCAGGAATGTTTATGGTTGAGCCTCCCAAGTTGAGTCCGTGCTACGTTTTACAAGCCATGTGGGCCTAGCAGAGCAGTGCCCTCGGCGAATGTTTGCTAATAAGCCAGGCAGTGGGCAGAAGCGGCCTCCGCTGGGGCGCGGGCCGTGTGGAATTGTTGGGGGCGGCGGCAGGAGCCCCCTGAATGGGGCAGTCCCTGGGAGATGGGCTCTAGGGATAACGAATGGTTTCCAGAAAATAGAATCTCCTCCTTAAATTCTGCCACTGAACACAGACTTTTTCTGCCGTCACTTGTACAAGCCACAGTTTAGAGAAAACGAGACCAGCAGTGGGGGTGGGGGGGGGGTAATAAATCCCAAGCACCCTAAGTGGGCAATAGAAAGGAAATCCACCAATGTGACATTGTGGGGGCTCATGCAGGACTTGTCTCCGTTTTGTGATTTCTAGGTGGGACGGTCCCCAGCCCTGTGGCTATGTGTGTCTTATCTCTCCGTGGCCTCACAGCAGTGTCCTGTCCCCCGGGGTCCTCTCCCAGGGCTGAGCAGAGGGATCTCCCTGCAGGCAGCAGCCCCCGCACGGGCACACCCTCCTTCCGGATGGCCCAGAGGCCCTGCTGTTTTTCTGTCACTAAGTGAGCACAGCCAGGAGCCCACCCCCTTGCCCTCCACCCCTCCCGTTCACCCCTGGGCTCTGACAGGCCCTGCCCGGGAGGAGAAGGGGGGCTGGGGACAGCCAGAGCAGCTCCGAGTGGTACAAGGCCGGAGCAAGGCTAGCTGGGCTCTGTGACCCGGGCAGATGGCCCTGCCCGCCTCAGCAGGTCAGACACTCAAGAAGCAGCGGAACTCTCCAGGCGGGGGCCCTCCCAGACCTGCCCGCCCAGCTCAGCTGCACGGCGACCCTCTGAACAGCTGTTAATGGCTGTTCCAGATCCTCAAACCTTCCATTCCAATTTCCCGTCTCAGAATGTCACCTGGAGGAGGAGACGCAGCCAGGGAAGGGAGAGAGGAAATAAAAGGGAGAGAGAGCGAGCTCGAACGCACACTCTAATCTTCGCTCAGTGGCTCAGCTTTCAGGAGCCCCAATTAATCATTATTAATTTAATCCGGGATGACTCAGAGTCGTCCTGACAAGACTCAGCCACGATTTATCCCACCTGCTAAGGGACGACCTTATCAGAATTCAATGAATTCGTCATTGCGTTAAGCAAGGACCCTAATGAATCTCTTGTCTGCCCAGTTTACTGAATGACCATCAGCCACAAATGGCTCACAGCCTCCCCGCCCCCACAGTGCTGCCGGCAGGCCTTTCATGGACAGCGGGAGGGTGGGGCTGCACTCAGGCAGGAGGACCAAGCCTGTCCCCTTCTCCAACATCGAATGAGAGATGGTGATTTTCTGCTCTATTACCAGCACTTCTCGAATGCATTCATGCACTCGAATAAGCAGGGGTGCTGATTTAAAAACAGGTTTCCAGGGCCTTGCCCCCAAAGCTTATGATTAAGGAGGCACAGGTTGCGGCCCAGGAATCTGCATATTTACCAAGCAGCCCTGGTAATTCTGATGCAGGGCCCTTACCTCTCAACCTGAGAGCATGTGAGCCCTTGAGCCAGGGCCCTCAGCCGGCGTTGAGGCTTGGTGTGTTAGGCAGAACAGACATGCTCGCTGCTGTAACAAGTAGCCCCACACTGCCGGGTTGATGCCGTGAAAGTTCGTTCTCACTTGTGCACTGTGGCTCCACAGGATGTTGAGTGGGCCTTCCACGGCATGGCCCAGGGCCCCAGGCACTGCCGTCTCCTGGGGCCCCAGAGTCCCCGACTGCTAGTTCAGCTGGTGGACGGTGGAAGGGGGTACAGTGGTGACATCACTTCCACCTACATCCCACTAGCTGAGTTAGTCCAATGAAGGTGAGAGGGTGGAAAACGTTGCTTTTAGCTGTGTGTCCAGAGAGGGGAAACAGACTTGGTGAGCAGGCAGCCCGTCTCTCCCTCATCCAGGCCTAGCAGAGTGCCCAGCCCATGCCCGGCATCCAGGCAAGGTGGCCCAGGGACCAAAGGCTTGCCACGAGACCTTACCCTTGGAGGTCATCCTCATTGCCTTCCCTTTGGAGCTCCAGGACACAACCCAGTCATGGTAATGCAAAGGTCCGGGACCCCCTGGGGGGGCTGGAGAAGATTCCAGAAGTGAGGAGTTGATGAGAGGAGACAGCAGAAAGTGCCTCCGGAAGCTGTGAGGGGCAACACTCCACGCCTATGGGACAGGAAAACTGCTGTGCGCCCTTTCTGTACCAGATGCCCCAAATCATGGAATGTTGCACAGAGGGAACTCAGAGACAGCCTTCCTAGTTCATGATGGGGAAACTGAGTCGTGGGGGGGAGAAGGGATCAGTCATGCCACAGTTGTGTGCAGAGCTCTGAGTAGCCCCCAGGCTGATGTGTAGGCCCACAGACAGGGGAGGATGGGCATTCAGGTGGGGTGGGGGGCCCTTCTGTGGTGGTCAGTGGGGCCCCTGGGCTGCCCCTCCAGGCATCGTAGGTGAGATAGGGTAGCCCCCAAGGGTTTCCATGCCAGGAGAAGCACAAGGCTCATGACTTCAGAAAGGAGAAGGAAAGAAGGCTTTTGGGATTGGAGAGCATGCGGGCAGCTGCCAAGGTGGGGGGTCCCTTTTCCCTGAGCCTGCCAGGCCTGGTATTGGCTGAGCAAGTGAAAATCTGCCTGCCAGCAGCTGGGGATGACATTCCCGCTGAACACATGCAGCGCTCACAGAGTACAGACGGGACGGGCTGGGGCACTCGTGACCTCACTGGGAACAAGACAGGTGCCAGACGGCGGGACCACCCCACTTCCAACAGCATCACTGGGTGCAGCTCCTTTGCTGTGACCCCTCTCGCTTCTTAGAAACAGTTAAGGTCCCTTGTCACCAAATGGCCCCTGCTTTCCACCATCATCCAGCCCAGAAAGGGGCCTCCTTCCTTCAGGGCCCCTGGGGGCTATGCCACTCAGCCCAAGTCCCATGAGAGGTGCCCCTCCACCCACAGCCCAGCCCAGGTCCCCTATGGAGTGGGCCACGTCCTGCAGGGTGCGTGTCCCTTTGGCAGGAAACAGGGGAAGGCTACCTGGGTGCAGGCACATCCCAGTGGGCTTGCTGGTGGGCTCTGCCCCAGCGAAGCTGCTCCCTGGGGGTTGTGTGGGCGCCCCACCCACAGTGGGCTGAGAACAGCGGTCCTCAACTCCTGCTGCACATTACGACCTCCCGGGAACTTTTAACAAAACACTGGCCCTGGCCCCACGCAGACCAACTACACCAGAATCTCGGACCGTGGACCTTGGGCACGTGAAGTTCCCCAGTGCTGCTGGTATGCAGCCAGGGTTAGCAATCGCTGCTCTAGGGAAAGTGAGAACCTTTCTCTGATCGTTTATTGGCTCTCGGTGTCCCTAAAACACCCTGTGGCTCTGGCTTCCTTCCTGCCCGGCTCCACTTCCCCATCCTCCCCCCTCGGGGCTGGGGACAGGAGGGCACGTGTGGATGTTGTGGAGCGTGGCCTGGCCAGCAGGTCTGGAGGAGGGAGGTCGGCCAAGACGTCCAGTGCCGGAGGCCAGGTCGCTCGCGAGGACAGCGGAAGGGTTGATACTTCATGGGGGGCTTGTCGACTGGAAGCCATGCTGGTCTATAGTTGGAAATAAGGCAAGAAAGAGCCATGATAACATCAACCACATAAGGCAGAATTCAGGAAGCCAGCTAATAACCCGAGGTCACTGCATCCTTTTTAGGAATTTCAAATCACCAGGCTTCTTCTGGGGGGGGGGGGGGGCGTGGTGGTTGTGCTTTCATATTGGATGCACGGTGCTGAGAGTAAATAGATTTACTCTGGATGGAGCCAAGGGCTCCCCTCAGACTGGGGCCGTGGGGGGGGGGGGGTTCCAGGAGAAATTTGTTGAGTTGGTAGGGAAGGCAGGTCCCAGCAGTCTGAGCCGTCCAGACAGAGGGCTGCCTCCGCCCCCGGGCAAGGCTGTACAGAGGCCAATCTGGGGAAGCTGTTGGGTGGACAGGGTGGCTTTTAGGCCAAGCATTTTGCAGAGAGGGGAGTTCTCCTGTCAGAGAACCACTTCACAAAGAGAGAGAAATGGAGCTCGGACCTGAGTGTTCTGGTCCCCGGGGCCCCTTCCCGTTGTGCACCGGCGCAGTGCTCTGCTTTGGGAGAGAAGGACGCCCAAGCCTCCAAACCCAGCTCACGACATCGAGTATTCCAGCTCTGAGTGCCGGGGTGGGGGCCCTGGCAGCTGGCAGCTGGCAGGGGAGGGGGTCTGCAGGGTTGGGCCACAAGCCAGGCTCTGTGCTCAGGCAAACCCACCGCCCCCAGGCATGCGGAAGGCTCAGGCATGACTCACCTGCTGACGTGTGGCCTCTGAGGGACTTCAGATGGTGCCCCCATCAGATCCGGCAGCTCATGGCCAGCAGCCCCGTTCTCTTGTCTCTCTTCTGCTCTCTCTGGCTCAGCCATCTGCAAACCTGAGAGCAGTCCACAAGACGGCCCTCCCTTCCCACCGGTGCAGAGCTAAGGTTCCCCAGGACCGCTCTGAGGTTTGATACTTTGCTAGGCGCGTTCACAGAGTCCAAGCTGAAAGCTCCTCTGCTCAAGTTATGGTTTATGATCCCGAGTAAAATTAGCCGAGGAAGAGGCACACAGGGCAGCATCCGGGAGGGGTCCGGCTTCCATCGCCCCCCCCCCCAGGGGAACCAAGACAGTGTTGACCCCTCACAGCAATGATGGGGATACACACACAGGGTACTGCCACCCGGGGATGCTCCCCCGAGCCTCAGTGTCCAGAGTTCTTACTGGGGCTCGGTCACAAAGCCGTGGCTGACCTCCATCTCCAGGCCTTCCAGAGGTAGCCCCCCCGCCCCCCAGAAATGACACTGATGCATACACTCCGCCATGTGGCCCACGGCCCAAGTAAACAAAGACACTCTTGGCCAGGGCATCCCAGGGGTGTAGACGTCCCCCCACCCCCACCAGGAGCTGCCGGCAGTGGCCTGACCTCTCTGGGCACAGTTCGTTCTCCACTACCCACCATCACTTGGGAGTTTGGGAAGTTTGGGTTCAGCCCCGTTGAAGCTGATAGCAGGTTCTTGAAACATAGGGATGGATGTAGTGATTTCCTCCCAGCAGTGTGCCCGCCACGCCAAGGGCATCGTCCAGCGGCGGGCAGAGGAGGGATTTAGCCGTGAACTTTGTGGAGACTCCAAATCAGCGTCCGAGCGTCGGTGTCCTCACAGGAGTAGACTTCAGAGCTGCCGCCTCTGTAAACTCAGAGGAGGCGTCCAACGGAGCCCTCAGCTGTGAGGACCTCGCCGCACGTGGCCAGTATCTCAGTAGTGCGAGCCTGGGGGTGGCTGGTCCCCACTATGTCGTGGACCCCAAGCCCAGCCTCCAGGAGGATCCTGAAAGAACCTTTTGAGGCAGCTGGGCCAGAGGACACATCTTACTTTTTCAGATGCTGGAGCGAGTGTCGAAACAGACAGCCTCTCGGCTGCCAGGCCTAGAAAGCCATCCTTGAATGTTGGCATGTGAAGCCCCCAAGTGCCGTGCTGACCACAGACGCGAGGACAGGGACTTAGTTTAAACTACTCAGGAAAGGCTCCCAGGACTGTCAACAGGCCTACGGCAGTCAGTCCAAGAAGAAATCAATCTGTCTTTTCTGTTTATTAAAGCTTATCCCCCCCACACACACACAAAGGTCTTCAAGATGCCAGCCTGGCTTCACATTGCTGTGTACCCCCAAAAGAATGAAATATGTATGTTTAAGTGCCTTGCCTATGGAAGGGTCTTGAGTAAACGGTCCTCGGATTCTGCAGACCAGACCGCCTCCTTCCACATGGTATAAATCAGAGAGGTTTGGATCAGAAACCTTTCTGGGGGAGATCAGGGCAAGTTCAGCATTCTGAGATCCTGTGTTGTGGCCACCATGACCCACAGGAGAAATCCCGCACCCCCGCATCCCCTGCACCCCGCTGGGGACTGCACTGCCTCGCGTCGGTGCCGGGCACTTCTGCTGACCTGGGGCTTGGACGGGTGCATGGCAGTGCCAGAGGCCTGCTTCAGTTTGGTGACAGGTCACAGGTGCAGTGGTCAGGGGCCTCCCCATGGGCCAGGGCATTAGGATTTGACTGCAGGCCTGGGTGGGGCCTGGGAATCTGCATGTCCGGCCAGTCCTTCCCACCCCCGGGGGGGGGGGGCGGGTGTTGCTGAGGCCACGGCTCTGGATGCAGGCTGCCCGGTGGCAGTGGGACCCCAGCCACGTATGTTGTGTGCCATTCCCACGTAGCCACATTTTACACATACAGAGAGATGGGTGAGATCGGTGTTCAGAAGACGTTTTATTTCCTTTGGAATACCAACGTGCCCCCGGGGCGTGGGATG